>NC_065444.1:64233880-64547296 GCF_917563875.1 Diabrotica virgifera virgifera | reverse complement strand
CATATTTTGTGCCTATTTAAAAACATTTAAATCAAAAAAAAAAATTTAAATTTTATATTCGACCCAAAATATTTCCCCGCACAGGCTGTCGTATCTATTAATTCGAGAACTACTAGGTCTGGATCCCGCGTATGAAAAAAAGTTGATTAATAGCAAGCTGAAAATTTGTTAATAGCTTAAGGGTGTCTAGTCGGATAAACTTTGATATATGGGAACACTGGAACAGGGGCAGTTTTAATTGTGGAACAGGTTAAAAATTTGGAACGGTCAGACCACGAAAACGGCACATTTATTTTGTCCGACAGAATAGACTTAAACTCTCCGAACAGAGATTAAATTCTCATGCAAAAATCAGACTGCTATTTATCACCTGTCGTAATTCCTGTCATTTGACATATTCTACATGTTCCACTCATTAAAACGCCCATTTGGTCATAAATAGCAATCTGATTTTTGCATGAGAGCTTAATCTCTGTTCGGAGAGTTTAAGTCTGTTCTGTCGGACAAAATACATGTGCCGTTTTCGTGGTCTGACCGTTCCAAATTTTTAACCTGTTCCACAATTAAAACTTCCCCTGTTCCAGTGTTACCATATATCAAAGTTTGTCCGACTAGACACCCTTAAGCTATTAACAAATTTTCAGCTTGCTATTAATCAACTTTTTTTTCATACGCGGGATCCAGACCTATACCTGAAGAGAGACGGCTCATTCACTGCCTTTTCATTTTTTTTAGAAAATACCCGATCTTTACACAAAGTACTTATAGTAGTTGTTATAGTGCTTATAGTACGCCGTTATAAAATGATTGTAGGATGTTATGATGATGAAGGATGGTTTACCGAAAAATCAGAATTTTATTTACTTTTATTATATTTAGTACAATTTATATCCCAGTTAACTAGGCACCTATAATTCTGGTGATTCTTTTAAATCCCCTATTGTTAAGAGTATTTACACCTTTAACCATAGTTTTACGATTTTCTAACGGAAATTGAAATATTCATGCTTTTGATCAGATCCCGTCTTTAAACGACTTTAAAACTTTGGAGGACATATTTATGCGAAATTTTTAATGGGAATTTTGAAATTGATTTTGTTGCAGAATTTTCGGCTTTAACAAGTTATTTTAAATATGCCCCAATTACTGCTGTTGATGTTAAAAGGAGTTTTCAAGTTAAAAAAATATTTTATCTGATCAAAGAAAATGTTTCCTCGTAAAAAAGTTGGAAAAACATTGTAGTGAATTATAATCGAAGATATATATATATAGTGATATTGTTGTTTTATTTTAAATAGGTAACTATTGGTATCAGTTTTTGTAAAAAATGTAAATAAATTGCATATATAAAGAATAATGATTTTATTTGAAAGATAATAAATAAGATTGCCGGCCCCCCTATAAAAGAACCCCCTAGAATAGAATAGAACAGAAAATTTGTGGTTTCTCGAAATGCGCATTTTTTGAATTTTTGTGCATATCTTGCGCATATTTCGTAAGTTTTTACTGCATATATATGCGCATATTTCATCAAAATTGATCGCATATAAATCCGCTCCCTAGCGATCACTAAACGCTTCCCTATCTTTCGCAACGTGTAATCCAATCTCTGATATTCCTCAGGCAAGATTTCTTCTTTCTTCCCAAGCTTTTTCTTCCATCTACTCCTCCTTGCATGATAACGTGTAGCAGAGAGTATTTATCGTTTCGAGTATGTGGCCCAGATACGATGTTTTTCTTATTTTAATTATGTTCATAAGCTTTTTGCCATGTCCAATTCGTCTTCACATTTCTTCGTTTGAAACTTTTGTAGTCCAAGAAATTTTCAAAATACGCCTATATACAGGGTGATTGATTAGTTGGGTAAAGCTCAATAGATCCGCTATAGTAATAGATAGCAATAAAAGTTAATAACAAAAATTTTAGCCACCTTTGAGCTTCACATTACAAAATTAGTTAGAACGTTACAGGGTGTTCGATAACACAGTGGCAGACCAAACTTGTGTTTTTTTTAATGGGACACCCTATCTTTTATTTTAAATTCGAAATCCTGTTAACTTCTCCATCACAAAAATATAAAGGTTTGTTATGCTATACAGGGTATTTACAAAGTTATAACCAATTTTATATGAAAATCGTAACAAGTTTTAACTCCCTGTATAAATAAAAATAAGCAAAACAGCAATGGTTTATTAATGCCATATTTTTTAAGTATTGTCAAATTTTTTAAGAATGATTGATATTGCTAATTTTCTTTATATCAAATACAGGGTGAGTCAAAACGCAAGTACATTATTTTCTAAGTCAATTTAAATTTAACGCCTTGTATAGTCGGTTCGCTAAACTCAGACGCAACTGGCTAGATAATTTAGTCGATAATTTTTTTGTTTTTTGTCAATTTTGCAAAAATTGGCAAAATTACTAACTATTTAGTGATTATTAACTATTTAGTAATTATTTTTTGCCAATTTTACTAAAATTGGCAAAATTACCGACTAAAATATCTAGAAAGTTGCGTCTGAGTTTAGCGAACAGACTATATTTTATATTACTATTGAAAAGTACCATTGCAGTACTTTAATTTTTAGATAACATTCCCTATGTCTAACTTTATTAGTTTTCGAGATATGTATTTTCATTTTTCAATGGACCAGTAGCGTGGCCACCCAAATCACCAGAATTTAATAAACTGGACTGATTTTTTTTGGGTTACGTTAATAATGAAGTTTATAAAATACCTCCAACAACAAGGGATGAGATAAAAAATAGAATACAAAGTGTATTTCGATGTGTTAATTTACAAATGCTTCGTAGAGTAAGTAGCTCATTCAATGATCGTTTTTAGGCATGCATAAATGTGTTAGGAGGTAATTTTGAACACCTTATGTAATTAAATATTAAAAATATTTTATTAAAAGTAGCTTCTAATTTTTTTAAACATGTTTTTTTGCAAAATGTATTACTGATAAATTATTTTTCGTTCTTTATTTGTTACATTGTTACATTTACATACAAAAGTAGTGTTTAATTGTCTTCACAAAATGTTGTATTTTGTGTTTGTGTGTTTTTTTGTAAAATTTATTACTAATTTTCTTTCTTTATTTGTTACATTTAAATCAAAAAAAGTAGTTTTAATTGTTTCAAAAATGTTGCTTGTTGTGGTTGTGTTTTTTTTTATAAAATGTATTACTAATAAATTATTTTTATTACTTTATTTGCTACATTGTTACATTGATTAGCGGAATGATAATTAATCAGTAATCGTCAATTGTCAATTCAGTCATGGCTTACTTAAAATTTAGATAAATTTAGACACCTAAAATAATTTGCTCTGAAAAATTAAAATATCTCGAAAACTAATAAATTTGGACATAGGGAATGTTATATAAAAATTAAAGTACGGTGATGTTACTTTTCAATAATGATATAAAACACAGGGTGTTCCATTTAACATTACTGAGAAAATAATGTACTTGCGTTTTGACTCACCCTGTATTTGATATAAAGAAAATTAGCAATGTCAATAATTCTTGAAAATTTTGACAATAAATAAAAAAATATGGCATTAGTAAAATATATTGTTGTGCTTATTTTTATTTATACAGGGAGAACTTGTTACGATTTTCATACAAAATTGGTTATAACTTTGTAAATACCCTGTATAACATAACAAACCTTTATATTTTTGTGATGGAGAAGTTAACAGGATTTCGAATTTAAAATAAAATATAGGGTGTTCCATTAAAAAAAAACATAAGTTTGATTTGCCACGATGTTATCGAACACCCTGTAACATTCTAACTAATTTTGTAATGTGAAGCTCAAAGTTTGCTACAATTTTTGTCATTAACTTTTATTGCTATCTATTACTATAGCGGATCTACGGAGCTTTACCCCACTAATCAATCACCCTGTAGACACATTTCGAATTCCTCCAAATTTTTTACGGATTGGGCTTTCAGAGTCCAAGCTTCTACCCCATATAGTAGTTATGACCAAACATAACATTCGATGAATCTCAATCTAATAGCCATACTCAATTTCTTATTTGTAAACATTGACTTGTATTTTATAAGGTACTAGTACACTTTAGAAGACCAAAAATAAGCATTTTTTCAAGATTTTTTTTCTCAGAACCTTTATTAGAAATAAACATTAACACTTTTTACATATTAATATCTAACTCTTGGAGAATACAAAAAATATATCTTTTTTCATTTATGCACGTACACTAATATTGTAAAGGCGCCAAAGTCGAGGCCTCGAAAAAAAGTAATTTCGATGGCGGACAGTTAATCTCAGGATTGGGATCTCTGAAACAAAAAAATTGTACGGCATTTGAAAAAGGAAGGTTTCTTACGTGACAATTTACCACCGTTAGTGAAAAATTCCTCAAAGAAAAGATTTTACGGAAATTTGAAAAAATTTTGTGAAAAAATCATCCGTTTTTCTTCAGTTATCCATGGTTAAAAAATATTTATTTTTTATTTTTTGGTCAAATTGTGGTAAATTGTCACGTAAGAAACCTTCCTTTTTCAAGAGCAGTACGATTTTTTTGTTTCAGATATCCCAATCCTGCAATATTAGTGTACGTGCATAAATGAAAAAATATATTATATTTTTTTAACTCTCTAAGAGTTAGATATTAATATGTAACAAGTTTTATGTTCATTTCTAATAAAGGTTCTGAGAAAAAAATGATTATTTTTGGTCTTCTAAAGTGTACTAGTATAGTATTTTTACTACAAAAGCGATATTACCTAGGTCATAATTTTTGACGTAAGAGAACTGTCAAAACATTAGAATGTGACTTTTCATTATTGGGATGTTTATTATAAACATGGCAATAATGAAAAGTCACATTCTAATGTTTTGACAGTTCTCTTACGTCAAAAATTTTGACCTACGTAATATCGCTTTTGTAGTAAAAATACTATACCATAAATCCTTTTCGAGCTATTTCTATTCTGAGCTTTATCCCATCATCTTGATCTAACTATGAGTTTATAATTGCTCCGAGGTATTTATACTTATCGATACGGTTTACCCTCCAATGTCAGATTCATGTTGTCAACAGAGTTTTTTGAAATAACCATGTATTTGGTTTTATCTATATAAGACCATATTTGTTAGTCCCATCTTTTTGCTTTCTCTGTTAATGACTTCTAGAAGAATTTGCAAATCGTCTATATATTATCTACCATGATTGCGGTATCGTCTGCAAATATTATGATATTAATTATGCTCCCTCCAATCCTTACATCTTCAGTTCTTTCCCATAGTGACTCCTGAAATATTAGTTGGGAGTAGATACACATTAAATAATTGTGGCGACAGCACGCATTCCCTGTCTGCGAGTATATTTACCAACAAATTATTGCAGAAACCGTATCTTAATCCTATTACAAAGTCATTTGTATTTGAGTGGTGTCATTGTTTCAAGAGCTAAACATATTTATACTAAATAGCAGGTACCTGTAATAATTAAACGTACAATAGATTAACATTTATTACTTTCTACTTGTGCCGGAAACTTAATCACACCACTCAAATAATTTGATGGCAACTATAAGAAGGAACTTGTCCGTTAACGACAGTTCCCCATAAGCTATTACCCTTTCAACACACGTACATTTATATATGTTATAAATATTACAGTCTAATATTGATAGAAACAACTTACGATGATTGTACATCTTGTGCAACATAACTGTCAACCTTCATCCAAAGTTTTGCCAGACGATTAAATCATTTAAATATTCACTATTAAACATTTAAAATACATACCTAATAATGAGATTATTCCACATGACACCCAAACCACCATACACATTCCAACTGAACCTGAGTATTTCAAAGCCGATGCAGGGGATACGAAGATCCCAGATCCTATCATGATGGCCAAGATGAAGTTGATTGCCGAGAACAAGCCCAGTTCTCGTTTGAGTTGAACCTTCTCATTTTGTTCGGTAATTTTGGAACCTGAAATTTTTTTGGGCATGTTATTCACACTATTAGATTTACACAATAAATACAATTCTCTTTGAAAATTGCATATCCTTATTACTTATATTACTTTTTGCAACGTTAATAATTTTTAATCTTTTATTGACAATATATGTAAGAGTAATGTTGATATTAAAAGTTATAGCGATAACAAATATGTACAAGGTTTTGATGTTTAAGTATTTATAATTTGTTTGTATTTTATTTATTGTATTTATTTATTTAGACTACAGCTACATCACAGTTGAGTTTTGCTTATAAGCAAAGAAGACAATACATTACAAACAGTAAATAACAATAATTAATATTTACAAACATTTACTTGATAAATATATTCAATCGACTCCTAGTCTAGTCTAGTCGCAACATAGGGGGTCACGTGGACACTTTTATTCTGGTATTTACTCTGTATTCTGGTATTATAGGTTTTTGGGTCGCTGAATCCAATGAAAGTGGTCTGGAAGCCTAAATGCGGTGCGTTTAATTGTTATTAACAAATTATGGTAAAATTAGGTGTTTTTCAGGAATTATTAGAAGCCCTGTAAATAAATTGATAGTGTTAAGGTCTTCTCTGGTGTATTTTGGTCGCTGAATCGAATGCGACTAGTCGCAATTACTCAAAATGTGTTCTTATTTTGTTAATAACAAAATAATTGTTTATTCGCCGAAAAGCTCGAAATGCGTTATCTACGGAAAGTTTGTAATCTTTTTCATAGTATTTTTATACGCTAAATCGATTGTCACTAGTCGTGATAGCTTAAACCACGTTCCGACTTTTGTTATTAATAAATTATTGCAAAAATAACGGTTTATAGTACGTTTACTCACGGTTTTTGCTCTAAATTTTAAAAAACCACTTGGAATGACATGAAATTTGGCATACACGTAGCTAACATGTCAAACAAAACAAATGATATTGTGCCGATGTGTGCTTTTACCCTGGGGGTGAATTTCACCCCGTTTCGGGGGTGAAAAAAGAAGCCTTTAAAATAAGTCCGGAATTGGATAAACTGATTAATTCTAAGCAACTTTTGTTCTATACAGTTTTTTCACTAAGTCAATACTTTTCGAGTTATTTGCGATTGAATATGTTCATTTTTCAACAAAAAACCAAATAACACGAAAAGTATTATTGACTTAGTGAAAAAACTGTATAGAACAAAAGTTGCTTAGAATTAATCAGTTTATCCACTTCCGGACTTATTTTAAAGGTTTCTTTTTTAACCCCCGAAAAGGGGTGAAACTCACTCCCATGGTAAAAACAGACATCGGCACAATATCACTTGTTTTGTTTGACATGTTAGCTACGTTAATGCAAATTTCATGATAATCCAAGTGGTTTTTGAAAATCTAGAGCAAAAACCGTGAGTGAACGTACTATAAACCATTATTTTTGCAATGATTTATTAATAACAAAGTCGGAACGTGGTTTAAGCTATCAAGACTAGCGGCAATCGATTTAGCTTATAAAAATACTATGAAAAAGATTACAAACTTGCTGTAGATAGTGCATTTTGAGCTTTTCGGCGAATAAACTATTATTTTGTTATCAACAAAATAAGAACATATTTTGCGTAATTGCGACTAGTCGCATTCGATTCAGGGACTAAGAATACACCAGAGAAGACCTTAACACTATCAATTTATTTACAGGGCTTTTAATAATTCCTGAAAAATACCTAGTAGCCCAATAAATGACCGTTTTGGAGTGTAATTTCCAGGGGCAACTCCGAATTGCATGAAAATTTTGATTTAGGTTCTACTTACCCTCCACTTCAAAGTTGAATTTGTGCCGTTGGTTTTTTACTTAAGGGGTGACATTTACCCCTTCTCGGGGGCTGAAAAACGCGTCTTTAAAATAAGGCCGGTAATGGATAAATTGACTTATTTTAAGCACTTTTTGTTCTATAAAGTTTTTTACGTATGTCAATACTTTTCGAGTTATTCGCGATTTAAAATGTTGATTTTTCGACAAAAAAACTACGTTTTCAGATTGTTTTTCCCAAATAACTCAAAAAGTAAATATTTTATCGAAAAATATATTTTTAGCAAAAGTGTAGCCTATAAAAAAACGAAAAAAATGGTGTACCAGTAAAGTCTACAAATTGAGTAGAAGCAAAGTTGTAGCTCATGAAAAATACGTTCTTATTCGTCTAATTCCAAATCGAATAATTCAACGCGAAATGGCCGAAGAAAGAAGCGTTTTTCGGGAAAACCTTATTAACATTTTTAAAGTATCGAAAAAAAGCTTATTATTTGTTTTTTACAAAAGTTTACAGCATCAAAAATAAACGAGTTACAGTGAAAAAAGAAGTTGGCCCCTTTTTTTTTGGTAAAAAAAATCGTGAAAACCTCCGTCTATTTAGCACCCTAAATGAAATTAATCGTTTGGCTTTACCATCTATTTTAACTGTATGTGTATTGTTTATATGATCTGTAAGTTTGATTGGTTTGAAGTGCTTATTTTTGAAAACATTTGGTTTTAAAATAAAAAAAAAAATTCTAAAAATTTTTGAAAAATTTAATTTTTTCAAAATAACTTAAAAAGTATTAGTGATAAGAAAAATCTTAAGGAGTAAAAAAATGTATATTTTGCTATTATAAATATGCTAGTTTATTTTGTTTCTCCGCAAGACAAAAATTGGTTAAGATGTGGCTGTTCAAAATTTGCATACACTCGTGATTAGTGACCCATTCAAGTTTTCTCAATTATAACCATTTCAAAAATAAACACTTTAAACCGGTGAGACTGACAGATCATATAAAAAATAGATAGGTAAGGAAATTGTTTGTATTTTCATGTATGTTTGTTTCAAATCATGAAAATCTTTCATAAGATTTTCGTGATTTTTTACAAAAAAAAAAGAGAGCTAACTTTATTTTGAGCGTAACTCGCTTATTTTTAATGTTAAAATTTTTATTAACAATTAAAACAAAGCTTTAAATGCAAACACTTTCAAAAAGTTTAAATGGCTTTTTTCCTAAAAGTGCTTAATTTTTCGGTGATTTCACCTTGAAATATTCGATTTGGAATTAGACGAATAAGAACGTATTTTTCATGAGCTACAACTTTGGATTGATAGACTTTACTGATACACCATGTTTTTGGGTTTTTTATAAGCTACACTTTTGCTAAGGATATTTTTTTCGATAAAATATTTACTTTTTGAGTTATTTGCGAAAAACCGTCTGAAAACGTAGTTTTTTTGTCGAAAAATCAACGTTTTCAATGGCCAATAACTCGAAAAGTATTGACTTACGTAAAAAACTCTATAGAACAAAAGTTGCTTAAAATCAGTCCATTTATCCATTTCCGGACTTATCTTGAACGTATGTTTTTTCACCCCCGAGAAGGGGTGACTGTCACCCCCCAAGTAAAAGCAACCAACGGCACAATTTCAACTTTGAAGTGGAGGGTAAGTAGAACCTAAATCCAAATTTTCATGCAATTCGGAGTTGCCCCTGAAAATTACACGGTATCGCCGAATTTCCCGTTCATTTACTGGGCTATAGTTTTACCATAATTTGTTAATAACAATTAAACGCACCACATTTGGGCTTCCAGACCACTTCCATTGGATTCAGCGACCCCAAAAACCTATAATACCACCATCAAATCGCGGCGACCTAAAAGTGTACACGGGACCCCCTATGTTGCGACTAGACTATTGGTCATTACTAAGAAATCGGACGGATTGCCACTGTAGGATCTGATCGGGCATTCCTCCACTAAAATATTTAACCGTTACCGAACACTGGACGTTTCAAGCGGTGAAGGGAAAAATATTCCATATGATTGCTCGAGCCACTATGTGCATTTCAACCATCGCACGTTCAAAATTCTTAGTGTGTGAAACAAGCGTTAGGTACCCTCATTACACACACTAAGAATTTGAACGTGCGATGGCTTCAACGTACGACGATATATCAATAGTGGCTCGAGCAATCATATGGAACCTTTCTCGCGCCACGAACGTTCCAACCGCGCCGTGTAATGAGAAAGGTTTCATATGATTGCTCGAGCCACTATTGGAATGTCATCGTGCGTTCAAGCCATCGCACGTGCAAAATTCTTAGTGTGTGAAAGGAGCGTTAATCTTGCAGCGCCGCAATCGCAAATCGGAGACGGTATTTTTCCTCACCTGAAAAGTGAGTTAAAGCACCTGTCACAGTTTGTTCTTATTATCTTCAGTGTGGCCCAGATTCATCTTGGTTGGTCGAAACTCTCTGGCTTCCTTGTAATACTTGGCATATTCCGGGTGGTAGACGTTGCATTCTTCTCCCATTATTCTCGCCCACGGTCGGCGATATTGAAGTTTCTTTCAATTAGAATTCTTTCAGAGTCTAGAGTCTAGACTGTCTAAAGTTCATTCGCTTTCAAGATGAGTAACGACGCCAGTTTCAGACGCCTGATGGCCTGATTCGTGGGTTTTTCGTATCGTCACAGCTTGTCGTTTGTTATAAATTAATTTATTCTATATTATAAATAAATTTCTAACCAATCACAAGCTTCGATGTCACGAAAAACCCACGAACCAGACGTCGGAAACTGGCGTCGTTACTCATCTTAATGCTTGTTTTCACGCTACGTTTTCTTGTACGTTTTGTCAATAAGCGGATTTAATTTTTTCGATTCGTCAAGACGTACGTTTTGCTGTTTTCACGCTACGTCTGATTGTACGTTTTGTGTGATAGGACAAATCCTATACATTTTTCGATTCGACAAAACGTACGTTTTGCTGTTTACACGCCACATTTTATTGTATAAACGTACAATAAGACGTAGCGTGAAAACGAGCCTTTAAACGCGAATGAACTATAGAGGGTTGTTTCTTGAACGAAGCCTACTTTAAATGCCCATCTTCACGCTACGTTTTCTTGTACGTTTTGTGGGTAATACAAAACGTACGTTTTGTCAATAAGCGGATTTTAAGGCCCATTTTCACGCTACGTTTTCTTGTATGTTTTGTGGGCCTACAAAACTTACGACAAAACGTACGTTTTGTCCAGTGTATATTGGATTTCATTTCGATTCGACAAGACGTACGTTTTGCTGTTTTCACGCTACGTCTTATTGTACGTTTTGTGTGATAGGACAAATCCTATCAAAACTTAAAATAAGACGTAGCGTGAAAACAGCAAAACGTACGTCTTGTCGAATCGAAAAAATTAAATCCGCTTATCGACAAAACGTACGTTTTGTCGAACGTTTTGTATGACCCACAAAACGTACAAGAAAACGTAGCGTGAAAACGGGCCTTTATGTCTCTGCCGATAATACCAACGTGGGAGCGGAGCACAGGATCTGTGTTAATTTTTTTATACTCCCTGACAAGGGCATGTTTTGTGGACATGTGAGGGGGCTATATTCTATGTGGCCTAGTGCTGGTATAGTCAGTACGTTGGCGTGGCCTTGATTGTGCCTGAGATAATACGAAAAGCCTGGTTTAGTTGGGCGTCAACACGTTCGATATGCGGATGATCTTTAAAGCTTTAGCGTTCCATCGAGTATTACACCTAGCTTTTTTGGTGTTTAGTGCGGCTGAGGAGTCTGTCTTCAGAGTGCAAACTTATTACTCGGGAGGCTTTAGGGACGCTGATCACGAATATCTCGACGGCGATGATCTCTGACGTACTTTTTGACCAGGACGAGCCTTGCTTCCTGTAGATTTATGAAAATTAAGATAGCAAAACCAGTGTAAAAAGTGTTAAATCGGGGATTTTTCGGGTCGCTGGGAATAGTAATGGGAATAGTCTCCTGGATTTTTGTACAAAATCGATATAGAATCAGTGCAAACTCGTTGCTCGGAGGTTTATGGGATCGCTGAACACGAATATCATGTCGGCGATGGTCTCAGAGGCACCTGATAAGCAGGAACAACTGATTTTGTATATAATTTCCATAAAACTATGACATAATATTCGTATGCAGCGATTCCAAAAACAGGAGTTGAGGAGATAGCTACTAAATTTAGGTGATAAAAAAATTTGGACAGCAACCTAGCCGCCTTCAGTTATTATTCAAATCGTAACTCAATACACCGATAAATTTTTAATCTTTTTGCCATACCTGTAATTTTTTTTATTTGGTTTAAATCCCTCGACAACTAATGGTCATTGGCATGGATTTCTCCATTGGATTGGATTTCTCAATCAGATAGGGTAATTTGTAGTGTGTGCGTTAAGTAAGTGTCTTGTTACTTAGTAAAGTCGACTTCATTGTTTTTACAAAGAGACGCTAATTGTATCCGAACATCTGCGGTCCCCCGGTAGGTACCGATCCCACAAAATTGAATTTGTTGATTTCTTATGAAAATAATAAAGCCTATGTCACTCGCCTATGTTTGCTAAAATCAGTTAAGCCATTTGGGCTATAGCGCGTGTTATCGTAATGGTAATATACAAACAAATATGCATTTATACATCGATACATACAAAATACATACATATAGGTACTACACTCGAAAAGCATTACCCTAAGATAAGATAAGACATCAAAGAAAAATTGACAAAATTGTCTATTATAAATAAGGGAAATAGGAGAGTGAAAAATAATGTGCATAAATGAAAAAAACATTGCAATAAAGTTAACTGCACTATGTGTGTATCTAGGTATATGAAAACATCAAAATTTTAATTGTGCAAATATGTCCTGGAGGTCAAAACTTACGTAAACAATATTTAATGACCTAAAAAAAGCACGGATGCTGATCACTCTGTGTTTACATACAGACTAATTAATTGATCTAAAATAAAAAGGGAAGACAGAATGGTAAACATGCGCGAAAAAGTAAATATTTACCAAACTGACAGAAATATTTAAAATAATTTTATTAATTTTAGACATAATGATTAATTAATATATTATCGAACTTTTTATACGAGAAGTCCAAGATTATCAAATGATCAAAAAATGATAAAAAATGTTACAACCCTATTTTTTGGCTTATAAATTTGCCTCTCCCTAGACGTCGAAAGCGTCCATTGCTCTATACACTTTTAGTCTGGGCTGATTATCGGAGAATAGGCCATTTTTGGGGAAAAGTTATTTACCAGCAATTTTATTGCTGGAATCGAATCTTATGATTATATATATATATATATATATATATATATATATATATATATATATATATATATATATATATATATATATATATATGTATATATATATATATATATATATATATATATATATATTCATATTTATATCATTATTGCTTCCATATTATATACCGTAGCATTGAATGTTGCGTCCTTCGAACTATTACGTCCGAATATTGGACGCAATAAAACCATCCTGATTTTATGGACTTCCCACTACTTCTACTTAAAAATGGCGCCTTAGTTAAATGCAGATTTCTATATTTAACCATAGCCCAAAACGTCATGCCGCTCTCTAGTTAGATTTCTGAGATATTAAACTTCTCCTAAAAATCGTGAGACGCAATAATATTCTAAACTTGTAACCAAATGAATAATGTTAGTTCAGCGAGTTGACGAAAGTGGCGCGGTTATAATATACATATTTACCGTATACTTCGTTTCCTTTAGAACATTATTGCGTCAAAATAGGAGATATGACAACGTTGCCCAGAGTATCTATTTTTAGAACATAACAGAATCTTTCGACCTTGGCTAGTTTGTTTTCGGCGGTTTGTTTCTCGTTGATTTTAATATATCAACTTGTTCGTCCTGTTGCTTATTGCGTCGTATATTTATTGTGTTCTTTTAATCCTCAAACAAATAGGTAAGTGAATTTCTATGTTAATATTTTTATTAGAAGGGAAAAATTTTTAATTATTTTTTCTTTTTGATTTCGAGATTTATTAGCCTATGCACTAAAAGAGTAAAATATATTAAAAATATTTTTGATAATATTTATCAATTCAGTAATTACTTAATCAGTTAAAGAAGTTAAATGCACAACTTTGTTAAGTACATTTTTAAAGAAATCAGTTACTGTTTTCATTTATTGGATAAATTGAAATAAACTTACTAGCACAGCATTAAATTAAAAAATAATTTTTTGTAATTTAAAAAAAATGGTAAATATTCAAATATTTGGACGTCATTGCAATCATTTTTGTGACCACTTGTTTTAAGTTTCAATAATTGTAAAAATAGGTACATATATCATTTCAAAGGAATAATGTACTCTTACTAAAAATAAATCCATTTACTCACGGTTTTTGCTCCAAATTTTAAACAACCGTTTATATTGACATGAAATTTGGCAAACACATAGCTAACAAGGCTAAGAAAGAAAGTGATATTGTGCCGATGTGTGCTTTTGCCCTAGGGATGAGTTTCACTCCTTCTCGGGGGTGAAAAAACATGCTTTAAAAAAAAGGCCGGTGATGGATAAATTGATTATTTTTAAGCAACTACTTTTGTTCTATAGCCTTTTTCACAAGTTAATATTTTTCGAGTTATTTGCGAGTGAATATGTTCATTTTTCAACAACAAAAAAACATGTTTTTAGATGGTTTTTCGCAGATAACTCAAAAAGTGAATATTTTATCGGAAAAAAAATACTTTTAGCAGAAATACAGCTTATACAAAGTGAAAAAACGGTGTATGTATGGGGCCTCTAGACCCAGCATAAGCAGTTTTGTAGCCAATGAAAAATAGTTTCATATTCGTCAAATTCCAAATCAATATTTCAACGTGAAATAATAAAAAAATGGAGAAACTTTTGAGGAAAAGTTTAAAAGTAGCTTTATTTTCGTTTTTTTTTCAAGTTTCTAACATCAAAAGTAAGCAAGTTACGCTCAAAATAAAGTTAGTCCGTCTTTTTTGAAAAAAAAAACAATGGGATAACCACCCCGTAATTAGGATCTCAAAGAAAATTAATCGTTACCGCTTCACAAGTGGCTTTACTTATGTATTATTTTGATGATCTCTAAGTTTCATCGGTTCAAAGTGTTTATCTTTGAAAAAATTGGAAATAAAGTAAAATTTTCTTAATTTTTAATTTTGACAAAAACATGTTTTTTTTCAATATAAGTTACAAATTATTATTGATAGGCACCAAAAACCTCAAAGAACAAAAATTTGTAAGCTTTGCTTTTTTGAATACTTTTTTTTTGAGATTCAGTAAGACAAAAATGGATTCAGATATGGCTGTTTAAAATTATTTGCATACACTCGTGATTAGTGATTCGTTCAAGCCCTCTCTACTACAGCTCTTTTAAAAATAAGCACATTGAACCGATGAACTAACAGACCATATAAACAATACGTGCACGAGTAAAGGAACTTGTGAAGCGGTAACGATTAATTTTATTTTAGATGCTAATTATGGGGTGATTTTCACATTTTTTTTTTATAAAAAAAGTTACCAACTTTATTTTGAGCGTAACTTGCTTACGGTTGATGCTAGAAACTCATTTATAAACAGAAATAAAGATTTTTTTAACACTTTACAAAAGTTGTAATGAGTTTTCCTCAGAAACCTTTTTAATTTTTGGATATTTTAAGTTGAAATATTCGTTTTGGAATTTGACGAATATCCTATTTTTCATTAGCTAGAACTCAGCTTCTGCTGGGTCTAGAGACCTCATACATACATCATTTTTTTCTCCTTTCTATAGAACCGAAGTTGTTTATAATTAGTCAGTTTCATTTCCGGACTTATTTTGAACGTATATTTTTTCACCCTCGAGAAGGGGTGAAACTCACCCCCAGGTCAAAAGCACACCAAATTGCATGTCAATCTTTTCAATCAAGCTCTTTTTCTTAGCGATGTAGAATATATTTATGCACTATTTACCTTTTAAAGTACAAAGATATTTATTTAGTAGATAACTTACACTGAACAAAATTATTTGGCGGATTGCGCGAATAAAGCTCGTATATACTTTAATTATATATTTTCTATTATAGGAGACCGATTCAGATAACAGCAGTGCTACAAACTTAAGTCAAAAAAATCTCAGGATTCTCACAGAAACTTGTACCGACCACCAGTTAATCCATGAAGTGAAAGATGTTTCAGCCCTCGAGTCAACGATAACTGGGGTACAAGAACATATACACAATTACAATAAACAAAAATGTAGAAATACAGGTAATCTCGAACACCCTTACAAAAGAAAACCAGATTATTGTTACTACTGTGAAACGGAAGTTCTTAATTTTGGTCGCCATATTATAAGGAACCATTCAATGGAAGTCGATGTGGCTGAAATTATCTTCAAACCAATCAAATCATGTGAAAGAAGATGTCTATTTGATAAACTCTAGGAAATTTTTTAACTGAGTGATGGTGGAAACTGTTTCAAGGCTGTTAGACAGACTTATGTACCAGATCGGGTTCTCATTCATTGTGACAATTGTTTAGGATTTTTCTCTTCCAAACTATTATACCGACATAGAAAAAAAATGTGGAAATAGAAGCAATCAAGAGAAGGCACAATTTGCTAGCCAATCAAAAATGTGTCCCAACATTAAAATTGATCATCGACTAAAAGAAGAAATGTTTCTCAGGATGAGAGCGGACAGGATTTCAATGGAAGCCAAGAACGACTTTCTAATTCGTTCATTTGGAACCCGTTGTTTGAAGACGCACAGAGAAAAGCATTTTATAGCAGTTACATCACGCAAAATGAGGGAATTGTCAAAAATATTTAAAGAAAGGAGAAAAATAGACCCATCTATATCCACTATGTTTTCAGCATTGCGACCAAAGTATTTGATGCCTTTGTTGAAACCACAAAACGAATAGCTTGTTATGATCCTGAAAAAGACTTGTCTCCAAATGTTGCCATGAATATATGCCATGAGATCACTCAAACAATGTTGCGATTTTGCAATCACTTTTGCCTATAAGAAACAAACTGCATACTTATCTGTTTCAACTGCTACAATTGAGGCATAGCTTAAAACTTTAATTCATCTATTTGAGGCAAACTGGAGTATTGAGGCCTCAACCCAAGCAGCTAATAATTTAAATCTTAACAAATGGAATAAGGTTACAATAGTTCCACTAGCGAATGGTCTAAAATTGCTAAGATCCCATTTAGTTAAACTTGCTGACGATGCAACGAAAATTCTGCAGAATTATTTGTGACACTACAGTTGAAAATGCACCGCAAAAGACTAACTCCAAAAATGTAGTAAAATTAGAAGATATTAAAGCGTTTAACAATCTCATTGAATCTGTGTACTGTAGAATAATTTTGATAAACAGAAAACGTTCTGGAGAATTACAGAGAATGTCCTTTTACACTTATGTTAACTCTATCGGAAATCAAAAATATGAAGAGTTTCAAAAAGCAGTTTCACCTTCTGAAAAAAAAAACTATTAAGTTCAATGAAGACAGTAGCCATTAGAGGCAAGAGGGGAAGGGGTGTTCCAGTTTTGTTCAACCCCGAGGTACAAAATCATATCTATACTTTGCTTGCGGTTAGAAATGAATTTGTACCAAGGGATAATCCTTACCTATTTGCTCCTGTTAAATCTTCTTCACATTTAATCAGTTACAAAATATTAGGAGAGCACGCAAAATTATCCGTTGCGAAAGATCCTACTTATATAACATCGGCTCGTTTGCGTAAGCATCTGGCAACTTTATCACAATTATTAAATTTATCTGATGGAGAGATTGAACAATTAGCTACTTTCATGGGATACAGACAGAACTACAGAAGTTCCTACAGACTGCCAGATGATATTTACCAAACTACTAAAATAGCGAAACTGTTGATGGTAATGGAGAAGGGAACAGCCAACAAATTCAAAGGAAAATCTTTAGATGAAGTAGAAATTGATATGGACAAAAATCTTTTGGAAGATAACTTTTCTGAAAGCGATGTTGATGGTGACGATGAGTTAAAGTGTTTGCTACATGATGATAGTGAACCATCAACTAGTCAAATACGCCAGTCAATGGGAGCAAGAATAGGATATTACCTCCAAATTCTATCCTACTGCATGGATTTTAATAAAATTTTGGGCCTAGCTTCTACTTATCTCCTAATTCAAAGTCTACCCTATGCCGATGTGTGCTTTTATCTTGGGGGTGGTTCCCACCCCTTCTTAAGGGTGGAAAATTTTTTGGTTAAAATTACCACGGAATTCGCTAGAGAACCTAATTCTAAGCAAAAACTGTTCCATAATTTTTTTTTGAAAACTCAATACTTTTTGAGATATTCGTGGTTGAAAACCCTTTTCGAACGGTTTTTTGCGAATACCTTAAAAACTATGCATCTAACTAAGAAAACTATATTAAACATTTTTGTAGGTTATAAAAAAACAAAGAGAGACTTGCCTTATTAAATCTTCCAGTTATACAAAAAAGAGATATGGTAGGTGAAAATATTTTGTTTTTTGGTACATTCTCAAATTGGTGTATTCAACTTGAAATAACAGAAAAACGGTCGATTTTAGGTGTATAATGCTACTAATATCTTTTGAGGTGCTTGAAAAGACCTTTACAATGAGCTATATTAAAGGTCCATTACATTAAAACTGAGCGAGATATGATGCAAACAAAATTGATAACTAATGTATTTTTAGAAAAAATGAGAAGTAATTTTAACCCACATCCACCAAAATGTAAATGCATAATTTTCCCTCCAAAATACCTTTTATTATAGTGTTATTTCTATGTTCAAAAAGTTGGACGGGTTTAAAATGAATGGTTTTTGAAAAAACAAAGATCAAATTTTAGAGCGCATTTTTAAATTTTCTTAAAAATTTTCCTTTTTCTCCATGTAACTTGAAAATGATAAGAGATAGAGTAATGAAAAATAAAAAGGAAATTTTTATCTGAAAAATCCCTACATTTTTGTGTAATATCTTTCTTTCGTATCTCTTATCTTTTTCGAGTTACATGGAGGAAAAGGAAGATTTCTAAGAAAATTTAAAAATGCGCTCTATAATTTGATCTTATTTTTTTCAAAAACCATTCACTTTAATCTGGTCCAACTTTTTAAACATAGAAATAACACTATAATAAAAAGTATTGTAGAAGAAAAACGATGTAGGTATTTAAATTCTGATGGATGAGGGGTTAAATATACTTCTCATTTCTTCTTAAAATACATTAGTCATCAATTTTTTGCAGAATATCTCGCTTAGTTTGCATGTAATCGACAATTAGTATTGCTCATTTTAAAGGTCTTTTCAAGCACTACAAAAGTTATTAGTATCATTATACACCTAAAATCGACAGTTTCTCTGTTATTTCAAGTTGAATACACCGATTTGAGCATGCAGCAAAAAAACGAACTCTTCTTACCTACCATATCCCTATTTGTATTTTAACTAGAAGATTTATGAAGGGACGAATCTCTTTGTTTTTTATAACCTACAGAAATATGTTATATAGTTTTTTTATTAGATGCATAGTTTTTAATTTATTCGCAAAAATTCGTACGAAAAAATACGAATTCGTACGAATAACTCAAAAAGTATTGAGTTTTAAAAAAATAATTATAGAACAGTTTTGCTTAAAATTATGTTCTCTAGCCTCTTCCGTGGCTATTTTAACCAAAACATTTTTCACCCTCGAGAAGGGGTGAGAACCACCCCCAAGATAAAAGCTCACATCGGCATAGGGTAGACTTTGTTTCTTGAGCTATTCCCTACTTACTGTAAAAATATCAAGTAAATCGATATAGTAGGATGGAATTCGGAGCCAAATACCCTCATTGACTGCCCTAAAAGTGAGAATACCATTTTTACAAAGAAAAAAAAAATAAAACATTCAAAAATAAGACTGCGCGAAAACTAGTTCCATGGACAGAAAGACAAAAGTCTGTCACTCTAAACCTTTTCAAGAATCATATCAAATCTAGAAGGCCTCCAAAAAAAGGGAAGTGTGAAGAACTAAAGAATAAATTTCCTGAGCTATTGAACAAAATAACTGGTTAAAGATTAAAGTATTCATACAAAATTCATATTGCAATAATAAAAATTAACGCATGTTTTTTTATTAAATTTTGGGTTTTACATTACTCTAAGAATGATTGTTTATATTTAAAAGAATAAAATTTTTTATTTTAAATGATTGTTGTTTTTATCAAGGAATAAAAACTAGAAAATTTTTATTATCGTTTTATTAATACTCCTATTAAATAAATACCAATTTAAAATAAAATAAAATTATTATTATCATTCATGAGGATCTATTTTAAATGCATTGAGTAACCAAAGTTAAAAAGTCCATTTAAAACATCTATAATTGGTTTCCCTTGTAGGAATCTAAATTTAGCTGATGAATGAGAACAGGTGTTCGAACTTTTTGTAGTAAGTAAGTATGGCAACACTGTAATGACGCAATAATATACAATATACACTAAATTGGAGCTAATAAAGTGGGGTACCGAAAGGAGTTAGCAACATTTGCAAATTGAATGAAAATTTGAATTTAAAAAAAATATTTTATTAAAACCAAAATTAGCAGCCCTTATTAATAAACAGTTTATAACAAATATTCACTATCGAATCGAACGTAACTCATCGCTATCAAGGAGACGCAAGAAGGTGCAAGTACGAAAAGACGCAACATTGTTGGAAAGATGTATATATATATATATATATATATATATATATATATATATATATATATATTAATAATATAGGTATGCAAAGTCCGCAGATAGTGTGCTACTTTTTTTATTAACAAAATGGCGCCTACAAAACGTGTTTTTTTAATTTTTGCTCCATAACTCTGAAAATTCTAACTTTACACCAAAAACACCCTAATAAAAATTCACCGAAATTAAATTCTGCATAAAGAAATGTTTTCCCGATCTGCTGCGACGAAAAGTTTCCTCGGAAAATGCGGGTTTTCCCAACAAAATCTTTAAATTTCAAATAAAGTTTTAGATAAGTAATTATCTACCAATAATTAAATACTCGGTGACATAAAAGCTTTCTTGGTTTAGATTATAGTTCCAGAAGCCGGTGAAAATTAAACTAATATTTTAGCAACAATTCAATTATTAATTAATAATTTACGGTCGAAATAATAACCAAAATAATTATGATACACTGATCAAACTTTGAAATCTTATAAAGATGAGATGCCTATTTAATATTTTGTCGACAAAATATAAATTTTTAATTTTTTTGAATGATCTTTAAATGTTTAAAAAAAATAGTTATAAACAAATTAACGTTTCTCAGAAAGTTTTTAGTATATTCTAATTAAAAAAAATAGGTAAAATGCGTAATTCAATGATCTTGAAAATGAATGCTTTAAAACTTTTTTGCAAGCATTTGCAAAAAAGTTATGAAACAGCAAAGTAAACATACGATTACTACGTTGTTTATAATTATTTTGAATTCTTTTAAAGCGTAAAAGTGAGTTTAAAGTACAAGCTAATTACTTACAAAAAATATCGATTATTAGTTTAATGGTTATATTTTAATTAAAGATTATAAATATTTTTTTTTTGTAATTTACACGCGCGAAAGTAGACTAATACAGTACTGTAGCTAAATTTTCACTCTAAGCGACGACCGTCGCGCGACGTAGAGTAGTATTTGTATGCTGCGTGTCAATCGCTTCGAGTGAACATTTTAGCTGCGGCTCTGTATCAAGCATACTTTCGCGCTAAAAATTACAAAAAAAACGTTTTTAATCTTTTAATAAAATATAACCATTGAACTAATGTTAAATATTTTTTGAGAGTAATTAATTTGTACCATAAACTCACTTTTAAGCTTTGAAATAATTAAAACAAATTATAACCAACGGAGTAGTCGTATGTTTACTTTGCTGTTTCATAACTTAAGCATTCATTTTCAAGACCTTTGAAATGCGCATTTTAAGTATTTTTTAAAATTATAATATAATAAACAATTTCTGAGAAATGTTAATTTGTTTATAACTATTTTTTTTAACATTTAAAGATTATGCAAAAAAATGAAAAATTTATATTTTGTCGACAAAATATTAAATAGGCATCACATCTTTATAATCTTTCTAAGTTTGATCAATGTCTCATGATTATTTTGGTTGTTATTGCGACTGTAAATTGTTAATTAACAATTGAATTGTTGCTAAAATATTCGTTTAATTTTCACCGGCTTCTGCAGTTATAATCTATACCAAGAAAGCTTTTATTTCACCAAGTTACTTAATTATTAATAAATAATTACGTGCCCAAAAATTTTATTTAAAAATTCGAGATTTTGTTGGGAAAACCCACATTTTCCGAGGAAAATTTTCGTCGGAGCAAATCGGGAAAAACATGTCTCTATGTAGAATCAAATTGGGGTGAATTTTTATTTGAGTGTTTTTGGCGTAAAGTTAAAATCTTCGGAGTTATAGACCAATAATTGAAAAAAACACGATTTGGGGGCGCCATTTTGTTAATAAAAAAAGTAGCACACTATCTGTGGACTTTGCATACCTATATTATTAATATATAGGATCATAATATTCGATTCCAGCAATGAAATTTCTGGTAAATAACCTTTCTTTGTACTTTACTAATTAGACCAGCGCATTATAACTATTTTTTTTTCAAAATTTAAAGATTATGCAATAAAACGAAAAATTCATATTTTGTCGACAAAATATTAAATAAGCATCTCATATTTATAATCTTTATAAGTTTGATCAATGAACCATGATTATTTTGGTTATTATTGCGATCGTAAATTGTTAATTAATAATTGAATTGTTGCTAAAATATTCGTTTAATTTTCACCGGCTTCTGCAGTTATAATCTATACCAAGAAAGATTTTATTTCACTAAGTTATTTAATTATTGATAAATAATTACGTGCCCAAAAAATTTATTTGAAAATTCGAGATTTTATTGGGAAAACCCACATTTTCCGAGGAAAATTTTCGTCGGAGCAAATCGGGAAAAACATGTCTCTATGTAGAATCAAATTGGGGTGAATTTTTATTTGAGTGTTTTTGGCGTAAAGTTAAAATCTTCGGAGTTATAGACCAATAATTGAAAAAAACATGATTTGGGGGCGCCATTTTGTTAATAAAAAAAGTAGCACACTATCTATGGACTTTGCATACCTATATTATTAATATATAGGATCATAATATTCGATTCCAGCAATTAAATTGCTGGTAAATAACCTTTCTTTGTACTTTACTAATTAGACCAGCGCATTATAACTATTTCTTTTTCAAAATTTAAAGATTATGCAAAAAAACGAAAAATTCATATTTTGTCGATAAAATATTAAATAAGCATCTCATATTTATAATATTTATAAGTTTGATCAATGAACCATGATTATTTTGGTTATTATTGCGATCGTAAATTGTTAATTAACAATTGAATTGTTGCTAAAATATTCGTTTAATTTTCACCGGCTTCTGGAATTACAATATATACCAAGAAAGCTTTGATGTCACTAAGGTATTTAATTATTGATTAATAATTACTTACCTAAAACTTTATTTGAAAATTAGAGATTTTGTTGGGAATACCCGCATTTTCCGAGGAAAATTTTCGTCGGAGCAAATCGGGAAAAACATATCTCTATGCAGAATTTAATTGCGGTAAATTTTTATTTGGGTGTTTTTGATGTAAAGCTAAAATCTTCGGAGTTATAGAGTAATAATTGAAAAAATACGATTTGTCTGCGCCATTTTGTTTATAAAAAAAGTAGCACACTATCTGCGGACTTTGCATACCTATATTATTAATATATAGGATCTTATAACTCGATTCCAGCAACAAAATTGTTGGTAAATAACTTTTCCATGAATTTTGCTAATTAGCCCAGAGTATTTAGGTATTCTCCTTTTCATGACCATTTTTCAGTGCGTCACAAATGATAGAAAAAAAGGTAAGTCCGTGATAATACACATTTATGACATTTATTCTAACATGACGTTTTAGTTAAATCTGACAGTTGTCACATTTTATTTTCAATTTGGAATAAAAACAAATCAATTGTGTCTATTGCATTTATAAAATGGTATTTTCTTTGATTTGTATAGTCATATAAATTGTACAGATTATATTGATAATATTATTATTTTATTTAATAAATAATTCTTTTTTGATTATGGCGCCATCTATCGACAACTAGAATAACTAGAATAAATGTTATAAATGTCTGTAATCAGCGACGTGCGTTTTTTTCTGTCACATACAATTTAATGCGTTAGAGAAAAATCGAAAAACTGTTACGCACTGAAAAATGGTCATGAAAAGGACTATATATGCAATTTGTGTGTACAGGTGAACCGAAATAGGAATATATTAGTGCAGTCTCTGAAGGTGGATATGAGTTACTACCTCCGATTTCGTTGAACCTCCATCGATTTGCATGAAAATTGGTGAGTGGTTAGAAAATATCTCAAGGAACAAAGGTGGCATGGTGCCAACTTGCGCTTTTACCCTGGGGTGGAGGCCACCTCTCCTCGGGGGTGAAAATTATTTTATTAAAAATAACCCCATAATTTGATAGAGGGACAAATTCTAAGCAAAATTTGTTCTATAAAGATAATAAAATAAATCAATACTTTTTGAGTTATTAAAGATCAAAGATTTTATTTTTTGGTGAGAAAAATGCATGTTTTTAACCGATTTTTCATAAATAACTCAAAAACTATAAGTTTTTGCAAAATAGTTATTATTACCAAAATTGAAGCTGATAAAAAATGAAATAAACTCTTTACTAGAAAAATCTTTGAATGTTAACTAAAGGTGAGTTACGCGTAATTGGATGTACCTATAGTTTTTTCGGCGAGTACCCAAATCTAAGTATTCAAGCTTAAATAACGGGAAGATGATGCATTTTATAACATTAACTTATTAAATATTTGGCAAAGTACTTAGAAATATCTATCAAATGAGCCCCCGAACAAGTTGATAGCATTAAAATTTGTTCACCAAAAATGTTTCAAAATTTATTTTTTTAAATTTTTTCCAAAAAAATGGTATTGTTTTTTTAATAACTCCGTTAATTTTTACGATATCATGTTCACCTAAAAACCATTTGAAAGTTAATTCCAAGGGCTATTAAACCACGTTTAATTTAATCTTTTAAACCACTTACTTTTTTAAAATAAAATGTTAAATGGCCCCGGATACATGGTTCTCGCAGCAAAATTTAAGCCTTAAACGTTTCTATCGCGGTTATTTTTTACCCTACAGAAGTTTTAAAAAAGATAAAATATTTGTTACAGAAAAAATTAAATTTGGTTATATATCATATTTTTTACGTATATTGAGTATTTTTGGAGTTATTATTAAAACAGAATGAAAATTACGATCATTTTAAAAATTCTGATTTTTTTTAAATTGTATCTTTTTTCCAAAATATGCATTCTAAACCGCTCAAAATTGTTGACATGATTACTTATACTAATATAAAGAAATTTTTGTAAGTATTACTATAAATTTTAGTTTTTGTGGAAATGGCGTATGTTTTATTTTTCACTTTTTCCTAAAAAATCGAAAGGATTCTCTTAATTTCATCGTAACTTGCTTAATTTTGATGCTATTAACTATTTCTGGAGCTCATTTGATATGTATTCCGAAGTACTTTGATAAGTGCTCAGCAGGTATAATTTATAAAATGCATCGTTATCCAGTTATTTAAACTCGAGTACTCGTCGAAAAAAATATATATGCAATTAAGTACCCATAACTCACTTCAAATTAACATTAGTTTAGTTCTTTAAGTGAGGAGTGTATTTAATTTTTTGTTATCTTCAATTTTGGTAATAATAACTTTTTTGTGAAAGCTTATAGTTTTTGAGTTACACGTGAAAAACAGCTTTAAAACATGCATTTTTCTACGAAAAAATAAAAATTTTGATCGTTAATAACTCAAAAAGTATTGACTTATATTAATACCTTTATATAGGTATCAAATTATGCTTAGAATTTGTCCCTCTATCGATTAATGGTATTATTTTTAGTAAAATAATTTTCACCCCCGAGAAGGAGTGGCATCCACCCCCAGGGTAAAAGCGCAAGTTGGCATCATGTCACCTTTGTTCCTTGAGGTATCCTGAACTACTCACCAATTTTCGTGAAAATCGATGGAGGTTCAACGAAATCGGAGGTGAAAACCTTCAGTGACTGCACTAGATGTGAACGTAGGTAGTACTCCAGAATACAAAGTAGGAGCAATACAAGAAATAAAACAAGACAATACAGAAGTCCTAGGAAAAGTGACATATGCATAGAGATAATCGAGTTTGGTGGAAATCAACTGCAAAGAAGGATATATCAAATACTAATAGTACAAGTTAGTATGGAAAAATAAAATAATTCTAGTTGATATGAGGCCCGCATATGCCCGCTGCATAAAAAAGGAGATACACTGAAGTCTGACAACTACATAGGTATAGCCTTACTAGATAGATACTGTATAGGTACAAAATTTTGAAAAGAATATTGAGAAATAGACTAAATAGCTATACGGAAATCCTATATGAGTATCAGGACGACTTTAGAAAGGACAGACCTATTATAGACCAAATTTTCTCCTTAACCTTTTCATTGCTGACGAAATATGCCTATCGCGAGCTGGGTGCTAAAGTCGAGGTGGTCCTGGAATTGCATTATCTATAATATGAATCTAAACGAACGTTATAAAAACACTTTTATCTGCATACTCAATAAAAAGATTACTTGTTTCAGTCAAATTCAAACAAATAGTAACCTCTAAACGAATGTTGTGCATATCTACATTATGACGCCTGAAGCCGTCATGGGCACTTGACAGTAGTAACGGTATGACGTTCGTAGGCGTCATCAGCATTCAAAGGCTAAAAGGAGATACAGACAACTTGTTATGAAGGTAAAATTCCTCTGCATGTTTGTAGGTTTTATACAAGCATGATAGAGTCAATATAGTCAACATATATTGAGCAATGGAACATTGGGGTATACATAAACAACTGATTAAGCTAGTAAAAATGACACTAAATAACTCCACCTGTCAAATGAGACGCTCAGAGCAACAGTGGCCTAACCCCAAAAACGAAGTTTTGAGATAAATGCAATCTTTGGATTCGTATTTTCATTATGCTGTACAAATTATGTAGCGCCATTTAGCCAAATATAGAGGTAGGTTGTGGAGACCCTTGTTAATCTGAAGATTTAATGTAGCTGCTTTTATTGATACATTAATCTAAAAATGCTCAATTTGTGGCTTAGGCCAATGTTGCTCTGAGCACATCAAATTGCTTGGCACGGTCACACTTCAGATCAATTTACGGTTGCAAAAGGCTTGAGACAGGGATACCTATTCTTTATCCACCACATTATTCAACTTAGTGTTAGAGACTGTAATCAGAAAATCCAGAATGAAGGTGGACGAAACAATCATGAAAAATGAGCACCAGTGCTTAGAATTTTCTGATGATCTAACGATCCTAGCTAGAACCGTGAAAGAATTAAGAAGAGTTGTGAAGGAAATTATTGAAGAAGCGCAGAAATTAGGATTGAACATAAATGAAAGATAAAACCAAATATATGATCATGGGAGGGTCAGAAAGAGAAAAGAAGAATACATTACTATAAGGTATGTGAGTGGTAAAAGCTATAGTTTTAAAAGGGTGGACAATTTTGAATACATCGGTGTACCTAGTATTCGATGAAAAGGGAAATGGGAGCTCAATGCCAGAATAGCAAAAGGGAATAAAAAATTAGGTAGTTTAAGAGCCCTAATGAGCTCAAAATACGTTTCTAGAAAAGGAAAACTCCAATATACAAAACATTAATTAGATCTACAGTAACATATGCCTGCGAGGCATGGACATTAAATAAGATGGAAGAGGATGGGAAAGGAAAATATTAAGAGACGTATTCAGAAGACGGAAGAGAGAAGTCGGGTGGGAGATAAGAACCAACAACGAATTAATGACTTTGTACAACGAACCTACCATCACCAGGTTCGTCAAGTTACCAAGAATCAGGTGCTTGTTAGGCGGTGATCTCCAATACACGCTGTACGTATTAGTCCAGAGTAATAAGGATTTTCTCGGGACACTTAAAGATCCAGGTAGCTGACTACTTTTTTGGTTATTGTAGACCTATAGGAAGAAAACCTACCTGGTTCCTGCCTAGAGTTCGCGTCCGTTTTTTAATTATTAACAATTTAGTGCAAAAATTGTGATTTTTTCGATTTTTTGCACTCCATTCAAAAGCTAAATAGTTGACATAAAATTACAAAATTCAGTTTTTTAGAACATTGAAAAACCTTCAAAATGCCGATTTTTGAAATTTAAAAAGTTAATTTGTTGCTACGCAAACTTCAAAATAAGTATAAATCGTAATTTGTTAATAACTTTTACTAAAACTACCTTAGAGTTCACCCAAAGTTGGGTATTGACGTACTTAACAAACCTTCAAAATTTGAGACCGATCCATTAATTAGTTTAAGAGTTATTCTATTTGTTTATCCCAGAGACCTTTATTTTGCAATAAGATAAGACAGAAAATAATGAAGATAGGGCAATTCTGAGTATGCCAAATGAAAGTAGAAGACTGATAGTATCAAAATGTATTAAAAAAGATAAAAAAAATAATTAACATAGTCAAAAATCCTAATGCCAAATTTTTGAAATTTTCTAGTTTATAATAGTCCATTCTTTCACGATTTTTGCTCTAAATTTTAAAGAACCGCTTGACATGAAATTTGGCATGCGTATAGCTTACATGTCAAAGAAAAAAGTGATATTGTGCCGATGTGTGCTTTTGCCCTGGGGGTGACTTTCACCCCCTCTTGGGGGTGAAAAAATATATGTCCAAAATAAGTCCGGAAATGGGTAAACTGACTAATTTTAAGTAACTTTTGTTCTATAGAGCTTTTTCGCCAAGTCAACACTTTTCGAGTTATTTGCGAGTGAATATGTTCACTTTTCAACAAAATAACCACATTTTTAGACGGCCTTTCGCAAATAACTCAAAAAGTAGGTATTTTGTCGAAAAAACGTTCTTAACAAAAATATAGCCTATAAAAAAGTACAAAAAATGGTGTACGCGTTAGGTCTTTGGATCTCGTAGAACCAGAGTTATAGCCAATGAAAATTAGATTCATATTCACCAAATTTCAAATAGAATATTTCGACGTGAAATATCCAAAAAATTAAGCACTTTTTGGAGAAAACCCATTATAACTTTTTTAAAGTGTTTATAAAAAAAGCTTTATTTCTGTTTTTACAAAAAGTATCTAGCATTAAATTTAAGTAAGTTACGCTCAAAATAAAGTTGGTCCCTTTTGTTTTGCAAAAAAAAATCGGGAAGACCAACCCCTAATTAGCAACTTAAATGAAATTAATCGTCACCGCTCCACAAATTATTTTACTTATGTTGTGTTTATATGATCTGTAAGTTTCATCGATTCAAAGTGCTTATTTTTAAAAAAATTTGGTTTCAAAGTAAAATTTTTAAATATTTAAATTTTGAAAAATATGCTTTTTTTCAAAATAACTTAAAAATTGTTAGAGATACCAAAAATCTCGAAAAACAAAAAAGTCAGATTTGCTTTTCTGAATATCATGTATTTTTTTGTTTTTCTGTTAGACAAAAATTTATTCTACATTTGTGATCAGTGACTCGTTCAACCCCTTTTAACTACAGCCCTTTCAATAATAAGGACTTTGAACCGATGAAACTTACAGATCATATAAACAATATATACACGAGTCAAGAAACTTGTGAAGTCGTAACGATTAAGTTCATTTAAGATACTAATTAGGGGGTGATTTTCTCGATTTTTTTACCAAAACCAAAAGGGACTACTTTATTTTGAGCGTAACTTGTTTAATTTTGATGCTAGAAATTTTTTTTATAAAACAAAAATGAAGCTTTTTTAAACACTTTAAATAATTTGTAATGAGTTTTCCCCGAAATGTGCTTCATTTTTGGTTATTTCACGTAAAATATTCCATTTGGAATTTGACAAATATGAACCTATTTTTCATTAGCTATAACTTTGCGTCTACTAGGTGTAGAGACGTGATTATTTTAAATTTTTTACAGGCTATATTTTTGCTAAGAATATTTTTTCGACAAAATACTTACTATTTGAGTTATTTGCGAAAAACCGTCTAAAAGCGTGGTTATTTTGTTGAAAAAATGAACATATTCACTGCCAAAAATCTCGAAAAGTATTGACTTAATGAACAAACTCTATAGGACAAAAGTTACTTAAAATTAGCCAGTTTATCCATTTCCTGACTTTCTTTGGACGAATATTTTTTCACCCCTAAGAGGGGGTGAAAATCACCACCAGGGCAAAAGCACATATCGGCACAATATCACTTTTTTTCTTTGACTTGTTAGCTATGTGTATGCCAAATTTCATGTCAATCCAAGCGGTTCTTTAAAATTTAGAGGTTTTGCAATATTTTACCGTTAAAAAACGGACTATAAACATTTAGAATAACTTTAAAAATGTTGTCCGTAGAAACAATCTTTTAATATATTCGAAAAGATAGTATGTTAACACGAATTTTCAAATAAAAAATTTAGCCTGGGTTCATTTGGGACAAAGTTAGCCATATGTTTTTTTTAATTCACAGCTAATTTGTCTATAATAATTAAGGAATCTCATTAATGCCATTTTAAAGAATGGGATTTGTATTTTTTCTTAAACAATTTGCACACACATTGTACCTTCACAGCACCCTCTACGATTTTTCAAAAATGTAGTTCAAACGAATATAATTTTCTGAATCTCCGGATCAACTCAATGGATTTTGATCTTTCTTTTTTTAATTTGTATGTAGTTTCTACGTACATTACAATTATTCAATTTGTTTATAAATTTATTAATTAATAAACAGTCTAATTTGTTTAAACAATTCTTGAATCATTAATCTTTAATCCTAGCATCATTAATGATCATAGAAAAAGTTAAAGTACACTTTAATAAATAAACGATTTTTATTAGATAATTATTTATTGAAGATAATTTATTTATTAAAATATACCTTAACTTTTTCTATGATTAATAACGATAGTATGATTAACATCATGGATTTTTGGGAAAAATTATTTTTTCAAAAATTGTTTAAACAAATTAGACTGTTTATTAATTAATAAATGTCTAGACAAATTGCATATTTGTAATGTATAGAAAAATTACATACAAATTAAAAAAATAACGATCAAAATATATTCAGTAGATCCCGAGATATAGAAAATGATAGTAGTTTTAAGTTACCTTTTTTTAGTTTTTGAACTCATGCATTTGTCGGCTCCCAGCTCCCCCTTCACTTACCACGACTAGTCACTAATTCGTGTAAAATACCAGCTTTTCTAATATGTAAAATGATTTTTTCTACGGACAATATTTTCAAAGTTATTCTAATTGTTTATAAACTACAAAATTTCACTAATTTGGCATTAGGATTTTTGACTATATTAGATAATTTTTCATCTTTTTTTAGTACATTTGGTTTTCTACTATCATTTGGCATACGCAGAATTGCCCTATCTTCATTATTTTGTCTTATGTTATTTTTGCAAAATAAAGGTCTCTATGATAAACAATTAGAATAACTCTTAAACTAATTAATGGATCGGTCTCAAATTTTGTGGGTTTGTTAAGTACTCCAATACCCAACTTTGGGTGAAACACTAAAGCTCTAAAGTAGTTTTAGTAAAAGTTATTAACAAATAACGACTTTCACTTATTTTGCAGTTTGCGTAGCAACATATTAACTTTTTAACTTTCGAAAATCGGCATTTTGAAGGTTTTTTATTGTTCTAAAAAATTAAATTTTGTCAACTATTTAGCTTTTGAATGGAGTGCAAAAAATCGAAAAAATCGCGATTTTTGCACTAAATTGTTAATAATTAAAAAACGGACGCGAACTCTAGGCAGGAAACAGGTAGGTTTTCATCCTATAGGTATACAATAACTAAAAAAGTAATCAGCTACCTGGATCTTTGAGTGTCCCCCGAACATGGTCTATTTCTAGCTTATTACCCTGGAGTATAACCTACCACGTCTATTGGAGACAACCGACTAAAGGCGGGTTCTCATTAGTCAACCTCATTGATCAATAGCGCTGATTCTATGCAACTGAACATAGAATTCAAATTCACACTATTTCAAGGATATTTAATTCGGTCTACAAAGTGCTAACTTTAATAATGGCTGTAAAGAAGAAAATTGTGCATGCTGGCGTTCACATTTTGTGTGAATATTTAAAAAACGTAATTAAAAATAGGAAAACAAGAACATCTCTGACTGTCTTTTGCAACGGAAATACCTCTTAAACGTTTTGTTTTGGCCAATTCGCTTGGCCGAACCAAAACAATTTAGGTTTATGGTTTATACAGATCATCTGTTCCTGTACCACTTTTATTTGCTTTTAATATTTTATTCAGTTAATTTATTTTTAATCTTGTTTAGAGTCAGGGTTTCTATTTCCATTCCAAAACGATTTATCATAGCTTTTTTCCCGCTTTATTAAATTTTTATATTGTTCACTCCTAATATTCCACAGCACTCCTCTTTCTGGTATAATTCTAGAAAATTGCAGATATAGTTGTCTTTCCATTTAAAATTTGACATTTTTCACGAAATTATAATATATCTACGGTTTTCACAAAGAATTTAACCTCATCTCATATGCTTACTATATATTTAACTCCACAAAATACAAGTCAATGCAACTGAACGCTAGTTCTCATTGTCAAGCACTGTTCTATTTGATAGAATCATTTCCATGGATCTATCAAAAGTAGGAAGGCTTTTCACTTTTATTGAAATACCATATGATAGAACAATATCGCTGAATCGACGTTCATATAAATCTATTTTTCTTCTACAGTATATAATCAAGGATATTGATCAATGAGATTGACTAATGAGAACCCGCCTTAAGGCGGTGGTCACTTCAATTCACCCCGTAATTTGAATTTGTTTTAGAATTAGGTACTCTATTTTAAATTTTCAACTATTTTCGATTGTAAGATAGTTTTTGTCCTTCAAAGTTTATTAAAAGTAAAGAAAATGAACAATTTTCCTACGGCGTGACGCTGTACGCAGCCTACAGCGTCTATTGGAGACCACCGGCTTACATGTAGAAACAATAGCAGTGAGTAGAATGCCAAAACTACTTATCAGAAAACTAATCGGTCCTAAAAGAAGAAGTAGATCTTAAGCACATGAAGGTGCGGGACTGGAAAAGAAAAGCACGAAATAGAGATTGTTCATCATGTCCTTCAGAGTAGTTATAAGAACATTTGTTTTGTAATTAATTAATCTAATGATTATGTTTTATAAAAATACCCCAGGTCTTTACGGCCTGTTGTACGTATAAATCAATAAACACACAATGACTAAATTTGGTTTCGATGTTTATTTGATTACGCAAAACGAAAGCTAAGTATATTCTATATTAATTTCATTTATTAATAAACTGTTTTCGAGTATTCGAGTGCGTGTTGCATCAACATCCGAAACAATTAGATATAAAAAACTAGCCTAATAAACTCACCAGACATGCTACTAACATCTAAATGACATAATTTGGACACACGAAAATGGTTCGTCGAACAAGGTTACAATTTTGATTCCAACTGTCGCTTTTGCATTCCTATCAAACACTTCAATAAAAGTAATCAAAGCCGATCACAGATTACGCATATGTGGGCTCTTGTAGATTCTTAGATAGGCAAAGATAAAAACGGTACTACTGTGAGATAGTGTGAGAAGAAGCCTAGATGGAGGGAAAGTAATTTAGACGTTTATTACCGTCAATTACATGATAAAGAGTCGAGTGGCATGTTTAAATTTAAGTAATTCTTTTGTTTACTTACCGTATAAAAACTATTTGGCTTGTTTACACAGCACTTTGGTTCAAGTTTTGTAGTTTGTTTAAAAACAAAAATAAAGACGTGTCGAAAATGCATAAATCTAATTTGTAGTTGCTTATGCAGTTGTAAAAAATTGATTTGTCGCTTCACTGGGCTTTGTTCGTTAACTACTGTTCGTTATATAAGCAAAAAAATTTAGGATCAATCACCAAAATTGAGAAAAAAATTGTTTTCTCAAATACACTTATTAGCCCGATCAAAGAACAATCTGACCCCCAAAAAAAAATAAAGGAGAGATGAAAATTTGGGGATAGGTAGTTGAAATTGTCTATTATTATATAAGAAAAAGTTTACAATTCTACATCCCCTCCATTTTACAAAAATATATTTTTGTAAAGAATATTTTTGTAAAATGGAGGGGAAATACGCCCCTCTCGAAGGTGAAAAATATACATTCAAAGTAATTAATTGGATAAAATGACTAATTCTAAGCAACTTTTGTTCTATAGAGTTTTTTCCCTAAGTCAATACTTTTCGAGTTATTTGCAAGTGAATACGTTCATTTTTAACAGAAAAAAAACATGTTTTTGGATGGTTTTTCGGAGATAACTCAAAAAGTAAGTATTTCAGCAAAAAAATATTCTTAGCAAAATACAGCTTATAAAAAACTGAAAAAAATGGTGTATGCTTGAGGTCTGTAGACCCAGCAGAAGCAGAGTTGTATCTAATGAAAAGTAGGTTCTTCTTCGTCAAATTCAAAATCGAATATTTCAACGTGAAATAACGCAAAAACGGAGCACTTTTCGGGAAAAATTCATTTCAAATTTTTTAAAGTGTTTAAAAAAAGGTTTATTTTTGTTTCTTAAAAAAACTTGTAACATTAAAAGTATGTGAGTTACGCTCAAAATATTGTTGTTCCCTTTTATTTTTTGGTAAAAAAATCACGAAAATCACCCCCTAATTAGCATTACAAATAAATTTTATCATTACCACTTCACAAGTTACTTTACTTATGTATTATTTATATGATCTGTAAGTTTCATCGGTTCAAAGTGCTTATTTTTGAAAAAGCGGTAGTTAAAATGGCGTGAATGAGTAACTAATCACGAGTTTAGGCAAATTTTGGACAGCTATAGCATAACCAATTTTTGTCTAACAAGAAAACAAAAGAGCAAAAATATTCAGAAAAGCAAAACGTACATTTTATTACTCTTTAAGATTTTTGGTATTACTAATAATTGTTAAGTTAATTCCATGAACAATTCTATTTTTTTTTTCAAAATTAAAAAAATGTTTTATTTTAAACCCTATTTTTTTTTAATGATCACTTTGAACCAATGAAACTTATAGATAATATAAATAATACATAAGTAAAGTAACTTGCGAAGCGGTAACGATTAATTTTATTTGGGAAGCTAATTATAGGGGGTGATTTTCGCGATTTTTGTACCAAAAAATAAAAGGGACCAACAAGATTTTGAACGTAACTCACTTATTTTTAATGTCAGAAGTTTTTTTAAAAGACAAAAATAAACCTTTTTTAAGGTACTATTACACTTTAGAAGACCAAAAATAATCATATTTTTCAAGAATTATTTTCTCAGAACCTTTATTAAAAATGAAAATAAAACTCTTTACATATTAATATCTAACTCTTAGAGAGTACAAAAATATACCTTTTTTCATTTATGCACGTACGATATTATTATAGAGGGCGCAAAAGTCGAGGGTCGAAAAATGATGGTGGAGAGTTAATCTCAGGATTGGGATATCTGAAACAAAAAAATCGTACTGCATTTGAAAAAGGAAGGTTTCTTACGTGACAATTTACCACAATTTGTCCAAAAAATAGAAAATAAATATTTTTTAACCATGAAAAACTGAAAGAAAACGGGCGATTTTTTCACAAAAATTTTTCAAATTTCCGTAAAATCTTTGTTTTGCGGAGTTTTTCACTAACGGTGGTAAATTGTCACGTAAGGAACCTTCATTTTGCATATTCAGTACGATTTTTTTTGTTTCAAATATCCCAACCCAACCCTGAGATTAACTGTCTGCCATCGGAACTACTTTTTTTCGAGGCCTCGACTTTGGCGCCCTTTACAATATTAGTGTACGTGCATAAATGAAAAAAAAATATATATTTTTTGTATTCTCTAAGAGTTAGATATTAATATGTAAAAAGTTTTATGTTCATTTTTAATAAAGTTTCTGAGAAAAAAAAAAAAAAATGCTTATTTTTGGTCTTCTAAAGTGTACTAGTATCTACACTTTAAAAAAGTTGTCATGAATTTTCCCCGAAAAGTGCTCTGTTTTTTTTGGTTATTTCACATTGAAATATTCGATTTGGAATTTGACGAGGAAGAACCTACTTTTCATTAGCTACAACTCTGCTTGTACTGGGTCTGCAGACCTTACGCGTACACCATTTTTTTCAGTTTTTTATAAGCTATATTTTTAGTAAAAATATTTTTTCGCTAGAATACTTACTTTTTGAGTTATCGGCGAAAAACCGTCCAAAAACATGTTTTTTTTTGTTAAAAATGAACATACTCACTCGCAAATAACTTGAAAAGTATTGACTTAGTGAAACAACTCTATAGAACAAAAGTTGCTTAGAATTAGTCATGTTATCCAATTCCGGGCCTATTTTAAACGTATATTTTTTCACTCCCGAGAAAATATTTTTCACAATGTATTTCCAAATTTTTGTAAAATAGAGGGGATGTAGAATTGTAAACTTTTTCTTAATATAATAATAGACAATTTCAACTACCTATTTCCAAATTTTCATCCATCCTTTATTTTTTTGGAGGTTTTCGTAAAATTTTGTGTTCCCTGATCGGGCTATATGTGCAAAATATTCGATCCATGACATCTCTCTATTGTCTTTCCTCCTTATTGAGTATTGAGCTCTTGTGTTTCTTAGCGAAAAGTGAAAGATGGCTGATTGGCTCGGTCAGCGCATCCTCTTCTGTTTTTTTTTTTTTCGAAACAATTATTTTCCATTCCTCTCTATTTCTCGCTCTCCGTTTAACTTCTCTCCATCTCAGGCCAATTCTTTCATGATCTCTTGATACAGTTCTTCTCCGCAGTGGCGGACGGTCAGGGTCGGCAGTGCCGACCCACACATTTATAGATATAATTTTTTTTAATATTTGTATCTGTGAAGTAAAAAAAATCTGTCAGATAATACAGACTAAATTTTATTCATGGGTTTTAAAAGGATTTGATCAATCCGAACGTTAAAAGTGATCCCTGCGCATAACAGGACTTCTCAAAAAATGAATGATCCGAGCCATTCATCCGACTTTTCGGCTAGCCGTACCCAACGCTTGATGACACGTAAAACTCAACGACATAACAAGTCGATGAGCAAGCGAAAGCGAACATACATACATTCTCTCCGTGGGCATTGGACTGGGGACGACTGGGGTTTAAGCGGCCAAGTACGGCACATTTAAATCTGCCGGTCGGTGTTTCATTTGGAGCATCGCATCGGCAGAAATTGTCAAAAATAATCACGCGGTTTTACGTCGTTTGATATTGTAATTTTTTTAAGTTGTCAGGAATTATCATTTAGTGGACATGATGGATCGAAGCATTTGTTAAAAATCAAAGTAATTATAGAGAATTAATAAAATTGTTTTAGAAATATTTACTTTCTGATTCGAAGTGTATTCGTAATACAGAATGAATTAATACATAATATAATCAAATAGTTACATTTTGAATAACGTTATTGAATCTGAGATTTAGAAAACCATTTGCTTTTCGCTGGAAGTAGATGAAACTTCTGATTATCATGTCATTCACAATTAACAATTATATTGTTGTTCGATACGCGTTACGTGGTAATATTTATGAGAGGTTTTTAGGTTTTAGAGACGTGCGTAAAAGCAATAAGGCAGAATATATTTTTGGTGTTTTAAAGAACAGATTAAAATTTTTTGATATCAAAAATAAATTGGTAGGGCAAACTGGGACAATCTTATGACGGCGTTGCTGTGATGTGTGGTGAATTGAATGGTCTCCAAGTAAAAGTTAAAACTATTGCATCACAAGCTTTATTTACTCACTATGAACTATGATGCGCATATAATGAATTTATTTTTGCATGATAAGTGTAAAAAAATAAAGAATATCGTCTTTTCTTGCCAGTTTAGCTCACCTAAACGGGTTACTGCTTTAGAACAAAATTGTTTCGAAAAAACAGCGAACAGTTTGTCAGAAGCGATGAAATTTTAAATCTCGGTTAGTTTTATCTAAGCAGATTATCTCTAGTAGTTTTAGTATCTGTAGCAGGTTTTCGTAACAGCTTTTGAAAGTTTTTGATTTTATTATCGAAGGCGGCGATTTTGAAAGCGGCGATACCTCGATCCGTGAAGCAATCGGTTTGAGAACTTTATTAAATGATTACTCTTCTAATATTCTTTTAAATATTTTTAAGACAGAGTTGGCCCAAGATATTTATTGTTGTTCAAAATCAGTCAACTGACATTATTAATTCCAAAAATAGAATACGAAAGCTGATGCAAAATCTCAGATATTTCCGTAATGATAGTAGTTTTCAATATATACGCAGTGACGTTTTGGATTCGCTTGATATTTCCGAACCATCCCAAAAAAGACACTGACATGATACATATCTCGAAAAACGAGTAGGTATATCTTGAAATTTTGGATACCTACTATTATATGCAAATAGATAGTCGTTTTTCGAATTTTGAAGATTTGCAAATTTTTGACCTCTTTTACGATTCAAAATTTAAAAGTACCCTTTGCCAAAGAATTTCCAAGATATTTATTATTACAAGTTAGGTACTTAAAAATTATGCCGATCCAAATATTTTCAGAAAGTGAGATAAGTTACAAAATATGTATGTATAATTCTATGTAGTAAGTACTGCAATTCATTACAACAAACTGTTCATCAATTTTCTTATTACCACCAATTTCTGCCTCAAATAAACGGGATTTATCTTGTCTCAAAAGAATCAACACGTATTGTCGAAACACCATGAAACAAGAGAGAATGTCAAGTACATCAAATAAAAAAAAACAAAAAACAACAAAATCTCCTATGATGATTTAAGCCTTTTAGTTTGATGGTATACCTATACGAGAAGACAAAAAAAACCTTGCCGACCCTGTCTCCAAGACCACGAGCCGCCACTGTTCTCCAGCTATTATCGGGTCTTTCACTTCTTCTTCCGTCTGGTTGATATTCAAATGCCTATATGGTTATATTATTTCGGTCTTTCCTTAGAGTATGTAGTATGTCCAATCCTAATCGTTACTGTTATTTTCTCTTGTTTTGTTCTTCTCCATAGTTCTACGTTTATTATTTTTTCAACGATTTCCATGCATGAATACCAAAAGCGATTTCCTGGTGCATCCGCTATAGCCAAAAAAATAAAAATAAAACGGGGTGTTAAAAAAATTGTTTTTTCGTTTTTTCATTAATGGCATGCACTCCATCAATAGGGTTTTTCATAAATATACAGAGAGAGTCTGTAATTTGGAATAAATTCAATATCTCAAATACTAATTGTCTTTTTAAAAAATGCTCAGACCCGTCGATTAGTATTTCAAATTGTCCTTTTTGACATACAATAATAATGTATACAGGGTGTTCCAATTTAGAGATATGACGTCATCGTTGATTTTCTTAAATATCAACATGTCATTTTGATAGCTATTTTGATAGGGTGTGTAAAGTTATACATAACTGCAAAATATCAAATTTTTAATCTCTAACATTTACAAGGTAATAAAAAATAACAAAGTTATGTCTGTAATTTGGAATAAATTCAATAATTCAATTACTAATTGTTTTTTATTTGAAAAATGCTCAGACCCGTCGATTAGTATTTCAAATTATAATTTTTGACATACAATAATAATGTATACAGGGTGTCAAAATTTAGAGATATGACGTCATCGTTGATTTTCTTAAATGGCAACACTGTCATTTGATAGCTATTTTGATAGCGTGTGAAAAGCTATACATAACTACAAAATTTCAAAGTTTTATTCCCTACCATTTACAAGATAATAAAAAATAACAACGTTATGAAAAACAAGTAATCAAATAATTGAATTTAATTATTTCAATTAAGCAAATGCTCATAATGTTGTCCATTGACTATTTGACAATATTCTAAACGCGATCGAAATTCGTTTTGAGTATTTCTAATGATTTGGGGTGAAATTAATCTGCACTCATTTCTTATTCGCGCTTTTAGATCCTCAACATTGGTTGGCTTGGTCTTAAAATCTTTGCCTTTCAAGTACACCCATAAAAAAATCCAACGGATTGAGATCTGGGGATCTTGGTGGTCATTCAATTGGTCCCCTTCTACCTATCCATCTGCCTGGAAATACGGCATCGAGATATTCACGAACCGGTCTTGCGAAATGGGGAGGCGCACCATCTTGCTGAAACCAGATGTCTCTATTTGGAACATTAGCATGTAGAGGGTTAGGAAACAAATTAACCAATTGCGGTACTAATTCTTCTTGCAAGAATTCCAAATATCGTGCTCCATTGAGAGTTTCAGCAAAAAATATTTGTCCTATAATTTGATTTCCTACGATCCCTACCCACACATTCACTTTTTATGGTCGCTGCGTATGGCCTTCCCTCATTCAGCGTGGGTTCTCATCCGCCCAATATCGACAATTTTGTCGATTTACCTCACCATTTAACATAAACGTACATTCATCAGAAAATAGAATGTTTTCTACTAGAATGTTGTTCGTGTCTAGTTGATTCATAATATGTTCACTAAACAGCAGTCTTCTCTCAGGATCATCTTCCAGTAATTCCTGCAGGATTGTAAGTTTGTAAGGATGCAATTTATGTGCTTTAAGAATTCGTGCTACTGACGACGGGCTAATTTCAAGATCATTAGGTATCTGCCTGGTAGAGGTATTAGGATTTTCTTGAACAGATAGTAGTACATTCATTTTGATATCTTCACTAAGAGCAGTTTGTCGAGGAGTACTGGTTTTTCTTACATGCCCGTTTTCCCTAAATTGTCATTCTATTTTACTTACAGTACTTTGCGATATCGGTGGCAGATCGGGATATTTTTCTCTAAACAGATGCGTAACTTCCATTTGTGTTCTTGCTCTTTCTCCATATCCAAGCATTTGTAAAATTTCAGTCTTGTGCTTTTCAGTTAAATAAACCATATTTAACAATTTCTCCAAACGAACTGACTTTCTAATAATCGATATTTTTAAACGTCAAAATATTTGATGACTTATTAAAAACCATACCAACACCATCTTTTTGTTTAATATCTAGATTGCTGTTTTTTTCTTAAAATGACTATGATACAAGTTTTTAATTTAAAATAAATTCAATAGTTCAAATACATAGGTACAGGGAGTCCCAATTTTAAGGACATTTTAAGATAGATATTGTCAAATAGTCAATGGGCAACTCAATTATTTGATTACTTGTTTTTCATAACTTTGTTATTTTTTATTATCTTGTAAATGGTAGGGAATAAAAATTTGAAATGTTGCAGTTATGTATAACTTTTCACACGCTATCAAAATAGCTATCAAAATGACAGTGTTGCCATTTAAGAAAATCAACGATTACATCATATCTCTAACTTGGACACCCTGTTTAAATTATTATTGTATGTCAAAAATTATGATTTGAAATACTAATCGACGGGTCTAAGCATTTTTCAAAAAAACAATTAGTATTTGAATTATTGAATTTATTCCAAATTACAGACATACCTTTGTTATTTTTTATTATCTTGTAAATGGTAGACTAAAAATTTGATATTTTGCAGTTATGTATAACTTTATACGCCCTATCAAAATAGCTATCAAAACGACAGTGTTGCCATTTAAGAAAATCAACGATGACGTCATATCTCTAAATTGGGACACCCTGTATACATTATTATTGTATGACAAAAAGGAAAATTTGAAATACTAATCGACGGGTTCTGAGCATTTTTCAAAAAAAACAATTAGTTTTTGAGATATTGAATTTATTCCAAATTACAGACTCTCTCTGTATATGGTTATTGCAACATCCCTGCAAAACTACCGTATCCATGAAAATAAGTGTGGCGAGCATGTTTTTACAATTTTCTTAATACCTATGTATTTTTTTAAACAAAACTTATACAGGATTAAAGACCACTATTTGCTCTACAAATAAGGTCCTATGCATTTTTTTCGTAAAAGCAACCGTTACGGCACAGTGGTGCCGTAAAGCTCAGAAATACTTTGGGGGGCTCCAGTTTTTGTTTTTTTTTTCGTCACCTATTCATTTTGTTGATAACGTACTTATGGCAAATTAAAGAATACACTGTCTGCTACAAATTATGACCTATACATATTTTACTTTCTTTGCACCCTAAAACCACAGTGGTGGCCCAAAGTCAATTTTTGCATATTTTCTTTCGTCATTTTTCTTTTTTTTTTTTTTGGAACGAGGAAGGCCCCATAAAAGAGGGAGGGACGATATAGAGGAGTAGGTAACGGCCGATTTCATAATGAAGTTAAAGGAGGCTTTAAATTTAAAGTTGCCTTTAACTTGAGATTTTCATTTCATAATCAAGTTAAAGGGCCCTTTTTATCAAAAGTCCTCTTTAACTTTAAAGTGCAGATTTCGGACCTTTAAGTTGCTAAAGTCTCCTTTAAAGGATGCATAACCTATTTTGTTGAGACGAAAACACAGTTGTCAGTTGTTTTTGTATTTAACTTTTATGGTTAACATAACAGTCAATAATAATTATTATATTATTACTAATTAGGATTCATTAATTGTACTTTAAAAGCACAATTATGTATAATTTTGAAACGTCTAGTTCAAGAAATTTATTGTATTCAGAAGACCAAAAATTAACCATAACAGATTAAGAACAAACTGTTTTGAACAATAATAATATGATGATCTGGATTTTATCAAAGATTTAGGTTGAAAACAAACAGTTTTGTTGGCCTTCTTAAATAGAAAACCAAATAACTTTGCCTATTATTAGGTAAGTGACTAAAAATTTGTTGATGTAAGTAAAAACAATGCTGTTTATTTATTTTAGAGGTGGATGCATTACTCCCATGCAACAAATTCTGTTGGGATTTTATGCATCAGGAAGTATGCAATTAAATGTAGCTGATTTTACGGCAGTGTCCAGAGGTTCAGCAAGTAGAATTTAAAAATTATAAAATTATAAAAATAGTATCCTTTACAATTGCAAGAATCATCAAGACAAGAGATGGAAAGCTGTTGAAGATTTTTACAAGATGGCTGTATTCCCTAGAATAATGAGTGCAATGGGTTATACTTTAATTGAAATAGATTCTGCAGGTGTCCAGGATTAAGAAATTTTCAGGTCCAGAAAATCATTTTTTGCATTGAATGTTCAGTCAGTGATGCAAAATTTAAAATTAGAGATATAATAATAGTAGGATGAAGCATAATTCAGGGGCTTAGAATCACACAAACGTAGCTACATTTTGTTTTATTTTCTTCTACAGAAATATTAGGATTAGGGTAACTGAACGTTATAATATGCAGGTACCTAGCCTAGGTATGCATGTCCAAATCAGAACTAAAGCAGATGGACATACGTTCATGTGAATCTTAAACTAGAAGTTTAATGTAGTTATGTTTGTTTGACCCTAACCCCCTGAATTTTGAAAGTGGTAGCTTTGGCCATTACATATTGGTTGTAGACAGTGACGAACAAGGAATGTAGTAGAACAGCAATATGGGTTGTGGAAATGAAGATTTCCTATACTCCGCTTAGGAATGAGACTACAATTAGAAAACATGACTGTGATTGTTGCAACTAGAGTGCCTCATAATATTGCCATTGATATGGATGACGATTTTCCTGTGAATAAAACTGCAGATGAAGCAAACAATGAATAATTACAACAGATAAAAAAAATGAAAATATTTCAGAAAACAATATAACTGTGTTAATAAATGAACACTTTGGTAGATTGTAAATATATTTATTAATAAAAACAAAATGAATGTATTGAACTTTTTATTTATTTTAGTTTATCCCATTTTTTTATAGACCTGGATCCTACGTACCAAAAAAAGTTGATTAATAGCAAGCTGAAAATTTGTTAATAGCTTAACGGTGTCTGTCGGACAAACTTTGATGTATGGGAACACTGGAATGGGGAGAGTTTTAATTGTGGAACAGGTTAAAAATTTGGAATGTAAAACTACGAAAACGTTCCACGTATTTTGTTGGACAGAACTTCCAATTGATTTGTTACCATTCATTAAACTCTCATGCAAAAATCAGACTGGTGTTTATCACCAACTGGGCATTTTAATGAGTGGAACACGAAGAACATGTCAAATGACAGGAATCATGTTGGTTAGTAATAGCAGTCTGATCTTTGCATGAGAGTTTAATGAAAGGGAACAAATCAATTGGATGTTCTGTCCGACAAAATACATGGGACGTTTTCGTAATCTGACTTTCCAAATTTTTAAACTGTTCCACAATTAAAACTTCCAGTGTTCCCATACATCAAAGTTTGTCCGACAGGACACCGTTAAGCTATTAACAAATTTTCAGCTTGCTATTAATCAACTTTTTTTGGTGTGCGAGATCCAGGCCTATTAGGTAGTTTTATTTTTAAATCCAATAATATTATTTTTTATATTTTGCCTCTTCCCTTTCTATCATTTTTTTCCTTCTGTTCTGCAAATATGCAATGCAACTAAACACATTAGCTTGCCTGTACATGATACTCAATTATTTGGATAATTTAAATGATTTTTAACAAATAAAATATTGTACCGACCTTTCCTTTATTCTTTACATTTATTTATTATATTTCTATAACTTTCTATCTTTTGTAACAAAAGAAGTTCCTCCTCTTTGCTAAAGTTTGTAGAAGTAATTTTTTGTTATCATCTCGTTATATGTCCATTTTTTTAGATTTCACTTTTTATTGATGAGTAATTAAGTAATAGTGGTGTATATAATTATTAAATAATAGTAATACCTATACAATAATAAAATTAAAAAGTAAGTAAGGTGATTAAAAAGAAAAGTAGAGTAATAATAAATATATAGAAATAGTAATAACAAGTAATAATAATTAAGTAATAATAAGTAACTTTTTGTAGTAAAAACAAAAATTATAGGAGTAGTATCCGAGAGTAGGTATCCTACAAAACGCTACAAACTGGCAAAATGTATGACATTCAAATGTCATTATTTCCATTTTAGTTCAAATATAACATAATTCAGTTTAACCAAGAGTATAAAATTTCATTAAAACAGACTTTACTAAAAGCATCCTTTAAATCGAATTATGAAATCAAAATCGTTAACAGCCGCTTTAAAGTCCACTTTAACATAAAGCCTCCTTTTACTAAAGTCCACTTTTTCGAATGATTATGAAATCGGCTGTAACTTGAAGCCCTGTCCAAAGCCCAAAGGCATGTGCACCGCACTGTTGGAGTTATGGTTTGGGGTGCCATCGGTTAAGGTTCCAGATCACCTCTAATCTTTTTCACAGAGAACATACCAGCTCAACGATACGTGGAAGAAACTGGAACTTCATCTCAAACCTTACCTTCAGTCGCTCCAACACCAATTTTTCAGCAGAATAACGAAAGGCCAAACTCTGCAAGAGTCACCATGGACTTCTTTGAACAGGCCGAAGTCAATCTCTGTCTAAATATGTCCCCAATTCAACACGTGTGTCATTAAGTCAATATTCTTATTTAGAACATCTTCCTCAAACTTTGGGGCACATCGGGAGGATTTAATTAGGACATGGAACGAGATAGCCCACGAAGATACTAACCGCAGCTAATCAGAAGAGAGTCTATGGGCATCCGAAAGTGTGTGTGATGCACCTAGATGCATCAACACCTATCAATTGATTTACCCGTGTAAGTTGTTTCAATCATATTGAAATTTTGATCGTTTGTTTATTTTGCTACCTTGTATAATTGTACAAAATACACACAACCAAACTTATATGGAATCATCTGATATTTCTTACTATTTCGTGTGAATTAAAAAAAACGAACACACGAAGTCAAACAATATTTATTTTAAAGCAATATAATAACAAATACATACACAACAATTAAATAAAACAATAATGTATTTAACAAACAAATTGATACTAGTTGTTTTAAAGTCAATAACATAAAAATTTTCAATGGAAAACGAATAATGTTTAAATTGTTTCTATTTTTTTTTTTTTTTGGTAGGTAGTCAGTGTTATCACCTCTAGTCCTTATGCAAGCTTCAGTTTGCGTGGGCACGCTCCTAATCAAATTATGTATCAACATTTTGTTGTGGTAGGTTGCTCCATCCTTCAAGAGCAGCTTGTACTAGCCGTGCGGTGTTTTGTGGATTATCCTGGCGAGCTCTACTTTTTCTTTTAAGCATATCCCACAAATACTCTATAGGATTAAGGTCGGGTGAGCAAACAGGCCACTCCAAACAAGGGACATCTTCTGCTTCAATGATGTCTCTAGTCACTCTAATGGTATGCGGAGTTCCATTATCGCATGCATAAATTTTCTCCTGGTGCACGTCTCCAGAGCCTAACTACAGGTTATCAACATACCTGTGAGCAGTTAAAGTTGATTGGATGAAAATTAAAGGAGTTTTTTACGGAGCACAATTCATCTCCAGAACATTACACTTCCCCTTGTATATTTGTGAACAGATCTGACAGTTTTCGTTCTTGCTTGTCTTCCTCGACCTCTTAAGTACACGATTCCGTGGGTCATCTGATTTTACACAAATCCTGACTTTTTCTGAAAATAGCACATTTTGTCAATTCTTAATGTTCCAGTTTTGATTGTAAAGACACCAATTTAGGCGATCAATCTTGTACTGCCTGGATAACTCGGGAGCCCATAGCTGTCCCCGGCTGCATACTTCTTGGCACGAACTCTTCTTCTTATCGTTTCAACTGAAACAGTTACACCTGTAGCTTCCAAAAGCTGCCTTTGGAGCTGCAGCTGGAGCCGTTATTACTTTTTGGCTACTTTCCCTTGCTTTATTTTTTGAGCTTTCCTAGTTCCTGTTACCTAGCATAGGTTTTGGACAGAACGTTCTGTGTTACGCCTAGCTCTACAGCTATATCCTTCTGAGAACAATACTTGCTCTACAAGACCAAGAAATCTTTCCCGTTGTAAGTTCTATATAACCCCACAGGAGGCAATTTGCAACTCAAGCAAATAACCTATACCGTACCGAGCTATAGGTACTATCTGATTGTCTTACGACTTGTTTATTTTCAATAAAAACCTTTAGCCTTCGCAGCAATAACAAGTTTTTCAAAAGAAGTAAATATTGCTTTGAAATACATGGTGATTCCATATAAATTTGGTTGTGTGTATTTTCAAAATATAATATAATAGTGGGTGTTCGAATTTATATGTCACTTAGTACAGTTTGTATAGGTTATTGCTTTTCAGGTTTGCTGTATACAAAGCCATTTCAAAATTAAACATTTTAATAACATGTAATAAACCTTTATTATAAAACAATCACCTACAGATGTTATTTTATTTCATAATATATACAGGGTGGTTCATCTTATTCGCCTCGGTGTCTGTACGGAAAACCACTTGATATTTTAAAAAAATTTCTTTACAGAAATATACACGGCCATTAATACTACAATCTAAAAATAATGTGAATTATACAGGGTGCTCCAAAAAAGAGTGGTATATCAAAGTTATATTTTTTCTTATGGAATGCCCTATATCTGATGACATTATTAAATTGACCTTAAAAAATAAGGTATACTTTCATAATGGTTCCCTATACCTAAATACAGGGTGTTTTGATTTATTTCGATTTTTATAAAAATGTAAAGTTTTAGAAAAAAATAAATATCTACGAATCTAAGAATCAGTAACACATTTTCTCTTGGATCTTAATAAGACACTATTTAGCATACTTCAACAGATGCTTATTGCAACAAAATTGCTTACAGGGTGGTCAAAATATAAGATTGTTCTATTAACAGCTTCAAGCTGTAATAACTTACTTATTTTAAATGGAACACTCTGTATCTTACTAGTCTATCGCGTAGAAAATTTACTTAGCTTTCAATGTGTATTAGAGTTTCATATATCTATCTCTATACAGGGTGGTCAAAACATTAAATTGTTCTATTAATAAATTCAAGCTGTAATAACTTACTTATTTTAAATGGAACACCCTGTATCTTACTAGTCTATCGCGTAGAAAATTTACTTAGCTTTAAATTCTTTTTAGAGTTTCCTATACCTATCTCCCTTAATTTTTTTAAAATTTAAAGATTTCCTAATTTGTAAGCTTTAAAAATTAGAATTAAGTACAACTTGAGTGGTTATGTACAACACATCACCAACACCGGCAATATACTTAGACAAGATACTGTCATTAATAAAATGTTCATTGTTATCATGTAATCACACAGGGTGTTGTATTATTTTAGTTGATTTTGGCCTACATGTGACATTGAATAATATGTTTATATTAAACTGCATACCCTATATTAGATGCCGTATTCTGGAAGATATTTAAATTATATTTCATTCCGTATAAGTATTTTCCATATCTTAACCCAACGGTTATTAAGTAAATTTAAGAACACCACTTTTTGTTTGAATCTTTGAATCGCAATTACAAACAATTAAATGTAATGGCTACTTTAACGAAATCGAGCCTATTGTACAAAAATATGTAAAAATGGGTATTTACAGAATAACATGGGAATTTATATAATTTACAGAATAACATGTGTATTGAGAATGTTTACATGGAATTGAAGAGGTTTTAAATATCTTCCATTATAAAGAATAGAATATCGAGTATGTCATTTAAAATAAGAACACTCTGTGTGATTAAATGATCAAAATGTGAATTTTAATAATGAAAGTATCTTGACTAAGATATCTAAGTATATTGCCGGTGTTGGTGGTGTGTTGTACATAACCACGACATAGGTACTTAATTCTAATTTTTAAAGCTTACAAATTAGGAAATCTTTAAATATTTAAAAAATGAAGGGAGATAGGTATAGAAAACCCTAATAAGAATTGAAAGCTAAGTAAATTTTCTACGCGATAGACTAGTAAGATACAGGGTGGTTCATTTAAAATAAGTAAGTTATTACAGCTTGAATTTGTTAATAGAACAATCTAATATTGTGACCACCCTGTAAAAAGATAGGTATAAGAAACCCTAGTACAAATTGAAAGCTAAGTAAATTTCCTACGCGATAGACTAGTAAGATACAGGGTGTTCCATTTAAAATAAGTAACTTATTACAACTTGAATTTGTTAATAGAACAATCTCATATTTTGACCACCCTGTAAGAAATTTTGTTACAATAAGCATCTGTTTAAGTATGCTAAATAGTCTATTATCAAGATCCAAGAAATAATTTGTTACTGATTCTTAGATTCGTAGATATTTATTTTTTTCTAAAACCTTACATTTTTATAAAAATCGAAATAAATCAAAACACCCTGTATTTAGGTATAGGGAACCCTTATGAAAGTATAGCTTATTTGTTAAGGTCAATTCAATTATGTCATCAGATATAGGGCATTCTATAAGAAAAAATATAACTTTGATATACCACTCTTTTTTGGAGCACCCTGTATAATTCACAATATTTTTAGATTGTAGTATTAAAGGCCCTGTATATTCCTGTGAAGAAATTTTTTTAAAATATCAAGTGGTTTTCCATACAGAGACCGAGGCGAATAAGATGAACCACCCTGTATATGTGTAACAAAGTAAGACCAGCTGTAAAGTTGCTACTTGGATAAATATTTGTCAGCTGCTCTACAAATTTAATGCTTCACATTTTTAAACAAACTTAGCGCACGTTCACATGAAAGCGCTTAACGCGCGTTTTAATAATGCTAACGCGCGTTAGCATATCTACAACTTGAATTATGTAGTTGTAATCGCGCGTTATCAAAACGCGCGTTAAGTGCTGGTCATGTGAACATGGCCCAAGTCCATTATTTATAAAAAAGGATCAAAGTGAATTTATACAAAGTTATTTGCACTACGTTACTTTGTGTTACAAAGAAAATTCCACACCTGTAATTTTGAACCAATCAAAATACGTTATTTTGACAGATCACCATGGCAACGGAGGTATTTTATCGGAAATTTTTTGCTCGTGGGGTACCCAACAGCGAATTATAGTGGAAATTTTTTGACGTTTACAATAACAGAACATTTTTGACAGACTGGTTTTTATTTGTTTACATAATTTAGTTTTGATTCATTTTCTATCACTTGTAGTTACTCAAAACTTATGTAAAATTGAAGAATATACTATTTTCTATCTTGAAATGGTATTCCCATGCAACTACAATGAGTAGAAATTACGAATTTGAAAGCCTAAATAATTGCTGACAAAGCTATGGCGCGCTATTAATCTGTTCATGCAGCTTTGGATTTTCAAATGCAAATTTGGTGTGGAATTTTCTTACCGAATACCACGCGAAGTCAAATTAATATCCGGAAATTTTTTTTTGATCATGAATATTTTTAGAAAATTTCCCTCGTCTGCGACTCGGGAAATTTTCAAAATATTCATGATCTCAAAAAAATTTCCGGAAATAATTTGACCTCTAGTGGTATTACTAGTGAAAATAATTTACAAAATTACAGCGGTAAACCCTTTTACGTGTTTTCTCAAATGTTAGCTATCGTCAAAATGATGTTTTACTATTAAAATTTCAAATGTTCAAATATGAGCAATATCATTGTTGTATTATGTTATCTTTCCCGGATTTTCCTTTAACTATCAATAATTCTAATAATATACTACAGGATATATCATACTTACTCAGACTAGATACTGTAACTATCGAGAATTTTTTTTCATCGCGCTCCTTTGTAATACTTCATTCACTCATATTATAGTCTGGGCAGATTATCGGAGAATAGGCCATTTTTTGGGAAAAGGTATTTTCCAGCAATTTTATTGCTGGAATCGAATCTTATGATTCTATATGCATATTAATAATAGGTATAGGTATGCAAAGTCCGCAGATAGTGTGCTACTTTTTTATAAACAAAATGGGGCCCCCAAATCGTGTTTTTTTTTCAATGATTGCTCTATAACTCCAAAGATTTTAACTTTACACCAAAAACACCCAAATAAAAATTCACCGTAATTAAATTCTGCATCGAGACATGTTTTCCCCGATTTACTTCGACAAAAATTTTCTTCAGATGCGGGGTTTTCCAACAAAATCTTTAATTTTCAGGTAAAATTTTAAGTAAGTAATTATTATTCAATAATTAAATCACTTGGTAACATCAAAGCCCTTTTGGTATATATTATATTTCCAGAATCCAATGGAAATTGAATGAACAGTTCAGCAACAATTAAATTGTTAATTAACAATTTACGGGCGCTATAATAACCACAATAATTATGATATATGTATAAGAATAACTATGATTTTTGTATAAAAAGGTACTATACCTATCTAATGTACTTTACAGATTTGAAATTGGACTATTTTAGCCGCCTCAGGAATATTTTGAAATTATAAACAATGTTTTGGCTTATAAACAAATAGAATTCGGCAACTATTAAATTAAATTATGAAAAAGGTATTGGAAAGAGCGCGGCAGGACGCTTCTTATAAAAGAAAAAACGTTTAATTGCGAAGAGTGGTGCCTACCAAGATACAACCAGTCAAGGTTGACCGGCATGTACGTAAGATATACCTAAGCAATAGGATGGGAATTTTCGAACATCACCTTTTTATTTCGGTACTCTTTCTCCACACAAATTTTCAGATCTTTAAAAGACTCATAACATATATTATAATTTATAATAATAAAAACTATCGGTATTACGAGTGAAAAATACCAAAATTTCATTCAAAAATCAGGTTGGAGAAAATGGAATCTCAAAGTTCAAAATTGGTATAGGTACATTAAAAAAGTGCATTTTCTCAGTTTCCCATGGAGCAATTATCTTCATTTTTTTGTTCCCAAGTAACTCGAGTAGAGCCACCTAAATAACGCATTATTAAATGTCAAAGTTGCTTTGTTTTGTTATAATAAATTTATTTATTTATTATAACAAAAATTTTTAATTTGTTTAAAAAAATATCGTTTAAATAATTATACAGCTTTCAAATGAGAATATTTCTATTTTAAACGTAAAAATAATAATAACCAGCAAAATAATAATGACCTTACCAAGTTCTGGGAGAAGACCTTTAGGACGGCCATAAATGAGGAGAGATAATGTATAGTCAGATTTAAAAACAATGGGGCTACCCTCCTACCCAATTTCATGGACAACCGTGTGAGATGGAAGCAAGCCAACATAAAGATTTAGTACATCTTTATATTATGCAACACAGACAAAGAAATTATATGTAGCAAAAACAGTTTATTTTGCATATTTCCACAGCATAATGCAGTATGGTATAGAGTTTTGGTGTAACTGGGTATCTGCAGAGACTATATTTAGGTACAACTCAGAAAAGAACAGTATGGATGTTTTTAATTTGAAACAAAAGAAAAGTATAAATCTACCATTGAACAATTATTGTGAATTAAAATATATGATCATTTACAGGAAGTACTTGCTCTAATGAATAGCACACATGTTATGGAAATGTAATGTCACTCAAATACAATAACATTTACATGAATAGATTCGTCTCGAAATTACAATCATTTCATATCATTGCGCCAACTCTGAATTTTGATTAATCACATTTTTAAAACATTGGAAGTGCGTTAATTGTGATTTATTATTATAGGTTTGTTCTAGCAAACAGTCAAACTAGTCAGAAACCGTCAGCAAACAGTTGGTCAGTGAGAGAACATAATACAGTCACCAGTGCTATCCCATCTACTCGCGCTGGTCCACTATTCGATGATGGTTTCAAACCGTTTGAAGCTGATGCTAGAACAAACCTAATGTATAAGATAAGAGCAGGGGCGGTTTCTCCATTGGTTCACTTGTGCAGTGAACACCCAATAAAAGTTCATTAAAATACACTTTTTTAAATCTCTTCCGTCGTAAAGCATCATGACCCCCCTTTTTAGAGATTTTTTTTTAATTCCATATTTCTGGATTTTTTAAAGTTAGCTATCAAAGTTTATTTACTTTGCTCAATTTACTGTAGGTAGAACTAATTAACTTTATTGCGACAAAAGACAATACTTTTATCGAAGTTCCGATATGCTTTCTTAACTACATCATATAAATCTTGATACTTATTTTGTTTTGATTTCAAGACCATTTCTTTTATAAAGTATAAATACAGTGTACAAACTAAATAAAATAGAATATTTTATTTCTATTCTTTCTTGTAGAATTGTTTCACACAGAGTATTCAGTAAATAAATGAACAGTTTAATATTTATTCCTTCCAGACGTTGTTCTGTATAGAAGCGTTTGTTTAAATATATAGAACAATCGTTAAATGGTACTGCGCAGGACGGTGATCGTCGTGGACCGTCTAAAAGTTCATGTTGGAACAAAGCTATTCTGTACAAAACTGCTAGCAATATTATTGTCACGGTCCCAGGCCGGCCCTGTCAACGCCAGAACTTTCTGGCGACGAACTGTCTGATTTCGAGAGGAAACTTGTTTACGATCTAGAAGGCCATCGAATACACCTTTTTTATTGCTCTGTAAATAATACTTACCTTTCTATTTTTCTGGAAATCAGTAGATTAATTTTATAACTATATAAAGAGACATTTTTGGAATTAGAGTTTGGTCATTTTGTAGCCGTCGCGAAATAAATTGTAAATAAATTATAATAAAGCCGTGGTTATTTTGTAACGTATAAAATTAGTGTAGTATTTTCTAATAAATTAATTAATGTTAAGTGTTTATCGTAGTTTGTAAAATAAAAGGTATAAATTCATTGTTTTTCATTTGTTTAGTTGTAAGTTACTAAAAATAAATAAAGTCAACTAAAATTAAACTTAGTGCCTAAAAAAACATAAAATAGTAAAGTCAACCGCGTAAAAAGTCAGTTTTATAACATTATTAAGGCTGTGAGTGATAAAAACGAAATGAAAAGTATGCGATAAAAGTAATATACCTACTAATTCTTTTTAATTTTAAAATAGGGTAATTTTTTATATTCGTGAACGTCGGATGTGCACTCATGGCCCCCTCACCCTGTCGTATACCGCCGTAATAAGCAGAGACCCCCCACCCCCTTTTCAACGACGTAGTTTATGAAGATGTTCCCTACTATGCTCTGGTGCAGAATTCAAATTGAACCAGCCAGTTCTAACCTACCGCTGTAGTTAGGAAGAGAAATCTTAAAACCGGTGAAAAAGCAAAAAGGACACGGAGACCAGTGCAGCGTTTCGGTTCACAGTTTGGAATTTTCTGTTGAGGGATTTAGTTAAATACGGTTAAATCTTAAATATAATATTAATAGTTTTATGATGGAGTCTTATTCACTGGAATTTATAAAAGAAAATGCAAATAGTGTTGAAAATCGACTTCTTCAGTATAAAAAAGAATGGTCCACTTCGGCCGGAGATACAAGAATGTGCTATAAAAAACAAAAAGTTTAAATGTTGCTTTAAAGTTTAACAATATACCTAAAAAAACTTCGTGGTTGTGCGGATGTGATAAACTACATTCTTTGTTTTGTTTTCCATGTTTAGTATTTTCAAAGAATGAAACTATTTCTTCAGAGTGGACAAAAACGGGCGTTCGGGATTTATCTCATTTATCAGCAAAAATTCATTTAAAAAATGAATTGCAACTCTCAGATATTGGCAATATTGATGTTCGCCAATTATTAGAGTCTGGGTATAGGAAAAAAACGCGCCTTGCATTTTACCTCAATGGTGGTGTGGAAATGAATGCATTATTTAATCGAAATTAGTTAAAGATTTTATGTATACCTACCATACATAAATAATAAAAAATGATTAATATTCCACAACATTTAAACGGGCGAAGCACTCACTATTGATAATTTTTTAACGAACGCCTAGGCAATAAGTAAATATATAATTTGGTGAGAAGCAGGAAAGTATAATAGTTTCACTAATAAAAAAAAATAATAAAAAAAACAAACAAAATTAATTAATGACAAATATAACATTCGATATAAAAATAGGACAAATAAATGGTATGAGAAGTATCACAGTACTACATGAAATAAGAAAAACAGCAAAAGAAAATAGTCTTGATATGGTTTGCATTCAAGAACCATATACAAGACTAGGAAAAATTCAACACATGCCAATTACTGCACAATGTGCAAGCATAGGAGAAAATCCAATGGCGGTAACCGTATTATTCAATAAAAATATGAGACTTCTAATTCTAAAACAATTTAGTGATCGACACTGTATCTGTGTAGAATTGCTAACAAAGGCAGGTAAATTTATCATAGCTAACCTATATTGTCAGTTCTGTGAAGATATTGATGAATACGTGGAAAAGATAAGAGCTATATTTATAGCGTATAGAGAGGAAAAAGTTATAGTTGTAGCAGACGTAAATGCAAAATCAATATCGTGGAATTCAACTCAAACAGATCAAAGAGGATTATTAGTAGAAGATATGATTAACGAACTAGAGTTGATAGTACACAATAAACCAGGAAACCCACCAACTTTTCAGAAGCTGGTGCGGCTAGCAATATAGATATAACAATATCAAATGTTGCAGTAGCACACCTAGTTAAGGATTGGAAAGTGATGGAGCATGCAACAATAAGTGATCACAACCTTATAATTTTCAATCTTAATAACCTGAATCCACGTAATACGGAAATGTCTTCGGTGAGATACAATATAGGTAAAGCAAATTATGAACTATTAAAGTCTGAGTTTCGACCACCTTGTCTGGTACAAAGGGGATCTAATATAAATATTGCAACAAAAGAATTAACCAAACAAATTAAAAAAGCAATGGATATAGCAATACCAAAAATAAAAGAAAATAGTAAAGTAAAAAACTCAGCCTGGAAGGAAAACCTCACAAGAATGAGAAGCAGAGTTAGATATGCGCGACAGCGATATCAACGATGTGGTATCTATCTTGAGAGGCAAATCCTTCTAGGTGAGTATAGAAGACTAAAACAAGAATATAAACAAGAAATAAAAATAACAAAAGCTAAAAGTTGGGAAACCTTCGTATCAAGACACTTAGAATTAGATATGTGGGGAATACCATATAAAATAGTTTCTAAAAAAATTAGATGTCCGACAATGCTTTCTACTTTAAAAAAAGAAGATGGAACATTTACAGAAAATTGGGAAGAATCGGCCGAAACATTACTTAATGTATTATTACCTCCAGATAAATTAGAAGGAGAAACATTAGAACAAAGAAATATAAGAGAAGAAATGATCTCTCTCTCCTGTCGTTTCCCCATTACTGAGGATCGTGATTTCTTCCAATATTCCTAACAATGTTTCTCCATTGGTCTCTATCGTCAGCTGCTCTAAGAGCTTCGCAGAATGAATAAATGATACAAGAATACCAAACAGAAGAAGAAGGAGAAATAGAGGAATTCACAGAAGAAGAAGTATATGAAAGTATGAGAGAAATGAAAAGAAAGAAGGCACCTGGACCGGATAATATTCATGTTGAAATACTTCAAGCATTGTCGGAACAAATAATTCCAGTACTAACATCATTGAAGAAAAAGATCTTGCCTTACCGAAATCATATAGACCGGTATGTTTATTGAATACAATGGGAAAATTACAAGAAAAATTACTATGTAAAAAATTAAATCAAATAAGAACAGAAATTGGATTACATCCTGGTCAGTATGGTTTTAGGAAAGGTAGATCAACAGAAGATGCAATAAATAAAATATTTGAAATAGTAAATGAAAGCATAAAAAAGTATGTTTTAATGAGCTTTATAGACGTGTCTGGGGCTTTTGACAATCTTTGGTGGCCGTCATTCTTTGAAAGACTTCGAAGAATGAGATGTCCAAAGAATCTGTACGGAAGTCTCAGAAACTACTGTCAAGACCGATATGCAAGCCTAAGCTGTCCAACAGGAAAAAAGACAAAACATATCACAAAAGGATGTCCACAAGGATCAGTATGTGGACCTATGTTCTGGGATGTAATGCTAGAGGAACTGTTGGAACAATTGACTATAGATCCTGAAGTCCTTGGAAGCATAGCATATGCAGATGATTTGTTGTTGATCATAGATGCAAACTCAAGAAGAGAATTAGAAAATAAATCAAATGAAGTATTAATAAGAGTAAATGATTGGATGAATAAAGTAAAATTAACAATATCAGATTCAAAAACAACATATAGTTTAATAAAAGGAAATTTAGAAAGAGATCCAATTATAAAAATTAGAGGGAAAACAATAAAAAGAAAAATGGAAACAAGATATTTAGGTATTATAATAGACGAACAAAAATTATTTACAAAACATATGAGTTGTGTCTGTGAAAAGGCAACAAAGATCATGCATAGCATTGCTAGTCTAGCACAGAAAGAATATAGAATTTCGTTCCGACAGATGAGAATATACCTAAGTACAATACTTGCATCAATTGTAGGGTACGGTTTAAGTGTGTGGGCACATAGATTAATAAATAAAAAAAATGCAGAAAAATTAAATAGAGCTCCGAGGATTTCTTGTAAGAATGACGGGAGCATTTGGAACAACTGCAACACAGGCACTCACAGTTTTAACTGGAGTAATGTCAATGCATTTAGAAACACAAAAAAGAGCATGTAATTATTGGCTAAAAAAAGAAAAATATGAAAAAATAATACAAATAATAGGATTAGATATAAGAAATAAAAGAGAATTAAAAGAAATAATAAATAGAAAAAGACAAAATGAATGGGAAAATTCAACAAAATCTAGACGTTTATACAATTTTATACCAATATTAGAAAACATTCCAAATTATTTTAATCCAAAACAAGATTTAGTTCACTTTTTAACAGGACATGGACCGTACCCAACATATTTGGAAAGATTTAACTTAAAAGATGATGCATATTGTGAATGTGGAGAACTAGGTACACCAGAACATATAGTGTTACATTGTGAAAATACTATAGAAAATGAAGAACATAGAGAAATGAGAAGAAGATTAGAAAGAATTGAAATAAGAGATATATTACAAAATGAAGAATATTTTGGAATATTAATCCAACCCTGATGAAGTTGAGTAAGATAAAGTTAAAATAAATAAAATAAAATATAAATTCAAAAATAGATATTTACAATTATAATAATAATAATTCAATATAAAATAAATAAATAAAAATAATAATTCAATAAATAATTCATTAAATTTATAAAAAAAAAAGACTACCAACTCTCTTCTGAAAATAGAGGGACTGTCTTTATAACTTAGAAGGGAGTTGATGGTACCAAAAATATTTTAACAAATTTATATTGTTTATTTAAATTTGTTAAATGTATTTAATAGATTATGGCAAATTAATTAATAAATTGTAAAAATAGATTTAGGTAGTAGTTTAGTAAAAAATGTAAAAATATAAAAAAATATCTGTAATCCCATCAGGAAAAAACGATCTGGATTAGTCACTAGAGGCCAGGTCATATGTATAAACAATAAATAAATAAATAAATAAATAAAAGTTTCACTAATCCGCTTAGGTCCCGCTTGATTTTTTTCCCCAAAAATTTTGTCACCTGTGCCCGCGGTTTTTATTCACTGTTTCTATAATTGCATTCCTTAATTTAACACCCTTTTTAAATTACCACGAGCCGCCACTGGATAAGAGACCTTAATTCCTGCAGAAAGATTTATGAACTGCCTCTTTCACAAAACCACTTTTTTCACTTTAACTCACGTACACACTAAGTTGATTTTAGATTTATTCATATCAATTTATGCCGTTATTAATCAAAATTCAGAGTTGGCACAATGATATGAAATGATTGTAATTTCGAGACCAATCTATCCATGTAAATTTTATTACATTTGAGTGACATTACATTTTCCATAAGATGTGTGATGTCCTTTAAAAAGAAAATTAAACAGTTATTGCTTAAACATGTCTTTCAATACTCTACAAGAATATTTTAACAAAAATCTTAATTAAAATTTTCGCCCTCTTGTATGGCCATTGTAAATTGATAAATAAGCAACGCAGAACCCATATATACAATTTTCATATTCGTAAAAGCTGCAAGTAAAGCTAGAATAAGTACCTAAAGACCTTTATTTTTTTAATTCTGTATTTTATTATTGTATTAAAATTTTGCAGAATAAAAAAAAGAAAGAATACATAAATAAATAAGTTTATTTCCTTCCCCATTTATTGATGAAGTTATTTGTGGATACTACTATTACTTGTATTATTATATTTTACGGATATAATTTTGATATGGGGATTGTGTGGAAATCTAAATGGATTTTTGGTGGACTTTTTTTAGATTCTTGATACAGATTTCCTTACCCGTTCTGTCCTACGTATTGAGTGATTGAAAGTAATAGTATAATTTGCGGTAACACAATAACCAGTATAACTTTATTTACAAAGAAAACTTAAGAATAACTCATATATGAACTACAAGTATAGTAGTACCAACTATCTAAGGGACAGTGGGGTGCTATTGTTTAACACGTGAAATTACATAAACAAGGGATGATTTCATAAAAGAGATAGATCCCTTGTTTATAAAATTCCACATATCGAACAAGAAACAAATAAATTCTGTATACAGCAAGGAGTACGACAAGGAGACATCGTCTCACCAAAGCTATTCACAGTGCTTTTAGAACACACTTTTAAGTAGGCAGATCTGAACGAATATAGTATCAACATAAATGGAGAGAAACTCAGTCATTTCAGATTCACAGATGATATCATCCTTATAGCCGATCATATGGATGATGCAATAATAATATTGAACAAATTATATCACTCTTTCTTAGAGGTAAGACAAAAGATTAACATGAAAAAGAAGACACAAATAATGACTAATCGGGTGCTGAATTGCAATATTGTTCTTGATGAAAGATGGAAGGGATATTGAGCAGACTACATCATATAAGTACTTAAGACTTGAAATTCGGTTGGGCAAAAATATCCATACATGTGAGCTTCGACTTTTGTTAAGTTAAAATATGTATTTAAATTGGACTTACCCATAATACCTCAAAAGAAAAATCTTTGACCAATGTGTATTACCTGTACTCACTTATGGACCGGAAACATTAAAGCTTGTCATGCACGGGGAGCCAAACTATAATATATATTATAGATTTATTCTCGCAGCATGCTCCGAACGTATCCTTGGTATGTTCGGCACATGCTGACCAACCAGATGGACCGACAATCTGAAGCGTATTATCAATAACTAGATTTAAGCCGCACTAGACACAGACAGATAGAGCTCAGAGAGACGTATGTCCAGCACTGGACACATACAGGTGGATGCTGACACATCAAACAATAGCGCTCCGCTGAGCATTAACACATTCACGAACACGCTTCACATGTAGACATGTCTTCTTATGGAGTAAATGACTTCATATGGAGTCGTGTCTGTGAATGTGTTAGTTAACACGTTGACGGACAGTGCGTTAAATGTATAAGCAAGTGTTGTGACACAATATGTATTTTGCAAAGTAGAATAGGGAAATTTTTGAATTTCTTTTAGCACTTAAAGTTTATGGAAATAATGAGTTTTTTAACATTTTTTGTAAACATGTGGACGAAGACCATGGATGTTGTGTCACATTTCATATGCATCTGTAGGTGTAATGTGACATTTTTTAACATCGATTTTTTGTCACAACTCGTTACTTTAAAAATGTCATCTATAGACGTTGTGTCACATTACATCAATAGAAATTAAGACGTTCTGTCGGTAAACGTGTTAAGAGTCTCTTAGATAGCTGGTAGTACTATACCAAAATAACCAAATAAGTAGTTTTTGATTTATTTATAAAAATACATAAATGTCATTTATTAAAATTGATAACAATTAATGAATACAGTAAAATATAACGTTTCCAACAAGCATGCAGTGCAAAATTTTTGCCAAATACAAATCATGTCCTATATACAGCCAGTGGTTTAGGGTAAGCCAATAAAAATAAACTGCCAAGCTAAATGACTTTACTAAACACTTTATTAACTCAAAAAAATCGTATTACACAAGTATAACAAAAATAAGCACCTGAATTCCACTCTTACTTTACCAATAAAATTATTCTAACTAACTTTTTATTCTTTATTGCCAAATTGCCATGTGGTATTTAATAACATAACCTTATTTTTAACATGTTCTAGTTCGCGATAATTTTGATTCTAAAAAATTTGAAATATTCTGTGGCAATTCTAAAATTAAAACAAACAAACAGATTTTAAAAATAACAACACGCAAGCAAACTTAAAAAAAACAAACTAAAGTTCAATCAAGCAGAACAAACCGAACATAATTTCTTTTACCTTAAATTTAACCTCAAGAATGAAAATAGTTAAGTATTGTAGCACTAATTGACCAGAGTGTGAGTATTGTCCTTTCTAATTGAAATTGGATTATTTAAATCAATAGATTGTCTTCCATAATCAGAAGCAGTCTTAAATTTCATTTCTGCTCTTCACTTTCGCGCGCAGTTTCTTGTTGTCCTTTTAATTTTTAAATACAGTTCACGAAAACAACTGGTGGTTGTTGAAGGATAACAATCGAAGACCACATCGGTGATTATAATATTAAACGTCCGGCAACACTGGTCATACAAATTTACTAGACATGTGCGGAGTCGGTTCCCATTTTTTAATTTTAAAGGGGGTATAAAAACCGTTGGTTGCTGTTGATTTCAGTAGTAAACTGCCGATCGAGTTTTTAACGTGGATGAAACTGACTGTCAATTGTTCAAACAAAAAGGCATGAACGGTAAAAGGCAGTTTGGAGCACTGACTGGCGACTGCAGCTGCAGTTGAACGAGGGTCAACCATGACAATAATGATAGTCTAAGATCCGAATAGGAGGTCAAAATGTACCCATCTGCTTGTCGGATGAAACATTTTTTTTATTAAATTTCATACATAGACAAATATTTCTAGCATGGTTTGCCTATCAAAATCGTGTCATATGCTTCTTTTCATGAGCATTTTTCAGTGCGTCACAAATGATAGAAAAAAAGGTAAGTCCGTGATAATACACATTTATGACATTTATTCTAACATGACATTTTAGTTAAATCTGACAGTTGTCACATTTTATTTGCAATTTGGCATAAAAACAATTCAATTGTGTTTATTGCATTTATAAAATGGTATTTTCTTTGATTTGTATAGTCTTATAAATTGTACAGATTATATTCGTAGATATATTATATAATTAGTAAATAATTTTTTTTTTCGATTATAGCGCCATCTATTGACAACTAGAATAAATGTTATAAATGTCACCGACGAAATGTAATAACCGACGTGCGTTTTTTTCTGTCACATACAATTTAATGAGTTAGAAAGAAATCGAAAAACTGTAACGCACTGAAAGATCCTCATGAGAAAAAGCATAGCATGAGAAAAATTTCAAAAATATTTTATTAGATTATGAGTTTCTCGAGGCAACGCTGTCAAGTTTTTTTAGTTCTATCTAATTTTAACTTTTTGATACCACTCAGAAGTCAAAACAACGATTTTTTTTGTAAAAAAGGGTGAAAATTTACATATTTATTATTGTTAAACAAAAAATAAGCATACAACAAAAAATATCTCGACAGCTTTACCTCAAAGAATGTCTAAAGAAAATATGTACAAAATTCCAGGTGGGTCGGTCAAGTAGTTTTTGAGTTACAATGTCTACAGCCTTTGAAAAAAGGAGTTTTGAAGAAAACGCATTTAAAGTATTGTTAACTTTTATTTTCAATTTCTTTTTTGTCTTGAAAATCGTAAAATGATGCACACCGGAATATCTTTTTGAATCGCGGAGTAATTTACAAAAAAACAGCTGTTGACCGTTGTTCACTACATTCAAGCGTGCTGGCGCGAATCTGCTGCAAATCTAGTCGAAGCTAGGGCTATCTAACACTATCTCCCTACCTCCCTACCTTCGACTCGTTTTATAAGTTCGTGCCAACGCGCTTGAGCGTAGTGAGAAACGGTCAACAGCTGTTCTTATTTTCTTTTGTAAATTACTCCGCGATTTAAAAACATATTTCGGTGTGTATCACTTTACCATTTGACAGACAAAAAAGAAATTGAAAATAAAAGTTGACAATACTTTAAACGCGTTTTTCTCAAAACTGCTTTTTTCAGGCTGTAGACATTGTAACTCAAAAACTACTTGACCAACTCACCTGGAATTTTGTATATATTTTCTCTAGACATTCCTTGAGGTCAAGATATTTTTTTATGCTTATTTTTTGTTTAACAATAATAATGATGTTGATTTTCACCCTTTTTGCAAAAAAATTATTTGTTTAGATTTCTGAGTAATATCAAAAAGTCAAAATTAGATAAAACTACAAAACTTGACAGCGTTACCTCGAGAAACTCATAAGCTAATAAAATCTTTTTGATTTTTTTGTTTACCATGAATTAATGATGAATTCTGATGTCCACTGAGTCTCTTTTAAAAATTTTCCAACTTTGGCTTATTTTTTAGTATCTTTCCTTGAATTTTTTCTTGAGTAATCTATGAATTGTACTGAATATGCCTATTTAATTTAAAAAGAAAATAATTCTACCATACTTTAAAAAAATGTGTTTGGAATATTGATTTCAACCCCTTCGGCGCCCCTTAAGGATAGCTATGACACGATTTTGCTATAGATATGTTAGAATCCCATGCTAGAAATATTTGTCTATGTATGAAATTTAATAAAAAAATGTTTCATCCAGCAAGCAGATGGGTACATTTTGACCTCCTATTCGGATCTCGTACTATGATGCACGAGTGCTGATGGCAGATTCACATCGCCTTATGCAAAGCAACTTATTTCATGACTCGTTTTTACTTACTTTACACTTTATTGAACATGTTAAGCCATCTGCAGAGTCCCCAGTGTTGTTGTTATTTGATGGATACTATTTATATAAACGAAATATCAAAATTATAGAACTATAGTTTGGCGGTCGAAGCCCGAAAAGACAGAATTATCACGTGAACACCATGAGCTGGTTACGAGTGGCAATTCCCAACGTCACAAGTTCCATTTACACTACTAAATCTATTTTAAAATGTTGAATACCTTATTCTTTTAAGAATTCACATAAAATTGAAATTTCTGTATTTTAATTATCGTCTTCTAAAAAGACCATTTGGCACCAATAACAATTCATGTATAGTACACATGAATTAGCTGTACGAGACTTGCCGCATTCAACGATGTAATGATTGCTGATAAATTTTCTTTTTCCGTTTTGTCAACCATTAGGCTATTGATTATGTACTATAGAAAGGAACTACAACGTTAACGGGGTTTTATTATTTGATATGGTCAATGAATCTCTATATATGAAAAAACCGCGGAGTGCTACCATTTAAAGGGGTGCGTTTTTGAGAAATGGGTGAATTAGTCCCTGGGCACAGGTTACATTATGGTGAGTTCTATGCACTTTTGGTACAAATACGTCTACACAAAAATTGTTCCTGGTTAAATTTCCTATCCAAATATAACTTTTGAAAGTCAAAGATACTTTTTTTTACTAAAATATATTCAAAAGAAAAAGCACAAAGAAACCCAAAAGAAAGAAATTTTGTTTTTTGTCCCATAACTTTTGTCCACGGGGATATAGGTATAGGCATTGCTTCACAGAAAAAAAAGTTACATATTTTCTCTTTAAAATGATGTTTGGTAGAGGTCATTAGGATTTACAGTTTTCAAATTATGATTTTTCAAATTTCGCCACTCACATCAATTTTGGGCAATTTTCCTTGTTATTTCGCTAATATTGTTCTGTAACTTTTTTCTACGCAGCTTTAGGCATATGCAATGGTACATGTAAGAGGAATAGAAATCAATTACCTTTAAAATGTTCTACTGTATAATGTTGTACGACTTCTTTTAAAGAGGTTATCATTTTCAAGGTATTATACTTTTAACGAGTTTTTATATTTTTTACGATTATTTTTTAACTTTCCCATTATAATTTTTTTCTACATTTAGGTATATACAGCGAGCACGTAAAGGTTGGAATAAATTCATTTTCTCGAGAACGGACGATTTTGGAAAAAAATCCTGAAACAGGTCAATTTTTATTTTTAAATTACGACTTTTTGACATATATATTATACTAATGACGTCATCCATCTGGGCATGATGACGTCATTGATGATTTTTTTAAATGAAAATAGGGATCGTGTGATAGCTCATTTGAAAGGTAATTCAATTCTCTATTCAGCAATATAAACATTAACATAATTATTTATACAGGCAACAAAAATTTTTCAATTAAATTTATTAAAATAAAAAGAAGAATGTGTGTAATTTATTTAATTCAAAATTCATTTTACTGCTATCAGAAAACAGGAAAAAATGTTTATTTGGCAGATAAATATTGTTTTTTGCTTAAATTCAATAGCAGCCACCCACCAGCCTCGTGACAGTTTAAACATTTAATTTAAGCGAAAAGCGAAAAATTTTTCAAATAAACATTTTTTTCTGTTTTCTGAGAACAGTAAAATGTATTTTTCATTAAATAAATTACATACATTCTTCTTTTTATGTCGATAAATTTAACCAAAAAAAAAATTTTTTTTGGACACCATGTATAAATAATTATGTTATTGTTTATATTACTGAATAGAGAGTTGAATTACCTTTCAAATGAGCTATCACACGACCCCTATTCTCATTTAAAAAAATCATCGATGACGTCATCAAGCGCAGATGGGTGACGTCACTAGTATGATATATATACCAAAAAGTCGTAATTTAAAAATAAAAATTGACTGGTTTTGGGATTTTTTTCCAAAATCGTCCATTCTCGAGAAAATGAATTTATTCCAACCTTTACGTGCTCACTGTATATTATATGTATAATAAAAATGAAAGCTTATTCTGTTTTATAAGTATTATAAAAAATTCCAGGATTATTTTTGAATAAGATATGCTTTTTCAAAATGTAATAAGTAGGTACTTGCAACGATTTTTGATTTTTGGATTATTTTTTAAATTTCTCATTATAACTTTTTTATGTGATTGTGTGTTATGATTAAATCTTCTTTTTTATAGGTAATACTTTCGATCCACGTGACTCGGCCGGGCAAACTTCAAAATATGGATTAATTTCAATATTTGCTGTCAAAGCTCGTGCACCACAAGCTTTGCTTGAAAAAATAGCATGTAAATGTACCAAAGGATGTACAAAAATCTGCGGTTGTAGGAAGATAGGAATTAGTTGTTTAATATTCTGCAAAGGGTGCATGTGCATGGGTACTAATTGTGGGAACTTTAAGATAACTGAGGTGTCAGAGGAAGATATTGAAGCTAATGCTAACGAAGAGATGGACTTTGATTTTGAAAATTTTTTAAATGTCAACGTTTAAATAATTTTAACTAAAGTGATGTTTTTTAAGACTAATGTTTATGTAATTTTTGTAAAAGAAATAATTTTAAATAATACAGGTAAAAAATATCAAAGAATCACTCGGTTTCCATTATTTAAATATAGATGATACACCATTTTAAAGAACAGAAAGCAAGCTCTCTTTATTGAGCAATATATAGTATATTCATGTACAAGAAAAAAAAAGTTATAATGAGAAATTTAAAAAATAATACTAAAATCAAAAATCGTTGCAAGTACTTATTACATTTTGAAAAATAATATCTTATTCAAAAATAATCCTAGAATTTTTTGTAATACACCATTTTAAAGTAAACAAAATAAGCTTTTATTATTATATAATATAATATATACCTAAATGTAGAAGAAAAAAGTTATAATGAGAAATTTTAAAAATAATCGTAAAAAATGTAAAAAATAATAATTTTTTTTATATTAGGTATCATATAATATATAATATAATATTATATTATATATAATATATAATGTATTATTATATAATATATAGTATATTATATAATAATATTATTTTATTTTTATATTATATTATAAAAATCGTTAAAAGTATAAAACCTTGAAAAACCATAATCTCTTTAAAAAAAAGTCGTATAACGATACACAGTAGACCATTTTAAAGGTAATTGATTTCTATTTCTATTACGTGTACCATTGAATATACCTAAAATTACGTAGAAAAAAGTTACAGCACAATATTTGCGAAATAACAAGGACAATTGCCCAAAATTGCTGTGAGTGGCAAACTTTGAAAAATCATATTTCGAAAACTATAAATTCTAATTACCTCTACTAAACAACATTTTAAAGAAGAAATATGTAGGTTTTTTTTCTGTAAAGCAATGTCTATACCTATATCCTCGTGGACAAAAGTTATGGGACAAAAAACAAAATTTCTTTCTTTTGGGTTTCTTTGTGCTTTTTCTTTTGAATATATTTTTGTAAAAAAAAGTATCCTTGACTTTAAAAAGTGATATTTAGATAAGAAATTTAACCAGGAACAATTTTTATGTAGGTAGGTTTGTACCAAAAGTGCATGGAACTCACCCTAATGTAACCTGTGCCCAGGGACTAATTCAGCCATTTCTCAAAAACGCACCGCTTTAAATGGTAGCACTTCGCGGTTTTTTCATATTTTCGCGGTATTTTCCATTGACCATATGAAATAATAAAACCCCGTTAACGTTGTAATTCCTTTTAGCTATCTTATTTTGAATATAATCAATAGCCTACCATTTCAAGTAAACCAACTTCTTGATTTCGTTAGGTTATATTCTTATGAACGATAAAATCAATCGGATCGAATGATTCATTTCCAAATCATAGGGCTTTTCATTCACAGTCATTTGTTTCGAGCTTCTGTCATATGCCGTATAATCCGTGTATATAGGGCTTTTCATCGATTGTCATTTGTTTCGAGCTTCTGTCATATGCTGTATAATCTGTATATAATATTAATATACACGGATTATACGACATTTGACAGAAGCTCGAAACAAATGACTGTGAATGAAAAGCCCTATTAATTAATCAATAAAATGATGATATTAAAATTCTATATTAAAAAAATTGCCGTATTTTCATTGAAAAGTCCCGGATTTCAAGTATTTTTTCAGCCTTGTTCCGAATTCGCCTGCATTGGAGTTTTTTAAGTTATAAATTAAAAAAAAAATAGATGCTTTTAATATATGTTTAAAATTGCACATTTTTCCTCGACAGTAAATTTTGTTTTTTTTTGCTCTTTCATTCATCCATATTTAAAACAATGGAAAATCTAACACAAACTGATTTTATTTAATTAAGGTGTGTGTGTGTGTGTGCACGGCTTCTCCCGTTCGGTTTCAAACGCATGTAAGTCTGCAGATAGCCAATCACAACCCTGCAACTCTCCGACACTCAGTGATCATGTGACCTTGGAATTCAATCTATTGGATGGCGCGACATAGCTCGGCAAAATCACGTCATCGTAGTATCGGTAACCCCCACATACAACACACAAACTACAACCTTTGGATAATCGTTTATGGGTGCACTAAAAACCCATTACAATGGGCCTTTGGATGCGTCATAATGAGCGGCGGCTAGAACCCTATAGTATCGCAGAGCTATTCAACCAGGTATATGTTCAGTGTCGAACTGGATCTATAGCAATCAATCGTTTTTCATAAGACATAAGACAGGAAAATTTCCTTGCAATCGGGGAATTTTCACAGATTTGATTTCATTGCAGCTAAACGGCAAGAGGAGCCATTAACTGCCGAGACGAGATGAAGATGGAATGATGGAGACGAGAATCGTGTACCGGCTGGTTGTAATTCACCTGCCGGTTCAACGTACACAACAGCAGAGATGATTTTGTCCGTTAATATTACTCCGCTTCCTAAACCAAAAAGAAAAGTGTCCAATAGAGGTCACAAAGCTTCTTCCTCAACTGTTGTCACCAGTTCACGTTACAAAAATGAATTAGAGGAATTTACGAAAAAAAGAAATGTTACACAATTAAATTCTGGTTTTGACCAAGAAGAGATTCATACACCTAGCCCTTCTGGTTTTCAAGTTGGGTTGGCGAAATCATCTCTTAATAAAAGCGGACAAAAAATAGAAGATGCAATTTGTATATTCTGCGAAGGAAATTTTTCGAGGATACAAAAGGTGAGCTATGGGTGCAGTGTATCATGTGAGAAATGTGGGTCCATTGTGATTGCACAGATTGCGAAAAGACAATTAAGCACGTTTGTGATTGTTGTTGATAGTTATACAGTGTGTCGCATTTAAGATGAAGACACCCCTATATTTCGGCTATCAAAATAAATACAGATTTTAAATTTTGCAGTCATACAGGTTGATGCTTCACATTTTTTAAGATACTCAACTAAATTTCAATTAACTTTTTCCGGTATCTCTAACGCGAAGAAAAATATCGAAAATTCATCTTGTTTGCGCATTCGCAGTAGGCCGCGTTTTAAATTTAAATTTCAGTTGATCATCTTAAAAAATGTGGATCATCAACCTGTATGCACTGTGCAAAATTTAAAGTCTGTATTTATTTTGATAGCCGAAATATAGGGATATTCATCTTAAATGCGACACACTGTATGTATTATTAGTTTTAGAAACCTATTATACCTTTAATTTTTGTTGATCTTGTTATGAATCTATATCTTTTTGATGATAATGTGGATCAACTTTCAGGGGGTCAATTACCATCACTTTTTCCGACTAGCGAAAACTACACATTTTCAGAATTTTGTATTTCTTTTTGAAACTGTTTTCAGAATATTAATTTCCTTAATAAATGTAATCAATTATTATTCATCACACAATTAATCAGACGAGTTTATGTTTAATTTTTGTCGATCTACAAAAAACTCAAAGATTTACGTAGGAAAACAAAATGGGGTTTCACATATCACCTTCTCCTCTACAAATAAAATTAGTGTTACAATAAGTAGATTGATCATGAATCGATCACAGTACTTTTCAACGCATCTCATTTGTTTCGAGCCTCTGTCATATGTAGTATACATATATCTATATAAAGGTGGGAAACAGTCAATATAATGTAAAGGGCCTAGCCGGGTAAGATGGTGAAAAGTGCCCCCAACTCAATTTAAATTCCATATAGAGCACTTTTTAGCACATATAGAGGAACTCACTTTCTGAAATTTTTAGCCCCCTATGTGGTCACGTGACCCCCCTAGAGCCTAATTAGGCTTTTTATGTTTTTATTTTTTATCTCAGCCGCATCAAGAGCTAGCCAAAAACTTTATTTAAAAAAGTTGTAAGTTTCAAAAAGATCTATATGAAATTTTTTTTTTATTTTTTGGCGGGAAATTCGAATTTTTAGAGCAATTTTAAACTTTTAAATAACTCTGAAAAAAAAACTAAGACACTCGTTTTTACGAAAATCAATTATAACGTGTATTTTTACACAATCTTTCACTCTGAATTTTTTCAAATTTTTAAAATTGGTGAAACATACCTTTAAAAATAAAAAACCGCATTTTTCGGTTTTTTTTTTCGTTTTTTGATACAATTTTATACATACTTTTCAAAAAAGGTGACAACGTCACTAGAATAGGTAAAAAACTGAAAAATAATTGGGGTTTGCTTTATAAAATTGTTTTGTAACGCTATCCATTTTCAAGATACAGGGCGTTGAAGAAAACAAAATTTTACACATTTTTTACGATTTTGCTGAAACTACTGGCAACATTGTAATAAAACTTGACGTGTTTCAAGAGGTAGTTATTGTGCATGTTTTGACATACAATTAAGGATTTGATATTCATCATTGGCGCGCATAGGGGTAATGGTCTGAACTTTTTAAAGAATAAAGATAGTACGCCACTGACATATTTCAAATTAACAATCGTTTTTGAATTCCTCGTTCAATTTGTGACAAAAAATCTATCTTCTTATTTTTTCATACGACGCGCCATTTTTATTCAAAAAATAAAAGATCTTAACCCTTACAAAGCATTCGAACTTCTAGTAGTTTCTACATCTACATACAGAAACTCGTACATCCATTATAAAAATTAATTCGAATACTCTGGAAGCGTTAAGATATTTTATTTTTTGCAACAAAACGGCGCGTCGTATGAAAAAATGGGAAGATAGATTTTTTGTCAAAATTGAAACGAGGAATTCAAAAATGATTGTTAATTTGAAATATGTCAGTGGCGTACCATCTTTTTTTCTTTAAAAAGTTCAGACCATTACTCGTATGCGCGCCAATGATGAATATAAAATTCTTAATTGCATGTCAAAAAATTCAAAATAGCTACCTCTTAAAACCTGCCAAATTTTATTGCAATGTTGCCAGTAGTTTCGGCAAAATCGTAAAAAATGTGTAAAATTTTGTTTTCTTCAACGCCCTGTATCTTGAAAATGGATGGCGTTACAAAAAATTTTTATTAAGCAAACCCCAATTATTTTTCATTTTTTTTACCTATTCTAGTGACGGTGTTACCTTTTTTGAAAAATATGTATAAAATTATATCAAAAAACGAAAAAAAAAAAAAACGAAAAAATGCGGTTTTTTATTTTTAAAGGTACGTTTCACCAATTTTAAAAATCTGAAAAAATTCAGGGTGAAATATTATGCAAAAATACACATTATAATTGATTTTCGTAAAAACGAATGTCTTAGTTTTTTTTTCAGAGTTATTTAAAAGTTTAAAATTGTTCTAAAATTTCCAATTTCCCGCCAAAAATTAAAAAAATTTTTTTCATATAGATCTTTTTGAAACTTACAAGTTTTTTAAATAAAGTTTTTGGCTAGCTCTTGACGCGGCTGAGATAAAAAATAAAAACATAAAAAGCCTAATTACGCCCTAGGGGGGTCACGTGACCACCTAGGGGGCTAAAAATTTCATAAAGTGAGTTCCTCTATATGTGCTAAAAAGTGACCTATATGGAATTTAAATTGAGTTGGGGGCACTTTTCACCATCTTCCCCGGCTAGGCCCTTTATAGGTTAATATCATAGTTTCATTTCTTTTTATCTCACAACTTAATACGTTTTCCATCTTTTGTGCTATTTTGCCAGTTATTAGTGCGATCATCACTGTATTATATGAATATGTCATCAAATGAAAATATTTCAAACATCAATTCAAGAACAATATAATATAAAGGCCGCGTCCCACCATCAAATAATTTTATCAAACTGGTTTGAGCAAACCGAAAGTGACAATTAGTGACGTCACATCCTGAGTGTTCATTGTGGATAATAATGAAAAATTTTAATTTTAAATAAAGTACAAACAAGTTAGACAACTCAATACAAAAAATTTGATCAAACTAGACTGATAATGAGAGCACAGATTTTTAGAATGTCAAAAAAAAACTGCAATTGTGACGTCACTTTGACGTACTTCCGGAGTTTGCTCAAACTGTTTGATCAAATTATTTGATGGTGAGACGCGGCCTTAACTGTATAATTTTCAATAAAAACATTAATTTACTGTATTGTTTATATAATCAGCACAAGAGGTGCAAAATGAAACTGTAAATTGCTAACAATGTCTTATCGTTAGCAATTCTGCAAATAATTCCATTTTATAACACAAAACAAAAAATTGCACACATTACTTTTTACCAAATTAATAATTTATCCAATTACTTTTTACCAAAAATTAATAATTTTACCAAATTAATAATTTTACCAAATTGTGTTAATATGATATATTAATACAATTTATAAATATAATCGTGAAGAAGGATAATTTTTTCTTAATTAGAAAAATATATATTTGTGTTTATATATGTGTATGTATGTATGTGTTAATATATGTATACGTATGTGTGTGCATATATATCTAGGAGTAATATATTTTTATTATGTAAGTTAAATATATGCAGGGGCGGCTCTAGCTCACCTGCCGCCGGGGTGCAAACTCTTGTGTGCCGTCCCTTCTGGGCGATAAGTTGAAGGAGGTTACAGCCTAGAAAATAAGACTTATTTCCTATATACCGTGAAGAAGGTGAACGACATAAGGGAAGCTAGATAGGTAGAGAACTATTCTTAAAATAAACCAAACAATTTTATTTATTTAGTTATATCACAATTTAATAACATCAGATATATATTTAATTAAATGAAAAGTAAGTCACATATGTATATACATATTATGTACCAGATGTAAAAACAAATTATAAAAAATTACGTACTTATACCTATATCCGAATACATACTTATGATAATAATACACATCTTGAAATAGGTAGGTATTATTTAATGTTTGACCATATTTTTCAAAAGCTAAAATCAATTTTTCTAGATTTTCGGATAGCAAATTCTTTTATAATGTCATTAATATCTATGTCAACATCATTTTCAATGCTTATTATAGCTAGATTTGAAAGCCTTTCTTGTGTCATACTAGACCTTAAATAGTTTTTTATAATCTTTAATTTGGAAAATGATCTTTCACCCTCAGCAACAGTAACCGGTAATGTTAAATAAATACGTAAAGCAATCGACAAATTTGGAAATGTGCTAATCAAGTTATTTTTAAATAAATATCCTAAAACATCAATTGCAGAGGAGGTAGATTTTAAATAGGTCGGTAAAATTTCAATTTCATTCAGCAAATCGACTGCATTTATATCAGAATGCTTAGTTTGAAAATCTGTCAATTTATTTTGCAAATCCGCGCAATACTTTAATTTATCATTCGAATTTAAATTTTTAAAAGCATCAAGGTTGTGTAAAAACGAAAAACAGTTGTTGTGATCACTTAACAATTCGAACCTTTCATCTAATTTAGTTATGGCAGTGTCTAATAAAAAAAATTAAAAATTTACTTTAAAGTGTAACTCTGGATTTTGTATAGCGTCATCTCTTCCTTCATAATTAAACATAGGTCTTCGTTTTCTAGGTCGTACAGTGCCAACTGCTGGAAAACTAATTTCGCAGTCTAATTCTTCAGCAATAATTTTTGATTCATTAAGCATTTCTTTATAAGCTAAGTCTGTACGACATTCAGTTAAATATTTTTTTACTTCTTCTAACATTTTAGCAGCCTCTGGAAGTATCACAGTAGATTTCTGCATAATTTTGCTTACAGTATTAATTTTTAATAAAATATTATACCAAGTTACCAAGGAACAAACAAATTTGTACGACTTTATTTTTGAAATCAAAGAATATGCCAAATTTTTTGTGTCGTTATTTTTATTTGAATCACTATAAATAAAGAACAAAGCATCATAAATTTTTTCTAAATTAAAACGAAGGGCTTTCACAGCATCAATGCGGCTTTCCCATCGTGTATCGGAAAGTGATTTTAGAGTTAAAGTAGGCAGTTCTTTTTTTAAGACTTGCCAGCGCGATGTTGATGCCGAAAAAATACATATAATTCTTGGACAATGGCAAAGAAATTTGTAACTTCCAAAGAACATTTTGCAGCATCATTTACAACTAAATTAAGACTATGCGCTGCACATGGTACATAAAATGCTCTAGGATTTATATCCAAAATTTTTTTTTGTAAGCCAATTTTTTTGCCTTTCATATTGGCACCATTGTCGTAGCCTTGGCCGCGCATGTCATTAATATCAATATTTAAGCCTTCCAAAAAATTCAATAAAAACGTCATTAATCCTTGTCCAGTTGTGTCAGTAACAGAGCAAAATCCAAGAAAATGCTCTCTTATCTCAACATTTTTTGTTAAGGGGTTAAGATAAACAAATCTAAAAATTATTGTAATTTGCTCTTCATGACTTATGTCAGGTGTACAATCTAAAATTATAGAATAATATTTACAATGTTTCAGTGTGTTAACAATGGTGTTTTTGATATTTTCTCCTATTACAGTTATCAGTTCATTTTGAATGTTATGACCAAGATAATGAGGCATATTGCGGTGTTCAGCTTTTTCAATGCGATTAATGTGCTCTGCTAAAACATTGTAAAATTTTGAAACACTTTCTATTAGTTTTAAAAAGTTTCCATTATCATTTTGAAATATCTTTTCTGTATGCCCTCTAAAAGCCAAATTTTGTCTAGCCAAAAACTGAATAATGTATATAATTCTTTCAATAACTGCCATCCACCTTTTTTTTTTCACGGTCCATTTGGGCCTGATTAATCGAATCTACAGTTCTTCCTTTCATTATATTTTGTTTTAAATCAACATATTGTCTCACACTTTGAAAATGTGCTACACTTTTTTCATGTCGTTCTATATTTCTCGATAAATGACGCCAATCTTTGTAACCTATTTCATCATTAAAAGCATTTATTGCACTGCTAAATAGTTTACAGTAAAAACAAAACACAGAATCACTAGATTTAGAATAAACGAGCCAGTCCCGTATAACCGTTTCATTATTTCCTAGTTTCTTAAGAAAATACGTAGTTGAAAATGATCGATTAGAATCATCTAATGGAAATGTAAAATTTTTTATTTGTACCGGACCTATTTCAAGTAGTGAGAGCTTGACATTATCTGAAATACTTTGTGGCCAAAGGGCAGGATCTGGGCACGAACTCGAATTATTACTGATATGATCAGAAAATGCAGTAGTTGTTACCGAGGCTGCTGCGGTCGGTGTTAATGTTGCTTCCGATGCTGACGTTGCTGAAATTTCTTCCATCGGAGTATCAGTAGAAGTTTCAGTAACACCCATCATTGTATCTTCAACAGTTTTTTCGAAAACTGGATTCATATCTGAACTTGTTGATGGTCCTGGTTGAACTTTCTGAAGAAACTTGCTTATAGAACTCGTGCATTTTTTCACTTTTTCTTCTTTTTCCAGTTTCCGTTTCCGATATTGGAAACCAGAAAGTTTTTGTCTTCCATCAGCCATCTGCAATAATTTAAAAAAATAAATAAAAATACTACAACCCTCTAGCCAGACGTGAGTTTCATTAATGTACAAAAAGAATTGTTTTACAGTCCTCGTTTAATAGGTAGTAACTTTAATAACATTCTTACCTTGAGTTTGACGATGCTGTATCTCTATGGGCACTTCTGCGGTTTTTCAAAACTCACGACACTGTACTATTTAATCAAGTAAAGTTAAAATAACGTAAAGCAGGAACTCAAGAAGTCACTGGTTTAAATTCAAATTTCAGATAGAAACTAAAAATTTTTTAAGAAAACCGATTTTTATAAACTTTGAAAGGCGGTCCTTTCCCCATTAAACCAATGGGACTCCTATTTCTTTAATTGTTAAAATGTCTCCTCCCATCTAAAGGGTTCCTAATTTTCGTAGAGAGAAAATATATCAACGTCATCTATTCTACGTAAATAGATATTTAATACAAAAGATTTTTTACCATTTTTCAAAGGTTTACCGAGAAGGATTGACCTTTTTTTGGTAACAACTTCCGCTCGAACACATTTAAGATTCACAGACGCCCCCCTGTTGATTCAGTTCTAAGAAGCTTCCTAAATTGAGTATTTTCTAAAAACTTTCAGATTTGTTCACACCGAGACAGTGGCGTACACTTTAAAGTAGGCTATATAATATACAGCATATTAAGTGTAGGTAGGTACATCTTAGTAAAAAAGCGTTTGTGCATATGCGTATGTAAACATGGAACTTGTCATTCGTTATGATCCAGCTGCCGCCCCCTATAACCTGCCGCCCGGGTGCCGTGCACCCCCTCTTAAGACGCCACTGAATATATGTAAATGTTTTATACTTGTATCATATACCTATTCTAGATATGTAATATTATACTTAGATGTAAAAATTGTCTGGCTAATTGGTCTTTACCAAAGCCATCAAATTAAATAAAAAAAAAAGAACAATTATTGTCTTTAAACCAAAATATCTCGTATACTCATATACTATAGTTTCAATAAAAATGCCTACAAAAGTATTTTTTTCAGATTAAGGTTTCAATAGAAAGGATATTATTATTATCAATGTAAAGAAGATAATAATTTATCCCGCATGTGCCACGCCTATGGAATTTTCTGTTGTAGGTGTTGCCAATTGTATTAAATATTTAAAACTGGAGATATGTTTAATGGCTTCTTCAAGAGTAGATTATAAAAATATTTTAAACTTAATTTTATAAATAAAAAAGTTCAGTTCTTTAATTTTACACTATATTTCAAATATTAAAAAGATGCTTTTAGCAAAGAATACAATTATTTTGCTTTTAGGTTTATCAGTTTTGATATTTGACAGCTGGATTGCTGGATGATCGATGTCAAATCAGTGTCACTGTCACTTACCACGTGCACTGCATAAACGCAGTCCCATGTGTTTTGGAGATGTTAAATTTTGCGGTTATTAAATAAAATCAAAATGAAGAATAAATCTGTTCGGCATAAGGATGCCAATACGTTTAAGGTACGATTCATATTTAGTTGTATTTGTTAAATTATTTTGGATTTTTATACAAGTTAAGCTTGTAAGTAAATAAATATTCAATACATGTATAACCTACAAATCTAAAGAATGTAAAAAGATGTATTTAAACAATATCTTCCACGAAGTTTTTAATTTAGAGCATTAACAAAACAACCTCAACAAAAATTAAGGTTTTGTTATAATTTGCAGACATATTATGTTTTAACTATTAGGGAAATGAAAGTATCCAATGTTTACAACAAGTCTATTTAATCATTCAAGTATCAGCAGGAGTCAGAGGCGGCTCTAGCCTATGTAGCGCCCGTGCGCAGTCGATGCCCTGGCGCCCTTTGGTAGACGCGCAGTCAAAATTAATGGAATAGTTGAATAGGTATTACCTACCTAGTACTAGTACATAGAGTATTAGAAGGTATTAGGTACGCTTATAATGCAAACAAAAATCCAGATGCAAATAAGGCAATATTAAATGCATCAAAACAACCTACCCAAATCTGTTAAAAATATTTAATTAAAAAAGAACTTTTTAAAATGAACCTTTAAAAATATGATAGGCTAAAAAAGTGCTTACATGAAGCTGCATTCGAAGCGTTAGGAGAAAAATCCTCAAATAACACTCATCACCCTTGGTTTACAGATTCTTTAAAACAAAAGATGAGGGAAAAAAGAAGTATATCAAAAATGGCTCAATACCAATTGTTCAGAAGACCGAAAAACCTATGCAAGAATAAGAATGGAAACAAAAAAAGAAGTGATTAAAACCAAAGAATATATGTGACTGAAGAAATGTCAAGAAATAGACACTCTTATGGGAGGAAAAAAAAGCGGAGAAGCTTGGAGAACAATATCAAATACAAGACAAATCGTACAAGACAGATGCCAGATATCCCTTATAAATATAAACGAGTGGGAAACATACTTTAAAAACCTATTGCAAGAGAATAGACAGGAATATGTAAGGCAAACTATCATCGCCCCAAACAACCTGGAATGAAAAAACTGGAACAACTAGAAGATATAACAATTGAAGAACTAGAACTAACGTTAAGAGAAATGAAAAACGATAAAGCTCCTGGTCCCGAAGGTATTCCAATTGAACTCACCAAGCACAGCACGACACAAGCAAAAGAAATTTTAGTTGAAATATTCAACTCATGCCTTTCAGGCAATAGTGGCCTGCCCTCTGAGTGGAAAAAGTCCATAACTACCCCTACATACAAAAAGGGTGGTAGAAAAAATTGTAGTAATTACAAAGGCATTAGTGTGACCAGCTCAGTTGGAAGACAGTACGGACGTATAATAAAGAAACGGATAGAAAAGGAGTCGCAAGATTCCGGAGATCAAAGTGGATTTAGGGCAGGAAGATCATGCACAGATAACATTTTCTGCATAAGGCAACTACTAGAAAAACGTTCTGCTAGAAATCTGAAAGCTCACATGGTATTTGTAGACTTAAAAAGAGCATACGATACCGTTCCCAGAGAAAAAAATGTGTAAGGTATTACAAATAACCACTTTAAATAGAAAATAGATCCAAACAATAAAAGATCTCTATGCTAATGCAACAACAGGAATTGGAACGGAACTTTCAAATACCTTTAAAACTTCGAAAGACCCTTTACAGGGATGCTGTCTGTCATCCACTTTATTTAAAATTTACCTTACAAATGTGTTAAAATATTGGACTAGGAAATGCCACACAATGGGCATACCAGTAGGAGATTCTGATTTGTATACGTTGATATTTGCTGACGACCAAGTTGTGATTGCTGCTGATAAAGAAGACGCCAGTTACATGATTAGAAAATTGAAAGAGGAGTACCGAAAGTGGGGTTTGGAAATGAGCATTGAGAAAACTAAATACCTTGTAGTCGGAGGTGATACTGAAGACTTAGAATTAGAAGGGGAATACATAAAAGGATGTGATGAATTTAAATATCTAGGTTCTATTTTTGACAAAAACTCCACATGCGATCAAGATATAGAATATCGAATAAGTCAAGAAAGAAAAGCTATAAAACAGCTGATTGGCATTTGGTGGAGTAAAGGATTGCAAAATCAGACAAAGAAAAGAATCTACCAAACTATCATGGAAGGAATTGTCCTGTACAACTCGGAAGTGTGGGAAGTAAAAGACCAACAAAATAAAAGACTTCAAGCTTTAGGAATGGACGGCAATCTTTAATCTGGACGGGCGAGCGGCAATCTATAAATCGCGCTTAAGTGTCAATGTAATTTTTCATTAATCGTTTTAAAGCATATTTTATGTTGAAACAAAGTAAAGGTCCCGCTCTTTGGCGCTCGGCGCCCCCCAACATCCCAGCGCCCGTGTGCACCGCACAACCTGCACAATAGGTAAAGCCGCCTCTGGCAGGAGTAGGTATATGAAATGTAGAAATTGTCATACTTAATATCAATATGTATTAAACCTTTGATTTGTAACATTTTGCTGAGCATTTAATATTTGAATATTGAATGAAATAATAATTTTATGGGTACCTATAAACTATAGATCCTTGTTTCTGAACCTTTTTTCTGCCATGTCCCCTTAGCCTTTCTAAAATTGTTGTACACCCCCCATTAATTTATTCCTTAATTTTGTTCTTCACAAAATAGCTTGAAGAGAAGCTCACATTTGGCATTAGTTTTAATAGCATTAACACACTTTATTACTGAATGCAGTACTTCATTTAGAACTGGTAAGATGTTGTTACCTACCAAGTTTTCCCTAGGGATACCACAATGCACAATAATCATTTCTGGATTTGCATCTTTCATCAATTCTAAGCAGCCATTTTTCTTACCCACCATATTACGAGCACCACCTGCAGCACAAGATATATTTTTTATTGGTAGGTATATCGTTGACATCAAGCCATTTTTTTGCTTATTAGTATATCTTTGGAGGTAGTGGTGCTTTCTAATCTTATATTGAACAAGAATTTTTCAATTAACTGACCTTTGTCAGTATATCTTACATTAAGTGTCAATGCTGCCTCACTGTCTCTCAAAGTTGATTAATCAATTTTCACTGACAAATTTCTTGTTTCAGCTTTTCAACAAGTTGTTTTTCAATATTTTCAATAACCTTGTCTATTCTTCTGCTAACAGTACTGTTACGGAGTTACATAGCTTTTACATATTTGTTATATTTTTCAAGAACCATTTCAAGAAATGCTGATATTGATGGTGTTATTAAATTCTCCCCTATAGTATGATTTTTCCTTTTTAAATGATTAATAAAGAAATTTGATAACTAGCCTTAAGAAAATTTGTTATCTTTTCCAAATTTTAAATTTACTTGATGACGCCCATACTAACCTAATAATTATTATTTACCACAATTATTTAAGAATTTGTTTTCTTCGTTAAATTTGGTACAGAGACCTAACATTGCATTTAAATGGCCAATAACTAAAGGGTCAAACTCATTTCTAGTCCATTTTTAATCAAATTGCCCCTGTGTGGGCCGTGAGCCCCATGTTGGGAAACACTGCTGTAGATCATAGATTTTTACTAAATTTGTAGTCAGCCGATGACAGCAGAGAAGTCAATGTTTGAGAAACATTTTTATTTATTAAGAACAGCTAAAAAATTATTTACTACTGAAATATAATAGAAAAATCAATATTTTATAAGCCTCGTTCCACATTGAACAGTAATTTTTTTCATACTCACATTTTTTACCTTTAATTAATTAATAAAATTTAATATTTTATTAAATTTTACTTGTAATTAATGGTATAGAGAAGGAAATTCTTCCTAGTGGTTTTTTAATTAATTAATTTTAAATTGTCTTCTCAAAAACTGACTTGTGTGCTTCCATCTGCCGAACACACATATTAATATTTACACTTCCACAAAATGTTTAATTTTCGATTTTTTTTAGTTTTTGCCTTTTTCTGAAAGAATATCTAATATTGACATTGATATTTTCCATAAAGTCCCCCATGAATATGATTCACAAGATGAAGAAAATGAAACATTTTTTCAACAAACAATTACAAAATGGACTGTTATGAATTTGAGTCAAGGATATGAAAAGTTTCAACGAGATATACGGTCCTATGATTATATTACCCTTCCACAACTATTGTTGGTTAAAGACCATCTAATCCAAACTATGTTGAAGTATGTTAAAGAAGGAGATCCATTGTATATGCAACCACTTTTAGAGTAAGTACCATGTATTAACATGCACTATTTACTGATTGAGGATTGATGATAATATGGTTTTTGTTACATCCCTAACAATAAATCAATAGCTATTTTAAGGTACTAAATAGTAAAAATTACAAAAAACAATTTAATTCCTTAAACATCCAAGAATGACCTAAAATATTTTAGCGAAATTCAAAACTACTTCAGAGCTGTATAACTTTAGCACACATGTTCACAACTGCTATTTGCACGCTGTCTGTGTGTATTTTTTTTCTCCAAAATACGGACACAATCTTGGCTTTAAAACAAACATTGCTTGTGATTGTGGAGACAAAACTGTAAATTCATTGCCTTTTGTAACTAATGGTTATGAAATAATTCGGCCTATAGTATTTTTATGATCAAATGGCTTGGTGTAGGCATAGGCAGAAATGGATTAGATTTATTTTGTTCATTAATGGAATTGACCTTTAACTTTGGTAAAAGTACTTGTGTGCAGAATGCTTCACCAGTTGTTAAATGGATCTGGTGAATATCTCTTGTCCTTCACACAAGACAGGAACCAGCTTCTTTAGTGGTTGATAATGTAGACTCTGATAATCTTTGACGAGTCGATGCAAGGGTAAATCGGTGTTGAAATGATTAATAAACATGTGGGATAATTATTTTATTATTTAACACAATCACTATTTACAATCACTGTACAATATAATTATTATTGAGTTGACTACAAAAACATACATACATTAGTTATGTAGAATTTAGAGTAAAGTGAACTGAGATTTAAGAGTCAAGTGTGTTAGTAATAAGGAGCGAGAGAAGTAATTCTCGTGAATAACCGTGTAATCTGTAATAAGAAGATCAGAGCCGCGAGAATATGTTCTGAGTTGAGCGAAAAACGTGACCGATTCACTTGGAGGCTGACTAATAACTAATAACTGGCTGAGAATCTGAACCAAAACTGAGAACATAACAATTCTTCTTTCTTTCGGCTTTTGTAACAAGAAGGGAAATCAATTTATCAAACTCATATGCGTATCTAATTTAAGTTTTAGGCCGGTCATCCATTGGAAGCGTAGTCGCGCGACTCGTAGGTAGCGCGTATATGTCTGTGTATGTGCGATCATGCGAGTGAGCGACTGGTATCATCCACTGCAGACGACTGTATACTACTTAGTTCGCGACTGTCATCATCAAAAGAAAGTGTATTTTTGTGAATATCGTAAAATATACATAGAAAGCATAGTTTGAAAGGAATAATTTATTACACAAATACGTATGTTATTTATTAACAACTTTAAAAAGGTTTGTACCTTTGTACAATGGCCTTCCCTTTAACGGGAATCGACTCTTCCATATATTGTTGGCGATTCAAATTTACACGAAATATTTACTATACTTTATCAGTATTTAATTACATTTTTCACCAAATTGAAAAAAAACATTAGGTAATTTGTTAATAAAAATAATTTAAAGATTTATATAACTTTATATTTACTTGGTTTAGATGTAAGACATTTATTATTGTAAAAATTTCAAATAAAAATTCTTTAGAAAGTTTGTTAATCCTAAAACTATAAGAAGTATACACTTCTGTTGGCACTCGCAAGTGCCACGCTCTATTTTTTTTATTTTTCGTTTACATTGTAATTATATTTTATAAAATAATAATATTAAAAACTCTTATCACTAGCACCTACTTCTTCTGCAACTTTCGACCACAATTTCCTTTGAACATCACGTGAATGATATCTTGTGTCTTTCACGTTTTGTCCCACAACGGAGACTTTTCATAAACGGCACTAATCAGTTTTTCGTTATCAGTTTCCATATCGAAAATAACACAATTATTGAAAATTAATACAATATCAAAAATACACCTGCACAGATATTTATTGCAAACCATTGTAGCATCAACATGCGATTACCAGCGACTAATCCCATTCTAGAGGGATCAGTCGCCAGTCGCTTGTGGTCGGCCAAGCCCGGTCGCTCAGAGTCGTTTGCAGTGGACGTTGTTTACTTACATTTTATTTGTTAGGATTAGTCGCTTCTATACGGGCGTATACGCGCTACCTTCGAGTCGCGCGACTACGCTTCCAATGGACGACCGGCCTTAGAATAAACAAAACCCCCTAATGCGGTTCGGTACCACAAAGGCCTTTATTAATTTTGGGAAACATAAATGCAACAGCGAAACAACTTGATTTTACAATTTCAACTATAACGGTGGACACATGGTGAGATTAGGATATAAAACTGTTTTTATTTCGGCTGAAACCTGTGAGAAATAAGATCTTAGAATCGAATGTTTTCATAGCACAACGCTCCTTGTATCAAAGACTCAAAAAGGGGCCAATGAAAATGCAATATTTTCTCGGATTTAGTTTGTTGGAAGCTACAAAATAGGAGATGTGTTCATTTTGAAATATTAAGTCAAAGATGCAATGAATTATGTATCGAGATTGTATAAGCAGAAATTATAATTATCGATATGTTAGAAAATTTTCTAACAACTTGTTATGCTCTTTTGAAAAATGTTAAAATAGCTTCAAATACTGTTGCTGATATTTGTTTAAAAAAGCTAGTGAGAAAGAGAAAATCAAAACTCCAAAATAGGGATTGCCCAAAGACGAGTTAGTGGTATCTGGAGATGGGACTTAGTCCAAACGTGGTTTTAGCTCCTTAGTTGGCGTTTCTACAGTAATTAAAAAATATTCATTGAAAAAATTGATTTTCATTTGTAACTTCAAAGCGCTGTAACTTTTTTTATGTGCACATTTGTACTAAGGTAAGTTAGGTTCAACCAACCTATTTTTGGTCCCAGAATATGTGATTTAATTTATGACCTTCCTTTTTTTTACACCCTGTATAAATGTCCAGTGTTCAAATCTTGTTAATAATTAATATTTTGAATATGAATTATAATCTTTGATTTTAGGTTAATTGTAGCATTGGCCAGAGACCTTCAGAAAGAGTTTCATCAATATTTCCCAGAAGTTTTGGAAACCCTCATTAATTTAATGAACACAAAAAACACAGAACAACTTGAATGGATATTCACATGTTTGGCATACTTGTTCAAATTTCTCTGGAGACCCTTAGTCAAAGATATAAATTCAGTGTTTAATTCACTTCTTCCTTTGCTGTCTGATAGCAAACCAGAATATATAAATAACTTTGCTGCAGAAAGTTTTGCTTTTGTCGCCAGGAAGGTGAAGGATAAGAAAACGTTTTTGAATCTTCTTTTGAAGACTGTTAAAAGTCAACCTGATGTAAGTATTAGCTTCTTTGTTATAAGTAGTAAACAGTTGACCAGTTGTTATCGTAAAACATTTCAAAATTATTAAGTAAACAAATTCACAAGTTCACATTTTATTTTCATAATTTCAAAAAGGTATATCTTATAATACCATTGTACATAGCATAAATTATAAAAATAATTAACAATTAAATCTATTAATGACATTAAAATGTTTAACCATGATGCTGTTGACCAGATAATATCAGATTTGTACATAGCTGTTGATCTCAAAATTTAAGTATTTAGCATACTTTGTATGTAACAAAATTCCACAATTTCTCTTCAGTACATTGAAATGCAGAATGTATATGGCCAGGATGAGCTAAAATATATTCTGAACGTGAGGCCTCATTTTTTTCAGATTAGATCACCAGATCCATTATTTGCTGTTAAGAAGAAAATTTAATTTTTTGTCAAATAAATTTTGTGTTTTCTGTTGTTTTTGTATTTTTTTATATAAGTATAAAGAACACTGTTGTTTCGTCTCATAATTTTGTATATAATTTTAATGATTTTTAATACCCTATTTCATCTTTAACAATATCCCTAAGCGCGTCACAGGGTTCATTCTAAGAAAATTCTCCATATCGAGAATATTCTCCGATTGTTCATTCTCGAGAATTTTCCAACACTACCCCTGGATGGGCAAACCGGGCAGGTACCCAGGTGGCAAATTTTAGAAGACTGTCAATTTTTGCAATTGACTTGATCTACTGGTGAGGCAGGGGGCGTGGTTACCGATCTTGCCCAGAGCGGCAAAATCTCTAGATCTGGGCGTGCCACTATCACTATCTTTTTCGTTTCCCACATCACTATAATCAGTAATAAATTCTACATCCCATTGCTCAAGATCATTCTCCTTATCACTTTCATAAACTATATGTTTTATTTCCGCCATTTTAGGGTAATATACACGAAATAAAAATGAAAATGTAAACGTCTTGAAACAAATGTATATTCGTGCGTCAATTGTTACGCGTCCACCTGTAGTGTTAGGGAATAGGGAACTTGCACATTTTTTTTATTACAGAATTTATTGTTCAGTTTTGTTTAAAAATGGGATTTCCAAAATTTCACTCTTCAAACACTCATAATAACTTAGAAGTACAAATTTAAAATCTTCTGTGTATTTAAACCATTTCAAACGACCTAAAAAGCGCACGAACACTTGTGACGTCACATCATTATATTTTATAATGACATTTACCGTATGTCATTGTAATAATATAATATAAGTCTTAACAAAAACACTCAAATATTCGTCAGAAATAGCAACTATCACAATATTTATAAAACTGAGTGTCATAACGAATGCCAAACCTAACGAATTAATGGCGAGGACATGACGTCACGACCAATAAGGGCGCGTTTTGGGCTGCCTGCTATAATTTGAATTTTCCCTCGATTTTAATCGTCTTTAGGGCCAAACGAAAAACAAAAAAACTTTTTTTATATATATGTTTTAAATTATGTTCTGTTGTGATTTATAACATTTTTTTCGAATTTAAAATTTTATAAGTTCCCTATTGGAGCAACGCAAGCTCATTCGCACAGAGGCAAAGCATGCGCACATTACTGCAAGAAAAACACCACGCATACATGTTCAATTCCAATGACGAGTCAGACTCGTTATCTGTAACTTTGGTTATTCATATCAATGACGAGTCTTACTCGTCAAATGTACCCAAGCGCTAATATTATTTTTTTTAATCACATAAAACGTAAAAAAATGATTTTTGGGAAGCGAGGACATTTTTGCCTATCTTAACGACGGGTACCTTTTTTCTACAATCTCTTATCAACGTAAACATAAAAGCTCATTTTTTAATGTGTATTATTTTTAGGGAGTTCCAGGATGTGGAAAGTTATTATTTCAAGTAATTTGTGGAGTCGATGGCCAATTTCATAGCTGTGCAGAGAGTATTTTGCCTTTTCTGCTTGATTCACTAATTTCTGAAGGTCCTTCCCAGACCATTCTCTTCGAAGTGTTGGAAAACTTTATCGCGAATTTAGTAAACAATATAAAACCACAAAAAGGAGACTTAGTTTGGTCAACATACATAACTACCCTGAAATCATTAATTGAGAAATACAGTTCTAACCCCAATGAGACTGTTATTAATAATACAAACTATGTATTGAAGTTGATAGGCCACACAGTTGAGTATAAAAGTGCAAAGTTTGTACAGAAACCTGCTCCATTGATTGACATTCTCTTGGAGCTACTCAACACGTTTAATCAGTCTGAAGAAACGGTACTATTAATTTGCCAGATCAGTATTTTACTTCTCACATCGAACAATTTAAAGCTATCTCAAGAACAGGCCTCTATTTTAACAAGAAGATTACTCTCAACGTCACACAAAAAAGTATTTTTATCCTTTGTAGACAACATCAAAACGTCTTCTTCATTTGAAGCGCTAATTCTACCGAATTTTCTGCGTTACTGTGCTAAAAACGCGTTAGACGCGGAGTCCTTTCATCTGTTGGTAAAAATAGTGATGCACAAGTCTTCATCGAGTGTAAATGGAATAAATTTACTCAACCATGTGAAATATAACTTGGATTTTAAAGAATCTAATGAGTCTATTGCAGAAATTCTGATCAATAAAATTAAGGAAAGTAGTAAAGCTTTACTATCAGGAGATGTCGATGACTATTATTGTAGTTTAGTGTGTTTGCCCCATATTTCCCCTAAAATAAACGAAGACATGTTTTCGCTTTTGGAAGAAATGATTAAAGTGCTTCTGAAGAGTCATGATGATGATCTTCCTAAACCAGATATAAAAAAGTCTTTGTTCTTGATAAATATTACTTTGGAATGTTTGATGCATCTAGGTATTGATCATAAAAGACTGTTTAAACTGTTCGAGGCACATCTTTTTGAACACTTGTTGAACCTCGCCGGAAAGCTGGAGTACATTAGTAGTTTACAAAGTCTAGATTTAGTGGTTACTTATTTAGGAAGAGAAGATCCCGATTGTCTTTCTATGAGTTTGCTCTTGAAGCTAAATGAGGGTTTAAAAAATAATTTTAATTCTCCATTTCACGAGGTAAGTAAAGATTTTTTGGTATTCACAAACCATACCCTGTTTTTAAACTAGGAGGAGTAAACCTAAAAAATACAGAATCACACCCAAGAATGTCACTAAAAAATCACCAGATTTTTTTTTTCGGTTGATCATGTCGGCCTTCGACGGTGATCCATAAATATTATACTAAGTAATACGTCGCTAAAGAATTCAAAAATACTGTTTATTATATAAATGCGGATTAAAAACATAAAACTTAAAAGAATAACGTAGAAATCACAAAAAAATCGCCGATGTAACTATATTAACCTATGAATTTTAAATGCCAATAATCTCAAAATTCATAAATGTCAATAGTGTCACAATTTCATAATTTAGTGGTACTCCACGTTAAAAAACGAAGTATACCTTTTATAGAAATATATTTAATTTTGAAACTCACTATATGCTGTGAGCTCGTACGTAGAGAGAAGTCTGTAAACGTTTACCGGAAATTTGACATAAATGTCAAAGTGATTAATTTAAAATTAAACTTAAAAACATTAATTATAAAAAATATTAGTTGGTCAAAGCTGTGGTATATATTTTTACCTTAAATATACTTACGTTTTAAATACTGAATTTAAGTTTTTTTAATGTGTTTAAGTTTTTAATATGTAATTATAAATTAATCAATTAATCTTAGCGCCATCTACACGATAACTGTGAAAGTATCCGAAGTAAGAAATTAATATTTCATCAATAGAACGTCAAAATGATTAGCTAAATCTTAAAAAAATCGATTACAATTTAATTACTTTATTGCGTTGTAAATATTAAGCGATAACAATTAAATAATCAATTTAAAAATTACCGGTGAAAGTTGAATTAGTAATCCGCTAGGAGCGACATTAGCGAAGCTCAGAGCTTATAGCCAGCTAATTAAATATTAAGAAGTCATTATAAAATAATAAAGTTTGTGCAATTCACTTTCCTATAATATAAATTGATTTCAAATTGAAAAAATGATTATTATTATTGAAAAATTTCCAAATACCATTAATAAAGGGTAGAAAATGAAGGTTTTTCCATAATCCTTTTCAGGTATATATTAAAGCCACTTAGTACCTTTAAAATTTAGCCAGGAAATCTTTTTAATACACAAAAACACTACACAAAATTTCAGCATAATTTCAAATTTTCAGCAAAAGCTTTCAAATAAAATTCGAATAATTGAAATCCATTGAATATGAGAGCCTAGGGAATTTTTTAAATAACTGTACAATTTTTACGCTAATAAATAAATAGAATAACTTTTCCCATGCTTCACGATTAGTTTTCAAACAAGTTAAATCAACAAATAAAGTGAAACGTACATCGTTTGTGTAGTATAGGGCTTTTCATTCAGTCATTTGTTTCGAGCTTCTGTCATAAATATGTCGTATAATTCGTGTATATTAATATTATACGCAGATTATACAACATATGACAGAAGCTCGAAACAAATGACAATCGATGAAAAGCCCTATTGATACGTACTCTCAGAGTGTCAGTGGTAATAATTAGGAAATGGCTATTATCCCGTGAACGTATTTTACAAAGTTATTTTATGGAAGTGTTTAACCTTTTTTCACTATTGAGGAGATTGATGTACTCAACATTCAACAGCTTGAACACCATACTATTATAGAGATAAATATAGAATGGTAATAAATAAATTAAAAAAAAGTCACAACAAAAAGTTACTATTGTTAAGAAGATTTAATATTACCTAAGGTTGAGAAATACAAAACTATTGAGTGAATTACATAAAAAAACCGTTAATATTTTTAATATATCGCACCTTTGGAAAAACAGTGATACAAATGCAAATTTTTCACAAATTGAGTTAGCAACACTACGATATTAATCATACTATAGTCCGTCCTACCTTGACTTTACATTATAGAGAACAGGCAATACAGTCCTTATGAGAGTTTTTAGCGCGGTGATACCGAATTTATTAAAAAGAATTTGTAATCGAACATTAGCGAGAATAAATTAAAACTGTTTAAGAAAGGCAATCTACAATTTTAGAATTCATATGCGTAATAACTATAGTAGGGTAAGGAAAGGTATATTGGTGATACAAGTAATTTGGTGATCATTTTTAATCAGATTACCACACAGTTCCCTATGCAAGCACATTCATGACACAGTGCTAGTAAGTTGTTACGAGTGTAAACATTTCTTACTGAATGTGAGATCATCATAAATACCGCTACAACTCTTCGTGAGTCTTTGCCGCGTTTACTATTGCCTTCCAGTCGGTCCTGTGCCACTAATTCCCATTGTCGTACTCCCATTTTCTCTAGATGTTCTTTGACTGCATCTTTCCACCTTTTTCTAGGCCGCCCTACAGACCTTCTTCCATCTGGCCTTTCCCAGAACACATTGTTTATAAGGCGATTGTCGTTACTACGTATCACATGCCCTGCCCATCTGAGTCTATTAGCCTTTATATATCTCACTAGATTTTCTTTTCCGAATAGAGACTCTAGCTCGTTATTGTATCTGCGCCTCCATTCGTTTGTCACGCTATCTCTGCAAGGGCCATATATCATTCGAAGGATTTTACGTTCCCACACCAGCAATTTATTTACTTCTCTTAAGGTTACATATTTATTGGAATAATTGCTGTATTCTTTATATAACTTTATAAAACCACTCAATAAACTAATTATCAATAAAAAAAGCTGCATTAAATTCGTGATTTAGCCAATTTAAGTTAAATTCCTTAAATTGCGGTTGTTTCACCAAATTTTCTAATCACTATCACCAATATACTTTTACCGTGTCACCAACTTACATAACGTAAGTTTGTATGTCAATTTGCCATTTACTATCATTATTATTCATTCGTGCTAACGTCACTGTCACTTAAAATCATAAACGTCAAAATTCAAAGTAAACAAGATATCAGAGACATGCCATATTGTTTATCCTTGTTTAACTTATTGTGATTTCTTTGGACAATCGGCTTAATTTTGCGATACTAGTTTCTGTGAGTAAAAAAGAGACCTATTATAAAAAGTAATTCGTGAATAATTTCATGCATGGGAAAAGTTAGAGTGGAAGAACTATAATAATATATTTTTTAGGTACGACTTTTGACTGCACATGTATACACCGCTTTCGAGCATTTACCAGATTTCAAATTAAAACATAGTACAGATCCGGAGGCACACACTGAAGAATGGAAAGTGTTCAGTCTGATGTACAACGTGGAATCGATAGAAGCTCATGTGCACACCTACAGAGATCAACTGCAGAGTTTAGAAAGGTTAACTTTCGATAAACCTCAAATGTTGATGTGTAAGCAGACTGAGTTTTCTACGCTACCACTTCGGTATCTCTGTGGAACGTTATTTATAAATTTTCAGGTAAATTTATTTTTATATATCACTGCCTTGTAGGGGTAAAAACGTAGCGTAGTGACGAGGTTCCAGTCTGGCGATATCACTGGATGTAGGCGATGTTATTTGAATTGGTGCGTACATAGTGAAGCGATGAGTGTCTCGTATAATGTTGCTTTCTGCACATACGATGACATCTATATAACATATGAGGCCATCAGAAGGGGAATATGGATATGTACGTTTAATCTAGAACCCGCTGGTTTCTCCCTTTCGAATTGAGTTTTCATATTTCATAGCAAGAAGACTGTATTAAGCTCTATTTAAAAGAAGTAAAATAGATCAAAGACTAGCATATATACATTTAATTCTAAAGTCATTAATATCTACAATGTTAAATGTGACGTAACAAACGAGACAAAAACCTGAATCTAAGGTTAAGAATAATTTATATACAAAGCGACAAAGTCTTTGACAAAAACCTGAATCTAAGGTTAAGAATAATTTATATACAAAGCGACAAAGTCTTTGAACAATAAATAAAAACAAATGTATTTATTTATTTTATTGAATAAAGCAGGGGTCACCAATTAGATTTCCCGAGGGTCCGTTTCGAAAACCTATGGCACTTCCGGGGTCCGAAGTTAACACTACCTGTCTGGTTCCAATTCGGTAAACAAATCAGAAGGGTGCAGTGCGAAATTTTTAGGCAGAAATTGTTTTTAACAGTTTTTTAATAAATCCAAAACATCACCTTTTTTTGCTCCCGAAAATATGTTTTTAGCGTTTTTGGGTCATCTTAAACAAATAAGATTTCCTGTCATTTTTCTCAAAACTTGATAGATTTCAAGTTTTAAGCGATTTATACACTGAAAAATGTGAAAATAAGCATTTTCGAAGTTTGAAAATTTATGTGTATATTATTATTTTTGCAGTTGTCAAGTGCCTAAATTGAAGTTTAAACATTCAATTTCAAGATTCTGATGAGTTTTCGGGGTTTATTTCAATTTCGACCATTTGTTTTTATTGGCGTATTTAATTAGCACATTGGCAATAATTAATTGACTAAATAAATAAATCATTAAGAAAAAAATATGTTAATAATAAGTTATAAAATTTTAATAAATGTGGTGTATTTGTTGGGCATTTTTTGCATAAGTGCGTATAATATGTATAATAAGTGCGACAGAGACGCACCATAAATTGCAATGTGCGGCGACTTAAAAGTCGAGTGTCGCATAATTATTAACAATTAGAGAACAACGGTCTATATTGAAGTAAGTCCCGATTACTCGTTAGAATCTTGAAATTGAATTTATAAATTTCAATTTAGGCTCTTGGCAACCTGAAAACTAATAATTTACATATGAGTTTTCAAACCTCGAATATGCGTAGGTATTTTCACATTTTTCAGATTTTAAATCGCTTATAACTTGAAAAACACCAACTTTTGAAAAAATGACAGAGACCTTTTTTTTAAATACAATTTTCGGGACTAAAAGGTAATTTTGAATTTGTATAAAAAGATTGTTTTGCCCGGCATCCCGGGCCCCTTCTGATTTGTTTAAGGGGACATTTTTGAACAGGAATCCACAAAAAAAGGAATTAGAAAATTTGTCATTATTTACAAAATTAAATTATCAGTGAGAAAAATGACATTATTTATTATATACAACCTGTTTGAAGTTTGGAGTGAGTTTGGTGCAACTGATTCTCATTGGGGAGTTGAGATATTCATCTGTTAGCTGAGATCTGTACCGATTTTTAATAAAGTTCATTCTTGATAAAGCGGCTTCGCACACATAAGTTGAATCAAACATAATGTACAATTTCATGGCCAAATATTTTCAAAATTGCCAAACGCTATATTCTGAATTTACCGACGCGACGGTCCGCACAAAAGTAGCTCACGGTCCGGATGCGGACCGCGGTCCGCTAATTGGTGACCCCTGGAATAAAGTAACCATAAACTAGGCTGGGAAATTTGAATACGAAACTCATTATATAGATATTTTTATCGAAAGAAAACTTATCTAGGGGTGAATCATACGGTAGCACAGTATGCAGCAAAATAAACAGTACTGAAATGAATATTGAAATGTCTATGATTATTTAGTATACATGATAACGTGTGATCCAAAATTATTGTCACTATAGGTGGCTCTGAACGACAGAGATATCTATACAGTGCATGTCTATTATTAATTCAGATATACTTTCCAGTTTACGTCAACTTTGACAGATACTTGTCAATGTACGTACGTCAACTTAAAAAAACACTAATTGAACATAAAAAATAGCAGAGGAAGCAAAATTTTAACTTTATACGAATTAAAAGGTCTTGAGATTGGGATCTTTTCAACGTGTTTTCAATCTTTATTCTTTGTTTGGAAAAGTTATCATAACACCACTGAATATAGCCGCAGTTGGCCGTGACATCACACCCCGGCGGTCTTTCAGATTAAAACAAGACATACGTAATTTTTTGCAAGGATAGCTTTGATCCCAATAATTGTGGATCGCTCGTTATTATAGCCTTGCAAACATTATTCACGACGACTTACCCGATATAACAGATGTTTAAGGTGTCCTATGGCACGAAAAAATCTTTAATTCTAGTCTGCAATTCCGGAATGTCAGACGGTGAATCGGTCGGCCACCTTCAGCATTCCTCATACGTACGCATTAGGTGGCGTTAGGTCTAGTGAGTGGCAATCTCCCAAAATGATCGCGCAGTATTCGAAGACACTCCCTGGTAGGGATGGCAAAAAAATTACACATCGATATATCGTATCATATGATATATCGAATGAAGATATCAATATACGATATATATCAGAAAAAATATATGGGTATATGCAAAATATCGATATATTCTTATATAATTAAATAAAATAAAAGAACTACTAAAATTAACTACTAAAAAAGTTAATTATAAAAAATAACAAAAGGATGAGGTTTTCTTCAAAATTTAAAAGTAAAGATGCACTTACGTATAAAATCACTGTAATATTTTTGATACATACAAAAGAGGAGAATAATTATTTTTCTACTAATAAAGAGAAAGTCGTAGATAAAGTGTAGTATTCTACTCGCATGTAATGACATATATGTATTAATCACTCTTATGAATTACGACATGTAACTATTACTCAATCTGTAAACATATTGCAAGGTAGGTGTGAAGTTACATACCTGTACATTCTTAGTTTTATCTTCATTAGCCACTGCATTGTTTTTCGATGGTTGGTCTTCACTTATGTTCGTATTCTCGCTGTATTTTCTTTGGTTTGCTTGATTGAAAGCTCCACTATGTTTTTGTTTTAAATGGGCGTATAAATTGGAGGTACTGATGTTTTTAAAACTTTTGAGCAAAAATTGTAGCGAGATTGTTCTTTATTAATTTTTTTTTTAAATGCAACCAAACATTGCTTTTGGGTGGAGCCATTATTGTTCCTCGTTTTATTATTATTAACTACACACAAATTCAATAATAGGTACCTACGTAAAAACGAAATGTTGGGTTCCAACACCAGTAATATTGACATCTTGAGTTTTAGGGTTTTAGTAAATATGTACAATACAATTATCCAGATTTAGCCATACGGCTCACACTCCCTCTAAGGGGAAAATTGACTCATCCCAGATACCTACGGTATCAAAAGGATTGAGCTCTGGTGGGACTCTTTCCGTGTTATCGAGCCCTAGGTGACTTGGAATGCAAGTGTATCTCCCAGAAATTTTCGTACGCATCTGGCCGTCGCGAGTAGTACAGCTTTCTGCATGGTCTTATAAAGATGTTCATTCAGACCCAGCTTTTTTATGCTTCCGAGGAGGGTCTTCGGAATGACTCCAGTAGTAGAAATAATAATCGGTATCGTCTGGGTACTTTGCATTCTCCATTGTCTTCGTATTTGAATTTCTAGATCTCTGTATTTGGCGATCTTTTCAGTAAATTTACTACGTAGATTATTGTTGTTAGGTATCGCCACATCAATTAGTGTTGTTTGTCTTGTTAATTTATTAACTAGTACGAGATCTGGTCTATTATGTGCCACTGTTTGGTCTGTGAGCACAGTGCGGTCCCAGTATAGCTTGTAGTTGCCATCCTCAAGCATACTCTCAGGGACATATTGATAATACGGGAGATGGTCTGTTTGGAGAAGTCCCAGCTTGATAGCTATCTCTTGATGAAGGATTTTTCCCACTGCATCATGCCGTTCCTTGTATTCAGTTGCAGCAAATGCCTGGCAGCCCCCTGTAAGATGTTGGATTGTTTCTTGGGCTTGACATCCATATCGGCATCTGTCGTTTTGAACCTGAGGGTCTTTGATGATATATTTCAGGTAATTTCTGGTTGGTATAACCTGATCCTGAATGGCCAGTAATGACCCCTCCGTTTCAGGGAACATCTTTCCTGATGTCAACCAGTAGTTCGACGCTATATTGTCGACATAATCTTGGCTGACCTCATTGGGATGTCGCCCGTGCAGAGGTTTACCCATCCAGGCGCGCACTTTTTCGTCCTTAGTAAGGTGATTTATGCGCATTTCTGGTTCCCTCAGTTTGATCGGTGTTGTGTCATCTACTGCGCAGATAGCGCGATGTAGAGTAGATGTCTCAGCCTGCATCTGAAAATAAGTTCTTAAATTAGCAATTTGTTTATCTAATTGCTCACCTATATCCATAAGTCCTCTTCCTCCTAGATTCCGTGGTAATGTTGTTCTTTCTACTGCACTTTTAGGATGGTGTTTTTGTGCTTTTGTGAGGTGTGTTCGTACTTTTCGCTGTAGAGCTTCTATATCTGTTTTTGTCCACTTAACAATACCAAATGAGTAGCTAAGCGCTGAACATGCGTAGGTGTTTAGTGCCTTAAACAAATTTCTACTGTTAAGGTGTGAGCGAAGCAGCTGTTTTACCCTTCGTATAAACTCAGTAGTTATCTCTGTTTTCATTTGTTTATGGTCAATTTTCCGCGCTTGCTTTACTCCAAGATATTTATACATATCGTTTTCACCCATGGCCTCGATGTTCTGGCCATTTTGCATATCGAATCCTCCGGGCTGTACTTTTCCTCTGACTATATTTAAAATACGGCACTTGTCTAGCCCGAAGTGCATACTAATATCATTAGAAAAAGTTTCTACAGTTTTTAGCATCTCGTCGAGTTGGTTTCGAGTGGAAGCCATTAATTTCAAATCATCCATGTACAATAAATGATTAAGCTTCGCCACCACATTGTTGTTACTTTTAATGCTAAAACCTGCATCTGTGGAGTTCAATAGCTGAGATAGTGGGTTCATAGCTAGACAGAACCACAGAGGACTCAACGAATCTCCTTGAAACAGGCCCCTGCTGATTGCGATATTTTCAGTTTCGATGTTATTTTCACCAGGTATTTGAAGGTGAATTCTAGTTTTCCACTCTGTCATTATTCGCGGTGTGCAAGTACTTGGAAAGGGAAACGAGAAACGACCGTGCGCGAGTCGCGTAGAAATATTGCAACTATCTTAAATAATTCATATTGTCAATTGAAATTGTCAAATTGACGTATATTTCATACCTTCTGTCATTGACGCAGAAAAATTATATATTGCTCCACAATATTGATATGATATGCAATTATTTTATAAAGGTAAATTTAATTAATTGTATTTTGCTTGCAGTACTGCATTTTAATAACTAATTTTATTTACTACATACAATTGTTTACGTTTGCTAGACATAACCTGCATCTTATTTTTTCTTCTTTTTATTTTTTTGGACTATGGCCTTGACAATTATCCAGCAACCAGGACTAATATAATTGGCCAATATAATTAAAAGTGCGAATAAAAGTACAGAGCGTAGAAATAGAGGTCGCTTTGCCGAACTTGCACGGTCCCAATATGTTGTAAAAAGGTCACTATATTATCATCGACTTTATATATTCTCAATATATCTATAAGCCATTCATGCGGCACTGAATCAAAGGCCTTCTTGTAATCAATAAAAGCAGTAAATAGGTTCCTCTTTTTGGAATATGCTTGATTAGAAATGACCGAGTCGATGATAAGTTGTTCTTTGCAACCCATGGAACCCTTAGCGCATCCTTTCTGTTGAGGCTCTATGATATTGTTCAGAGCACAGTGTTGGTAGATACGCCGGGCTACACAGGATGTGACCAATTTATACAAAGTTGGAAGACAAGTAATTGGGCGGTATTTTGCTGGATCTTGGGTGTTATTTTGATCTTTCGGTATTAAATAAGTAGTTCCCTGAGTTAGGAATGATGGTATATCCTGCGGATTAGAAATAACATTATTAATTAGTGTCGATAAGCATTCATGAGCACTCCAAAACTTCTTGAGCCAAAAGTTTTGAACTCCGTCTGGTCCAGGAGATTTCCAGTTATGAAGCTCTTTGATGATATTTGAGACTTCTTCAGTGGTGAAGGGTTCGTAGAGAGTAGTGGTGTAGTGTTGGCAGTTCTGTGCCGTATCTTCTATCCATCCAGCATTGTTGTTAAGAGCAGCTGGTGTGGAAAGTTGATTTCCCCAAAACTCATGAATTTCTTCTTGGCTTGGATAAGACTTATCGAGATTTTCTACGGTGGAATTGAGTTTTCGATAGAACGCCTTCTCAGCAGTCTCAAAAAGGGCATTGTCGGATTTTCGGTTGTTACTCACTTTGTACCTTCTTAGTCGTCCTGAATAAACTGAGAGTCTTTGTTTTAATGTATCCAGGCACTGTTGGGCTATGTTGTTTTCTGGATCGTATCTTGAGTGTCTTGCAGTATTCCGTATTATTTCTTCAGCTCTCCTGATGACTCTTGTACTTCTTACACCTCGTATATATTCTGTGACTTGACCAATATCCCTACGCAGCAATTCAATCTTTCCGAGCAGTCTTTTTTCCCAGGGTGCAATTCTGCTACCAGTCCTTCCGTTATTAGTACCCTGTCGTGTTCTGATCTTAATGCCCATTACATTAGCAATTGCTGTTGCTGCACAGTAGATTAGCATGTGCAGATACTCTAATGTGTGGGCTTCTACGACATAATTGGGTAGGATTTCAGTGTTCACAATTTGTAACAGCACACCTAGTCTCTTACAAGAGTTTATTCGTGGTAGCGGTGGTCTGCTAAGTGGGTTTGTTCCATTAAACTCTTGTACAGCACATGCCATTTCGCTTACTAGGTTATCATGTAGCTCGTTATTTTCCTGCTCTGTATTGTCAGGTTGAGTTTCTTGTATGGCAAGCTCAGGAATCTGCTCATGCACTTCATTTGGGACTTGATCTTCAATTACAACATCGTTATGAATCTCCCGTTCGACTTCGCTTCTGATGATATTGCGTCTAGTCTCTGGGATAAGGTTGTTTCTTATAATTACCCGGTATTGGTCTGATACTCGTTGCTCCGATACTTGAATATCTGGGTACGTCCTGCAAAATTCGGCATACAGCTGTTGTCGGTAGCCGATTGTTTCTTGACCGAGGTTTGTCACCTTGTAGTAGAAGCGCAAAATGTTCTCATTGATGGACACAGTCCATTTCATGCGCTGCCTCGGTCGTCCCGCTTGAGTGAGCGCCGGCTGATGATCCAGCGCAGCACCTTCGGCGGGTGGAGCTCTTGTTGTTGTTTGGCTCGCTTGTGGTTGTGGTTGTGGTTGGGCTGTAGCTGATTGTATGACAGGGGCCCGCCTCCTCAACACCCTGCCACCGACGTCCCGCATGCTGTCACGTCCAGCGCCGGCTCCAGACGTGCCCTGGCGATCCCCAGGCAGCGATCCTAAACATAAACGATAATTCTCCATATTAATGGGTGTGCATTTTATACCTACTGCCAGGTGTCAGTTTTTGTTCCACGGCAAGTATCCCTGCTACTCTCTGGTTATTGGCGCTACGAATACCCAGAAAGCATCCCCCATTCGCAGGGGGCCGCGCCTGATAGAAGAACTGACAAAAAACTCCCACAGGTACAATACAATTATTATTATAAAACTTTATAGAACGTACTGCGTGAACGTGACAAATGTTAAATTTGAAATCGTTTTATTAGGGTTTACATAACGTGCGATCTTGAAAAACATTGTTAAAAGTTAAAAAATATTTTATGGTACTACCTGAAACTTGGAAAACAAGTTAAGGGTAGGTATACGAGATTCAAATTAAATAATACTGGTCGAAAATCTTGATTAAGATATTTCTTTAGTGTAGTAGAATATTTCTTTAGTACCTATAGTATACTTAGCGTCTCAAAAAAGTAAGAATATAATTTATATTATAAGATTTTATTATAATTTTATATCTTGCCAATATGGTATATTAACCCTGTGTGGGCGATACATTGAATCCCAAATATCGATATATTTTCCGATATGTCGAAAGTTGAATATCGATATAAAAATATCGATAAAATTTTAAAATATCTCGATATATTTAATTGATCGATACATCGTTGCCATCCCTGCTCCCTGGCCGTGACAGGTTGCCAAGTCCTGCTGAAACCATTGTTGATTTTAAGCTTTGATCGTTTTCGCGACCTTTTCCGTATGACCGAAAATAGTACTCCACGATAACAATTTTTTCTGCAAAATTGAGAACCATCCTGAAACACCTAAAATTAACACGACATTCACATACGTTAAACAACGTTCGGAAACCACCCAGTACGTTACGGCGCATGCCACATACAAATTTGTGGCATACGCATTTGAGTACTGTTTATTTTGCCACATACCATAGTATATTACGAGATAAGCCAAGTACAAAGAATTCGAAAAAGTTACGTAAGAATAACAGTACACAACATGCAATCGAATACAAAAGAATAAGAAGATAGAAATATGCGGTTTTCGCTGAAATGTTTTATTTTAGTAAAAGTTTTGTCTAAATGGTTTCAATTTTTTATATCGCTTTCAAATACAAAAACAAAAATGGCGGATTTTTGAAAAAAACGTTTTTGACTTTTTTTAAATGGAACACCCAGTATATTTTTTTGTAAATTGAAAGAAAGGTAATTCATATATCCAGCGATATAAAGTTTTTCAAAATCGGTTGTCAAATCACTGAGTAATTAATTTTTAAAATGAGAGATGCAACGTGGATATCACATACCTAAATAACAAAACTAAGCAAATTGATATTATGTTATGTGATTTCCACATTGCATCTCTCATTTTAAAAATTAATTGCTCACTCATTTGACAACCGATTTTAAAAATTTTTATATCTCTGGATAGGTAAATGACCATTTTTTAAACGCTTTTCTTTAGTTCAATAGTCTGCGTCAAATCTTTAGACGTTAATTTGACTGACTTTTCTTCAATGCAAATGAATGAAAATTTCCAGACATTTGCATTCGCGGGAACAATACACGAATAGTCAATGAAAAGTTTTTTTATGTTTATTAATTGTTTAAATAAAAAAAAAAAACGATTTTAATGGAAAATGCTTAAATTCTCTTGTTTTTTACAATGTGGAAACTTGAAACTTTTACTGATTGTATCTAATGATATGAACTGTACATAATTTCACTTTTTACGTTAATTGTTTACGTTATGCTTCATAAATAAACAATAAAGTTTCAAATTTTGAACGCTCATATATTTATTTATATATAAATCGGCGTTTATTCGTATCAAATTTCAATACGATACGAAACAAAACTTTAACCAAAACTCAAATTGAAAAAATTCGTGTTTTTATCGTAGTCTTGGAAAAACCACCGGTAGATACGTTTTGTGCTACAATTAACATTATAATTCGTTTTGTCGTATTAATTTATTAAACGCTTTTCTTTAGTTCAATCGTTTGGATCAAATCTTTGGACGTTAATTTGACTGCCTTTTCTTCAATGCAAATGACTAAAAATTTGCAGACATATGCATTCGCGGGAACAATACATGAATAGTCAATAAACTATTTTTTTGTTTATTAATTGTTTAATTAAAAAAACGATTTTAACGGAAAATGCTTAAATTCTCTTGTTTTTTACAATGAATAAACTTGAAACTTTTACAGATTGTAGCTAATTATATGAACTATACAAAATTTCACTTTGTACGTTAATTTTTTACGTTATGCTTCATAAATAAACAATAATGTTCCAAATTTTTTGCCTATTCCGACTACTTTTCATGTTTGTACATCATATGTTTTATACATATTTTAGTAAACATGACGATATATTTTAATGTTTGAAAAGTGTAAGACTAAAAAGTAAAAAATAAAAAAATATGAAAAAATATTTTTAAGAAACGCTTTTCTTTAGTTACGAGTGACTAAAATTAAACATATTATAAAAAAATCAACTAAAAAGCAAAAAATAAAAAAAATGAAAAAATCTAACACATTCGTTAAAGAAAAGCTTGGTGCGAAAACCGGTTATTCGATGAAGACGCACCACGCTTTTCTTTGACAAATGTGTTAGATTTTTCAATTTTTTTTAGTTTTTGCTTTTTAGTTGATTTTTTTATAATATGTTTAATTTTAGTCACTCGTAACTAAAGAAAAGCGTTTCTTAAAAATATTTTTTTCATATTTTTTTATTCAAGTTACAGAAAAATATACTGTATGTTTTAATAAAAAAAGTCAACAACGTTTTTTTTTTCAAAAATCCGCCATTTTTTATTTGAAAGCGATATAAAAAATGGTCATTTACCTAAAATCTTGAAAAAACGGTCATTTACCTATCCAGCGATATAAAATTTTTTAAAATCGGTTGTCAAATGAGTGAGCAGTTAATTTTTAAAATGAGAGATGCAATGTGGAAGTTACATAACATAATATCAATTTGCTTAGTTATGTTATTTAGGTATGTGATATCCATGTTGCACCTCTCATTTTAAAAATTAATTACTCAGTGATTTGACAACCGATTTTAAAAAACTTTATATCGCCGGATATGCAAATGACCTTTCTTTCAATTTACAAAAAAATATACTGGGTGCTCCATAAAAAAAAGTCAACAACGTTTTTTTTCAAAAATCCGCCATTTTTGTTTTCGTACTTGAAAGCGATATAAAAAATTCAATCCATTCAGTCAAAACTTTTACTAAAATAATACATTTCAGCGAAAACCGCATATTTCTATCTTGAGCCGTTTAGAAGTTATAGGTAGTTAAAATGGGGGAAAATATAAGTGGACACCCGGTATTATATAACTATACATCCTAATAAATGCAATTCAAATGTAAAATTAGAAATAAATTACACATTCAATTAAACAGCACTAAATGATGCACAATAATAGTTATATTACTAAAGTTACTTTTGTAAGCGAAATATTGGTTAAATATACGAGGGGAAACAAAACTAGCGAAAAGTATGTTGATATTTCCACAATATTTTTATATAAAGTTGAGAAACGGCAACATATAATTTTATTTTTTTTTTGTAAACAAACCCTTTTTTTGTTTAACTCGTTCGCTGCCGTTTCGGTCAATATGACCGAGAAATTTTTTTTTCATTTTCATGCCAGAGACACATTTCTATGAGTTTCTTAATGTGGGTTACGTAAATTTATTTCATTAGACTTCATTATCCGTGGAAATCCATTTCTGCGCAGCTTGGTCTAAAGAACGAAAAGTTTTTCCCATCTGCGATATACCACTTGGCCTGAACGTAAAAAACCATACAAAAACACTCTGGCAGTGAACGAGTTAAATATTTATAAAACTAATTCATTATATATTTTAAATTATTTTAGCTTCTATGGGAACCAGTCATCAAAATTATTACATCGTACGCCAACGGAATGGAAATAAATACCTTCTGGGAGATCTTTGGAGAAGAATTAAAACTTGCTCCTCAATTGATATCGTCCCCTCCAGAACTTGCTGTGGACCTACTCCAGAGTTCTTGTGCCACTTTAGGGGATTTTTACGAGGAAGTGCAAACGTTTAAATCAAAACCTGATTTTAATAATTACAGACTTTTGATATGGAAGGCTTTGGTATCTTTTGCTAATGTTGCCGAAGCAAAAACTAGAGATGTCTCACAGTTACTTTTGACGTTTGTATCGTAAGTATAAGTATATCTTTATTTTATATAAGTGGAGCTCTTTTTCCGCGAATATATTTCATAAATATGTTACCAATATATCATAATACCAAAACAATTTTATGTAGATGTCATTATTTGAGGCCATTTATGCTTGTTCGGATGTTGGATGTCAGGGGAAACCTTAGAATTAATTAAAATCTAAAATGTATCACCAATTTTTCGGGCAGTTCTGTTTGGACGATTACTAGATTTCAGTCGGTGGTACTCTTTTATGATGTGTGGTATATCTTTATGGTAATTGGTAATTGTACGTTGGCTATAATTTTCTGGTACTCACTACTTACGCCGTTCTGCAGTACGGCGAAGATCTGGTGGTTGATTTTATTGTTGCACTTATTATTCTTATGGTTTGATTAAGTTAGACATCGATTTTGTTTGTATTTGCACTATTTAGCCTTATTCTTACTGGTGCACAATATTCTGCCACTGAAAAAACCAAAGCTAAAGCAGAGTTCCGAGGTGTATCTGCAGAAGCAGATAATGATTAAATTAGTGACCTGCTTTTTTGGCTTACTATAATAAGGACAGTATGATTTATTTAAATATTTTACCTTTCTTACGTGTAATTTATTTTTAGTACAGAGTATATGGTGGCCAGTTCAGATTCCGTGCCTTCTCAAAGCATTAAACAAAATGTTCAGACAGATACCCTTGATGAAAGTAGTGCTGATAAGGATGATACAGAAGATTCCGAAGGACCCCAAACCAAGAAAGGCAGTCGTAAAAAAGGCAAAATATTGATAAAGTAAGTATAGTATTTAATATTTGAGTAAATGTAACAGTTTTCCATACAATTTAAGTATGTATGTGTTATTGATTAAGTATTCAATTACACCTGACCACGACCGCGCCATGTTTCCAAATCTTCTTGATTTTTTTTTATAATGGCTTTGGCTTAGCCAATTAGCCAGACTATTTGTTTTTTGTAATTTGTATTGCGTTAAAGAAAGGTTAAGATAGACAAAATGCCTTCACTCCAGAATTATTTTTTTTACGTTCTATGTGTTTAAAAAATAAGAGAGCGCAAAATTAACCCACCACCCCTTCCCTCCACCACTTGAAATGTCATTTTCTTGTTTTATTTTTTTTAAGTGGGATGCAATCAATTTAAAAAATTCAAAAATTCACACGCATTGTTAAGGCTTTTACAAAATCCATTTTATCAAAAACTATATTTTTGATTTTTTTCAGATTTTTCTGTAAGGCTACCTTTAAGAAGCCAAAAAACTGGTTTTTACAAAAACCCAAAAAGTGGCTTTTTAGGGGGGTTTGGGGATTTCTGCATTTTATAGACTTCGAAATACACTGCGCGGCATAGAAAACGGGCACCCTAAAAAATGGGTAATTTTTGAGGTCGCGTATCTCCTAAACCTGTTGTCCGATTTAAGTGATTGTTTAAATATGTTATAGCCTTATTCTTTGTCAATATCGCTGTAATAATATTTTTGCTAAACAGGTAAATTTTCATTGTATGCCGGGTGTACGAATCAAACTGTGTTTTTTTCTCAAAGTTCGCAACACCCTGTGGAATAACCTAGCATTTATAAAATACTGAAACTAAAACCCAAATATAGCCTTGGTTTTCTTAACATTCTCTATTTTGATTCATTCGCTTATGTTGGATAATACAAAAGTTATGTACTTTACCAACTAGTCATGTTCTTCATCAGTATAGGTTGTTTGTAAATAAGTGCGACAAACTTTAAGGGGCAATTCTGCATGATAGAATAATGACCGTTTGTTTTATAAACTTATGTCCGCAAATGCTTTCTTTATAAGATACGGGATGTTGATTTTTTTTACAAACTGACGATTTATTTTATTGCCCTAAAACCGGTTGAGATATGCAAATGAAATTTGGTAGGTTTTAAAAGATAGTTATTGCGAATTTTTTGACTTGCTACTAAGAATTTCATATTCACTATTGGCGTGCATACTGTTAATATGACCGATCATATTAGCTGTATGCACGCCAATGGTGAATATAAAATTTTTAATTGTATGTCAAAAAATTCGCAATAACTATCTGTTAAAACCTACCAAATTTCATTTGCATATCTCAACCGGTTTTTGGCAATAAAGTAAATCGTCAGTTTGTAAAAAAATATTCAACATCCCGTATCTCGGAAACGAAGCATTTGCGGACATACGATTATAAAGCAAACTGTCATTATTTTTTAATGCAGAACTACCCCTTAAAGTTTCTCACACTTGTTTAGAAACACTCTGTACTGAAAAAGAACATGGCTAGTTGTTAAAGTGCATAACTTTTGTATTATCGAACGTAAGCGAATGAATCAAAAAACAGAATGTTAAGAAAACCTAAGGCTATAGTTGGGTTTTAATTTCAGTATTTTGTAAATGCTAGGTTATTCCACAGGGTGTTGCGAACTTTCAGAAAAAAAAACACAGTTTGATTCGTACACCCGGCATACAATGAAAATTTACCTGTTTAGCAAAAATATTATTACAGGGATATTGACAAAGAATAAGGCTATAACATATTCAAACAGCTATAACATATTCAAACAATCACTTAAATCGGACAACAGGTTTAGGAGATACGCGACCTCAAAAATTACCCATTTTTTAGGGTGCCCGTTTTCTATGACGCGCAGTTTAGATCAAATCAAGGTTTTTAATAGGTTATTTATAATTTGAAGTTACTCAGTCCTTTGGGACATTCAAAAATTGGTCAAAAAACGTTCACACTCCCAAAAAACCCCTACGTTTTTGTGGGTGAAAAATAAAACGAAATAGTGACGTTTTTGGCGACAGGGGGAGGGGAAGGTGGGTTAAAATTGCGCGGTCTTTTTTTTATTCATATAGAACGTAAAAAAATGAAAAATTGAATTCTGGGTGTAAGGGCATTTTGTCTATGTTTAAGGGGGCTACCCTTTAAAAATTATTATTACTTACTGTATACTTTTGTATGAAGTTGTATAATCTAATGCAATTTAAATATATGCTTCTTTTCATGAGCATTTTTCAGTGCGTCACAAATGATAGAAAAAAAGGTAAGTCCGTGATAATACACATTTATGACATTTATTCTTTTTTTTTATTGTTACAAACGCCATCTGTTTATTTCAAACTATAAACACTAAGCATTTTTGTTGAACAGAATTTGAAACATTAAGAGTGATCGCCCAGTGGCTATAACTCTATTGGTTGAATGTTTCTGGATATACATTGGTATGACTTATTTGTTATGACTTATTTGTATGACTTATAGTTTCTCGCACTTGTTTAGAAACACCCTGTACTGAAAAAGAACATGGCTAGTTGTTAAAGTGCATAACTTTTGTATTATCGAACGTAAGCGAATGAATCAAAAAACAGAATGTTAAGAAAACCTAAGGCTATAGTTGGGTTTTAATTTCAGTATTTTGTAAATGCTAGGTTATTCCACAGGGTGTTGCGAACTTTCAGAAAGAACTTTCATAAGACATTTATTCTAACATGACATTTTAGTTAAATCTGACAGCTGTCACATTTTATTTGCAATTTGGCATAAGAACAAATCAATTGAGTTTATTGCATTTATAAAATGGTATTTTCTTTGATTTGTATAGTCTTATAAATTGTACAGATTGTATTCGTAGATATATTATGTAATTAGTAAATAATTTTTTTTCGATTATAGCGCCATCTATTGACTACTAGAATAAATGTTATAAATGTCACCGACGAAATGTAATCACCGACGTGCGTTTTTTTCTGTCACATATAATTTAATGCGTTAGAAAGAAATCGAAAAACTGTGACGCATCATGAGAAAAAGATTAGATAAGGTGTTTCTTGTGAATTAAAATCAACTCGCTTTTTTCTTATTTTAGAACGTTATTGCAAAAATTAAACGTTTTTGCGCAATTCAAAAGCCCTTTGTCGATGTACAGAGAACCGGAACTTGCGAAGCTCTATTTCGATTTGCTTCAAAACAAAGATTCTGGAATTCAAAAAGCTGCGCTGGATTGTATTTTTACCTACAAACACAAATATTTAACTCCGTATAAAGAAAATCTCTATAACATGATCGATGATAAGAACTTCAAAAACGAAATGACTACATTCAGTGTAGATAAAGACAGCAATTTGGTTCTGGCTGAACATCGGTAAGTAAATATTTAATCTTTTTATATAGAGCCATAAAAACAAAACCGAAAGTACCGTGCCCAAATTTTAGGCGTGGGTAGTTTCCATGACAATTTGCCGATATTGTTCTCGATCGTGCGCGGCATGTACCAATGCATCTGCTGATAAACCAGTCAGTCCATTGACGAAGGTTTTGGTGCCGTGAATATTTCTTCCTACCAATTCCCCTTTTCCCCTCGATCCTTCCTTTGGGTATTAACTGCAGTATCTGCTATCTCCCATTTTATGCCCCAGTTATTCAAGTTTTCTCTTTTGAATCATCTTCGCCGCGTCACCTTCGCCTTGACCTATTCTTTTTAAGACTTTTATGTTTGAAGTGCGTTGAACCCGTCATATTTTGAGCATTCTACGATATGACCACATCTCGAAGGCTTCTAATTTGTTAATTATGCTTCTAATATTAAAGTTTTTTCTTTTTAATCATTTTCACGTCACCTTCACTATTCTTTTTAATTTATGTGTGAAATGCGTTGAACCCATGATATTTTGTGTGAGCATTCTACGATATGATTACATCTCGAAGGCTTCTAATTTGTCCATCATATTAACCTTCATGATCCAAGTTTTACATCCATGTAGTAATACAGGATGCACATAACATTTTAGGAACTTGATTCTTTGTTGTAATTTCTTTAACTGAAATAACTGCATTGGAAAATACGGAAACAACCGCAAGAAAAGGGAAAACGAGCACACAAGAAGATAAGATAAAGTTAGACAATAAGAAACGGAAGAGAATAAATAACGGAACAATAAAAATTGGATCTTGGAACGTGAGGACACTACTAGAATCAGGAAAAATGCAGGAAATGGCAAATGAGCTACAAAGATACAAAGTAGATATTGCTGGATTACAGGAAGTCAGATGGGGAGGACAAGGCAAAATAGAAAAAAGTGATTATACAATATGGTATGCAGAAAAGGATAAACAAGGGCGAGGAGGGACAGCATTTTACATCTGAGGAAAATTAAGAAAGGAAGTCTTAGAATTTAAAGCAGTCGATGACAGAATATCATATATAAGAATAGATTATAAGCGGCAAAAACTATAATTAACGTTTATGCACCCACCGAAAATAGTGATGAAATAACCAAACAAGACTTTTACGAGAAATTGGAAGAGACAGGTGATCAAGTGCCAAAACAGGATATACTAATTATCCTAGGGGATTTTAATGCACAGGTTGGAAGAGAAATTTATAATCAAGAAGTGGCAGGCACACATACATTACATGACAAAACCAATGACAACGGGGATAGATTATGTGGCATAGCAGCCCCACTAGAAATGGAAATAAGTAGCACCAAATATCAGCATAAAGATGTACACAAAATAACATGGTTAAGACCTGGAACTAATACCGGAAACCAAATCGATCACATTCTGATCAAGAAAAAACAAGCGAAGTCAATAAATGATGTACGATCATATAGAGGAGCGAACATAGACTCCGACCCCTTCCTGGTGATTGCAAAATGCAAAATTAAGGCAAAAACAAAAGGAACAAGAGTAGCGAAAAAGAAATGAAACATACAAAAACTGGAGGAGGATGAAATAAAAGATATATACAAAGAATAACTTAAAAGAGGAATACAACACGAAGAACAAGAAATATAAGAACAATGGAAACGAATTAAACAAGCCATAGAAAAGGCAGGGGGTACAGAAATTGGCACAATAAGAAACATCAGAAGAAATGAATGGTTTGACCAGGAATGTAGAGAACAAATAGAAAGAAAGAATAAAGCCAGATTGAAATGGATAAACTCTGGAACAGCAGAAGATATGGAAACATATAGGAGAGCAAGGACAATAGCAAAGCAAACATGTAAAATGAAAAAGAAAAGAAAATTAGAAGAAATAATGATGGACATCGAAAGAGAAAACATGAGAAATAATACTAAACCACTATATAATTACTTAAAATTGGGAAAAAAATCAAAACCGATGGTAGCCATAGAAGAAGACATTTGGATAAGACATTTCGAGGAATTATATAAATCAACAGGTGAGATGACACAGGAAAGGGACATAATAAGGATAAGACAGGACGCGGAGGAATACAAGGAACCTATATACGAAGAAGTAGCAGAAAGTATCAAGAAGATCAAGAACAGAAAAGCAGCGGGTTATGACAACATAAACGGAGAACTCATCAAATATGGTGGAGAAGCTCTAACTAGAAAATACATGAATTAATTGTAACGATTTGGAAAGAGGAAAGAATGCCAGAAGACTGGAAAACGGGAATAATTATAACGATACCCAAAAATGGAGACCAAAAAATATGCAAAAACTATAGAGGAATCACCTTGCTAAATGTGACATATAAGGTCATGACGGGAATAATAAAGAACAGACTAGCAGAGCATACCGAAAAAATCATAGGAAATTACCAATATGGATTCAGAAAAGAAAAATCGACGATAGACGCTATTCACATAATAAGACAAATCATGGAAATAGCATATGAACGTAACATGGAAATGCATATGCTTTTTGTGGATTTTAAACAGACCTTCGACAAACTAAAAAGAGGAGAACTAATAGAAGATCTAACACGCATAAAAATACCAGGAAATTTAATACAGTTAATAAAAATGACAATGAAAGAGGCACAAGCAGTAATATATTTAGGTCAAAAGACAACAGAGAAGATTAGGGTCCAAAACGGAGTCAGACAAGGGGATGCCCTGTCAACTGAGTTATTCATTACAGCTCTAGATTGTGCAATAAAAGAAGCAACAAATAACGGAATAATTAATAAAAATGCATTACAAATAGTAGGTTATGCAGATGATATCGTTATAATAGCCCGGGACAAAAGATCATTAGTAAAGGCATTCTCTGAAATAGAAAAAGGGGCAAAAAGAAGAGGACTAGATATAAATATGGAAAAAACAAAGTACATGAACGCAAGCAGATTCAAGAAAACAAGACTAACACAAATGATAATAGATAATTACAGATTTGAGGAAGTAGATACATTCAAATACTTGGGAACGACGATTAGTAGAGATAATGAAAGAATAGACCTGAAACAGAAACTACAAGCAGGAAATAGAGCTTATCACAAAAATAAAAAATAATAAAAGATAAAAAATTAAGCAGAAATACAAAGATGCAAATATATAAGACTACCATAAGGCCAGTGGTAATGTATGCCATAGAAACCAACACCCTAACGTTAAAAGAAGAAGAACAGCTGAAAGTATTTGAAAGAAAAATAATGCGCAACATTCTGGGATCAAAAGTAATAAATGAAAACGAAAGAAGACCCTGGATGAACCACGAAATAGAACAATGGATGGAAGGAGAAAACATACTGAAAGAAGCAAAAGCACGAAGAATAAGGTGGTATGGTCATATAAGTAGAAAAAGTGAAGATGATCCCATTAAAGTTATTACCAACTGGATACCCCCTGAGACAAGAGCACGAGGCAGACCAAAAGCAAGATGGAAACAGCAAGTCGAAAACGACTTAAGAGTTATGGGAATTCGAAACTGGAAAAAAAAGACTGAGAACCGAAATGAGTAGAGAAAAGTAGTGATGGAAACGAAGACACACCAGAAGCTTTGAGGAGACAGATTAGAAGAAAAGTGGACTGATCCTCCATGTCTTAACGGATCATCAAAGTGAAAAACAGCTATAACTTCCACGGGAGTGTACAGCTTATATACATACATACATTCTACGATATGATTACATCTCGAAGGCTTCTAATTTGTTCATCATATTAACCTTCATGATCCAAGTTTTACATCCATGTAGTAATACAGGATGCACATAACATTTTAGGAACTTGACTCTTAGTTGTAATTTCAGCTGAGAATATGTAAGTTTACATTATAGAATAGTTGCATAAGGCCAACGTCTTGTTTACTAATCATAAGTAACTTTGTATTTGCTGTATTTATGCCAATTCCGTTATTGGAGCATGCTCTAGTGACTGGATCTATAAGGAATTGAAGATCTTGGATATTTTCTGCCATGATCGCTTTGCCATCTGCGAATCTAATGTTGTTTATAGTTTCTCCTTCAATTCGAACTCCACATTAGGGTGGTGCGAAAAAAGTCAAGTTGATAATTCCGTATCGCTATAATGTGGAAAAGTTGCGATTGGTAATTACAAGAAAAAAAAAAAAAAGAATTATTCAAATCGGACTTTATCTTCCGATCCCGCAAAGGACCTAAAAATTATGAAAAAAAAATTAAATTTTGCCTTTTTATTTATCGCTATAGTAAAATTTATTTAGTTTGCATAGTTGAGTGATAAAAAAAACCGATCCCGCAAGGTCAATCAAAATCTATAAAAATTTGAAATTTTTTATGATTTTCATAAATTAAAAAGCATTTAGTTAACTCACAACGAGGAGGTGATTGCACTTCTGGCTCCACCCACACCCTTCTCTCCAACCAACTGATGAGTGTGTGTTTTTTACATCATTTACATATTATGTACATTTCTTTTTCATCGGTTTGTGTCCAGCTTTTAAATGCCAACTTTGTATTGTGATTTAATGGTAAAATCTGGCAGCATGGACCTTGATTTAAGTGTTGCCCAGATGAATCCATCTCTTTATTGGGGCCCATATACATTAGACATTAGACGATGCTTCCGTGATTAACTTTATGCACCGCTCGACAGCTTGTGTGTGGCAGGGATAGTTTTGTACATTCCTGTCTGGCATGTCGCCTGATGTAATGCAGGAACTTATATCTTCATTTGAAACTCTTCGAAGAACTGGTGGAGAAGATAGTTTTGTAACAGATGTAGTCCTGTGCTTGAAAAATTAAAGTAGGATGCAATTTCTAATACTTTTGCCCCTGGCTGTAGTCTGTCCGGCTTTTAACACTCTCCTTAGTCCTAGGGCTCTAATGTGTTTCCTTTCTCCATACTACTTAAAATTTTGAAGCACAGGACTAAACTAAAAAAATAGACTGGAATGTTGCAAAACTATCTTCTCCACTACTTCCTCGAAGAGTTTCAAATGAAGATATAACTTCTTACATTATATCGGGCGAAATGCCAGGCTGGAATGTACAAACCTATCACTGCCACACGCAAGATGACGAGCGGTGTCTAAATTTGGTCACGGAAGCATCGTCTAATGCTAATGTATGTGGGCCCCAATCAAGAGATGGATTCATCAGGACAACACTTAAATCAAGGTCCATACTGCCAGATTTTACCAATAAATCACAATACAGAGTTGGTGTTTAAGAGCTGGACGCAAACAGATGAAAAAGAAATGTACATATGTAAATAATGTAAAAAACCCACACTCATTGGTTGGTTGGTTGGAGAGAAATGTGCGTGTGGAGCTAGAAGTGCAACCACCCCCTCGTTTTGAGTTCTGGGTTGTTTAAATATTGTCATACAATATCTAAATAAGCGAAGAGCTTCACAATGTAACAAAAAAATAAGATAACTAAATGTTTTTTAATTTATCAAAATCATCAAAAATTTCAAATTTTTATAGATTTTGATTGACCTTGCTGGATCGGAAGATATTCGTTAAATGCGCAAAACTATTTTTTTATTACTCAACCATGCAAACTGTAAATACATTTTACTGTAGCGATAAATAAAACGTCACGAAGGATAAATAAAATTTTTTGAAAGAAAGGTAAAATTTAATTTTTTTCATAATTTTTAGGTAAGTTGAGAGATCCGAAGATAAAGTCCGATTTGAATAATTCTTTTTTGTTTTTCTTGTAATTACCAATCGCAACTTTTCCGCACTATAGCGATACGGAATTATCAACTTGACTTTTTTCGCACCATCCTACTCCATTGCTCTTCCAAGGCTTGGTTAAAATTATATAAAATAACAAAACATAACACACAATGTTGTCTGACACTCCTTTGTATGAAAATGTTGTATGTTTCTTTGGCGTCTACCAAAATAGAAGCTTCTTTATTATCTACTCCAATCATTTCTAGATACCCAAACAGTGTATCATGTTGGATCCTATCAAAGGCCTTTTAAAATCTAAAAAGCAGACGTAAATTGGTTTATGTACTTTCCATAATCGTTGTCGTAATGTTAGCATTGAGAACAAAGCTTCCCTTGTTCCCAATCGTTCTCTAAAACTGAATTGTTGGTTTCCTATTGTTTCTTCACATTCCTGCTTAATTTTATTAAGAATTATCTTGAGAAGCAGTTTGAGCAGTTTGAGAAGCAGTTTGAGCATCTTGAGAAGCAGACTCATGAGACTAGTTAGTCCAAAGTCTTAGTATAAAAATACAATAATAATAAGTTTTTGATAATACTAAGACTCTTGGTCGAAATTTATTTTTACTCATTTCGTCACTCCCCGTCAGAGGACAGTCTAACCACACTCTGCTGCAAATATTTTAATATATGCAGTTCTTCTTCGTTTCGTTATGACTCAATTCAGTCTACTTGCATAGCCTCTTTGAAAAGGGGTAGACCCCGAAACACGGTGTCATAGGATGGCAAGAGACTCGAATTGAATCAAAACGGAAACGATTATTTTCTTTTCTTTTTCATACCTTACTCGGTTTAGAGTACAAAATGACGCACGTTTCGTTAAAGTAATCTGAGACGCATTGTTGGAGTGTTCTCCTAGCGGCGCCGCTTGGTACTATTGTATCTCGGTTAACAGATTACTGACTCTTGGTCGAAATTTATTTTTACTCATTTTGTCATTCCCCGTTAGAGGACAGTCTAACCACAGTCTGCTGCAAATATTTTAATATATGCAGTTCTTCTTCGTTTCGTTATGATTCAATTCAGTCTACTTGCATAGCCTCTTTGAAAAGGGGTAGACCCCGAAACACGGTGTCATAGGATGGCAAGAGACTCGAATTGAATCAAAACGGAAACGATTATTTTCTTTTCTTTTTCATACCTTACTCGGTTTAGAGTACAAAATGACGCACGTTTCGTTAAAGTAATCTGAGACGCATTGTTGGAGTGTTCTCCTAGCGGCGCCGCTTGGTACTATTGTATCTCGGTTAACAGATTACTGACTCTTGGTCGAAATTTATTTTTACTCATTTTGTCATTCCCCGTTAGAGGACAGTCTAACCACACTCTGCTGCAAATATTTTAATATATGCAGTTCTTCTTCGTTTCGTTATGATTCAATTCAGTCTACTTGCATAGCCTCTTTGAAAAGGGGTAGACCCCGAAACACGGTGTCATAGGATGGCAAGAGACTCGAATTGAATCAAAACGGAAACGATTATTTTCTTTTCTTTTTCATACCTTACTCGGTTTAGAGTACAAAATGACCACGTTTCGTTAAAGTAATCTGAGACGCATTGTTGGAGTGTTCTCCTAGCGGCGCCGCTTGGTACTATTGTATCTCGGTTAACAGATTACTGACTCTTGGTCGAAATTTATTTTTACTCATTTTGTCATTCCCCGTTAGAGGACAGTCTAACCACACTCTGCTGCAAATATTTTAATATATGCAGTTCTTCTTCGTTTCGTTATGATTCAATTCAGTCTACTTGCATAGCCTCTTTGAAAAGGGGTAGACCCCGAAACACGGTGTCATAGGATGGCAAGAGACTCGAATTGAATCAAAACGGAAACGATTATTTTCTTTTCTTTTTCATACCTTACTCGGTTTAGAGTACAAAATGACCACGTTTCGTTAAAGTAATCTGAGACGCATTGTTGGAGTGTTCTCCTAGCGGCGCCGCTTGGTACTATTGTATCTCGGTTAACAGATTACTGACTCTTGGTCGAAATTTATTTTTACTCATTTTGTCATTCCCCGTTAGAGGACAGTCTAACCACACTCTGCTGCAAATATTTTAATATATGCAGTTCTTCTTCGTTTCGTTATGATTCAATTCAGTCTACTTGCATAGCCTCTTTGAAAAGGGGTAGACCCCGAAACACGGTGTCATAGGATGGCAAGAGACTCGAATTGAATCAAAACGGAAACGATTATTTTCTTTTCTTTTTCATACCTTACTCGGTTTAGAGTACAAAATGACCACGTTTCGTTAAAGTAATCTGAGACGCATTGTTGGAGTGTTCTCCTAGCGGCGCCGCTTGGTACTATTGTATCTCGGTTAACAGATTACTGACTCTTGGTCGAAATTTATTTTTACTCATTTTGTCATTCCCCGTTAGAGGACAGTCTAACCACACTCTGCTGCAAATATTTCAATATATGCAGTTCTTCTTCGTTTTGTTATGATTCAATTCAGTCTACTTGCATAGCCTCTTTGAAAAGGGGTAGACCCCGAAACACGGTGTCAGAGGATTGCAAGAGACTCGAATTGAATCAAATCGGAAACGATTATTCTCTTTTCTTTTTAATAATAAGTTTATTTTAAAAATTTCGTTTTCCTTTGAACAGAGACGGCTTGATTCCAATAGTGATGCAAATAGTTTTCGGAAAAATGAATATTAAAACAGGCTTAAGAACGGGAGGTAAATCGTCCAGCCAAATGAGAAGAAGTACAGTTTTCCGATTCCTAGCCGGGTGCCAAGAAAATGAACTATTGGGATTCTTACAAAAAGTCCTTAGAGTGTATAGTAAGTTCCTCGTCGATGATCCGTTTGATATGGTAAACACAATCTACAAAGATTGCAATTTAGAAACATTTTTACCCCCTAAAAGATTACTGAGTACCATAAATTTGTTGGGAGTTATCCACGAGCAATGTGGAGGTCTAATGGGCAATGAAGTTTTGACGTATCTGCTAAAAGTTATCCTCGTTATTGGTAAGTAGTATATACCCAAACCAAACCAAAAAATATAACCAAACCTTTCTTTCAGTGCGTCACAGTTTATCGAATTATATCATAACGCATTTAGGGGTCGCCCCCAAAACCGATACTGTCATTAACTACGCCCAACTTTACGCGCAACTTTAATACGAGAATTTGATACAGATCCCGTAATTTTTTAAGCATTTTGAAGTGAGTACAAAGACATACATATTTTTTTTTGTAATTCCATCTTCAATTTACCCTGCACTTCTCGTAGACTATTATCGATAAGGTAGAGTCATCAGTATTTTGGCCCGCGGCCCGCATTTAGTTGGAAGTGACAGAACAAAAGACATTTATGACATTTATTCTAGTTGTTGATAGATGACGCTATAATCGGAAAATTCCTATTATCTATATCTATACAATCTATATGACTATACAAATCAAAGAACAGAACTTTTTCTAAATATGTATAATAAACACTATTGATTTGTTTTTATATCAAATTGCAATAAAAGTGTCATAATGCAATACCCAAGTAGCACAATAAAAACATTGTAGTTTTATTTAAGGTTTATAAAGGTTTTGTTGTGGTAAATAAGAAGATAATGGTTTTAAAGTTACCTTGTAGATATACTGCCAGAACTTTAAAACTGTTAAGCATTTGTCACTAGTTTTAAAGTATCTAATAAGAGTATCAAATAAGACTAATTAATCTTAATAGATAATTTGTCTTATTGTAGTTTTAAAATGGTTTATTCTCAGTTCACTTTAAAACCAATTAGTTTTATGGAGAACTTCCGGACTGTTTGGTTCTATTAGATTCTAGTTTGTTACCTTTTAGTTTTATTTCAGTTTTAAAGATTCTCCTAATATGACTAATAAAACCTATTATTAAAACTACTTGATCTCAAGACTAATATGTCAGTAAAACTTATGCCTAAAACTATTTTTTCTTTTAGTTTTCTTTAAAGTTGCTTTCTTAAAAGCAATTAGTAGGCTATATTACAACCAAACGCTCTTAACTGAATCAATTTGGTTATCGTAAAGACTAAACTATGCTTCTTGTTAGAAACAATAAAACTAAACTCATCCCCTCTTCTTGCATGTCCAAATTGGTCAGCCATTTGTTTTAGAGCGAAACAGTGGTGTAGTGTGTTGTAAAAAGTTGAAGTACAGTTAGTATGGAAGAAATAAGTCGCAAGTACTTAAAATATAAACGAACTGGTCATTTTAAAAGAAAAATACAACACACACACAGCACTACAATGCCTCGATTTTAGGTTAGATTCACATTAAAACCGAGTGGCATTTTTGGCAGCAGCATTAAAACTAAACGGTTTTAATTACAAGGCAGCCTTGCTTTTATGTAGGATATATGCTCTTAGAAAGGTATAAAATAAAACCATTTGATCTTAACAATTCTTTGTCGATAGACCAAATAGTTTTATTTGGATTTCGGTCATATTGCTTTCTGGAGATGCTGAAAGAAATGATAGATTACAATATAAAGCTTATAATATTACAATATAAAAATTATAAATAAGCGAGTTAAAGACATAAATTCGATTTATTTTAACATTAAAACATTAAAATTGTAGATAAAATAATTTTTCTTTCAAATTAATATTTTTCGGATTTAAATTTTTTTATTATTTTTATTTTTTAACCTTCGGATGACCAAGCGGGGGAAATTGTGACCCCAGCGTATGTTTTTCTTTAATAAATTCAAAAGTATTTTCAATTTTTAACTCATTATTTTTTATTTGACTTTAATATCATTCTAGATATCCTCATATTTTGAAATAAAAAAAATTCCCTATATTTTACGAATAAAAAATATATTCTGAAGTTGATGTTTAGTAAAATACCGTCTATAATGTGCAATTCCAAGTAGTTTTACGCTAATAACGTCGACTTTGCAAAGTAACAAGACACTTACTCAACATACACACTACACATGGCACTAATACTTATGTTGTGACTGGCTGCATGCCATAAAGTCCATGCCATAAAAATAAAATTAAAAAAAAACTTCATTTTTTTGTTGTCATTTTTGACATTTTTGACCTGGGGTCATTTTTCCCCCTTGGTCATCCGTGTAACAAAAAAAGGTTGGTCATCGGAAGGTTAATCACCAAAAGTCATAAATTTTAGGGCGCGTGAGTTATTTAGACCTATTTTTGTTAACATTATCAATGCAGTTGGGTGCGCAAGTGTTTTTCTACCTTGACAGTTCGAAATAACCAAGTCCTTTTTATTATTTTATGGTTACAATTACGTATCTACCTATCATAACCATAACACATGTAAAAATGTGTTGGCCTATATGATATGGAGCAGGGGTTCCCAAACTTTTTTGTACCACGCCCCCTTTTTTGAAAGAAAGCTTCTCGCGCCCCCCCTTACAATAAATTGTATGCGCCTAAATAGGAACAAAACAAAAACAAATAAGTATTAGCTTGAAAACAAAACATTTATTTATTCTGCCATAAGATACAACAATATCAGTTTCCATAAAATACAAAAATTATTAATAAAAGAAAAATAGATTATGTTGCTTAGTGAGATGAATGTGCTTGCATTTTATTTACTAGGATTCCTAGGCTGAGTTTTAGTAAGTGCACAGCACAAGTCACTAGCAACATCAAGTTTATTCCGATACTTTGTTTTAATTGCCACAAGTGTTGAAAATCGCACAAATAGTTACTTGAAAAAGGCAAATATAAATGAAGAGCTTCCCGTGATACACTAAGATACACTTTGAAATATTTTAACCAAAATGAAGGTTTGGCCATTATAACAAAGTATTTGGCAGAGGAATCGTGCAAAAAATCATTTGGATTTATTTGCAAAGCATCTTCTTGAAGTGATTCATGCAGGGAGTCTATGTTGACATGGAATGGATCAGTTGACATTCTGTAAATAAAATTGTCACAGGTGTTTGGGAAGTATTTCTGGAACTCTTCAATTAGGCTCTCCAAATGGTTTGATATTTGGATTTTCAAACTTGATCCTTCATAAATGTCCTTTCCTCTGCGTGTTTCTTCTGAGATTGGCTCTACTTTAGAGAAATTTGAATAATTTCAGGGGTTTGCTGATATTTTACGCCTCCAAAGTGGAAAGCCTCCATCACAATGAGTAACTACTATATTTGAGTCTCCACCCTGCAGTTTTAGGTTGAGGATGTTCAACGAGTCAAAGATGTCTGACAAATAAGCCAATATTACTTGGGTACAATGTTTTTTGAAGGCCATGTTTAGCTCATTTTGCTTTTGATGTTTCAAGGTGATTACTTCATCTCAAAGGTCAAATAATCTTGCCAACATGTTTCCTTTTGAGAGCTATCGTACTTCTGTATGAAGTAGCAGTGTTTTGTGATCACTTTCTAAATCTTCACAAAGCGTTTTAAACAGTCGAGTATTCAACGAACTCTTTTTTTATGTACTTCACTACTTTAATACACAACTTTAAGACAGCCATACGTTCATTTGGAAGGGGTTTTGCTGCCAAGGCTTGTCGATGTATAAAACAATGTATCCCAATCACACCAGCATTTTTCTCTATTACTAATTGCAAATAGCCTGAGCGAAAACCTAGCATTGAAGGTGCACCATCTGTACATAAACTGATCAGTTTTTGTCAAGAAAGTTCATGTTTGTCAAAAAACTCTCACACTGCTTTCATAACATTAATAATAGCTTTTCTCGTGGTCTCCAGTGTCCAACTCTGTAGAAAAGAGTAGCTTGTCTTTCATAAACAATTAACTGATAACATTGTGCTATGTCAGTACTCTCGTCTAGCTGAATAGCAAAAAATGGCGATTATTTTACTGCATCAACTACCTGGTTTTGTACGTCTTCGGTCATATCATTAATGCGGCGTTTCATGCACAGTGTTGTCAAAAAGAGGTATTTGAGATAACTTTTGCTTACTCTGCGCTACCAGACACAGTTTGACAAGCGGTTAATATTGAATTTTAGAAAAATATAACTAAATTTAATTTAATGTTCAACTTGTCTCGCGCCCCCCCTGATATGTTCTCACGCCCCCAGGGGGGGCGCGCCCCCCAGTTTGGGAACCGCTGATATGGAGTATATGGGTTTAAAAAATCATTAATATGGTAAATTGTCTTTAAAAGTCTCCATTTAAGAAACCTTTTTAAGTTTGCTATAAAACTACCTGCACTTAAAGTGTCTTTTAACATGGTTTTAAAAGCACCTTCACAGCAGCTTTAAAACCAGTTGCTTAAGAAAACAAAGTTTTAAGAAGGTTTTTATTTTTGGTTTTATTGACCTCTTTCAGAGTGGGCCCTTTTATACTGAAAGCGGTTTTATTGCAACCTTAAGGTTTACTGAAAAACCAAATGGTTTTAATTTTAGTTTTATTCCACAGTTTTAAAGCATCCTTAAAAGACTTAATAAACCCGTTCGGTGCTACGTGGGTAACTTTTTCATATTTGGATGATAACGATTCTGACAACTGTCAGATGTAACTAAAATGTCATGCAATGATTCGCGACATTCTTAAAATAATTTTCGACGTCAAAATTAATGACGCACTGAAAGAAGAGTTTGGCTTGAACTATATTTACTATATCTTACATTTTTTACATGATGATCTTACTGAAAAAATCAATTTATGTCTGCTTATACAAAAACTTTTCTTACAATAAAAATAAGTAATCGCACAATAGAATTTTAAGTTGTCGAATATATTTTTGATGAGTTTTCTTCTCTTTTATGTTGACATTTAATTTGTTAGTTACTATGGTTTGTTTTTAAACCAGGAGGAGTAATTCAAATTTACCGCGTTGTAATGCTTGTTTGTAATTGGTCCAACCGCAGCCAAGTATACTCAACTGTTATGAACTTTTGACACTAATGACATTTATGAAATTTTGACACTCTTGGTATTTCATAAGTTAATTAAGTTATATCAGCGATTTTTTGTGTTTTCTGCGTTATGCCTTTAATTCTTAGATTTTTAGTCTGCTTTTATGTAAAAATCAGTTGTTTTTAGAACTCTTTAGCGACGTATTAGTATAATATAATATTTATGGGATACTGTAGAAAGCCGATTGTGATCACCCAGAAAAGAAGATGTATTTGGGTGTGAATCTGTCTTTTTAGTTTACTCCTTCTGGTTTAAAAACAAATCATAGATAAAGTAAAAGAGCTTTATGTAATAAAAAAAATGAAAGCTGAATATTTTTTTCGTTTTTATTGTTTCAATTAAAATCATCAATTTATTGTAAGGTTATGTTTTTAACAAATTTTGTAGCGTGACGTGTTATCGGGCTAATGTTTGACTTATGATGAAAGACAGCTTTTTGCTGTGAACTCATAACCTCAAATCATTTTATTTATAGCGCACAACTAGCCTTGTAGGTCTAGCGCAAAAAGTTACATTTAAAATATTTTGTTACTTTTGTCATTAACATTCTTGATGATACTTCTCCATCTTGTTGTGTTTTTTGGTTCTCTTCTCCAGTACAAGTCACTTTCTTTAAATCACTCTCAACCTTTTATATCCACCTTGCCATCGGTTTTCTTCAACTTGTTCTAATTATGGGCCTCCTACGCCGCTTGTACTGCTCATGTAGATAGATATACTAAATTTACAATCAAGATGCATTAGAAATAAACAAACCAAGACACGTTAAATGCTACTAGGAGCACTCCCGAATCATAATTTACAATGTATATACATTATAAATCCCAAATTATGATTTCCAAAGTTTATACATTGTAAATCATGATTCGGGAGTGCTCCTAGTAGCACTTAACGTTTAACGTGTCTTGTTTTGTTTATTTCTACTGCATCTTGATTGTAAATTTAGTATAGATTCATTCAATGAGGTGGCTTTTGGTCTATTTCTTTGCGACCTTTTCTGACACACTGCTATTAAATTGACATTAAAAATGTGCTCTGCTGTTTATTCTTCTAGTTGACATAATCTACATAGTTCATCATCTGCCAATTCCATCAGCTTCAACTGTCTGTTCAGCTTACAGTGCCCTATTAGCAGATCTACTATGGATTTGACTGTTCACTGGCTTATGTGTTGCTGACTTAGTATTAATATGTTCATCACTGATCTGGCTTTGCCCTGTATAGGGCTTTTCATCGATTGTCATTTGTTTCGAGCTTCTGTCATGTGTCACATAATATTAATATATCTACGTCATACGTCTTTGGTTTGTATTATTGTATATACCAATAACGTATGTCGTAAATATATTAATATTATGTGACACATGACAGAAACTCGAAACAAATGACTGTGAATGAAAAGCCCTATAAAGATATGAAGTGATGGTAGATTCAGTAGGACTTAAAACGCCACTGTAGGAGCTGTTTTTATTGTTGTTCTGAAGCTATTTCCTTGTGGCATTTTTTTGATTAATTATTTATATGGGAAATAAGCCACAATTAAAATGAAAAAAATAATTTTATTAACGTTTCGACGCCCAAATCGGGTGCCGTTGTCAAAATACAAAATATTAGTAATATTTTGTATTTTGACAACGGCACCCGATTTGGGCGTCGAAACGTTAATAAAATTATTTTTTTCATTTTAGCTGTTTTTATGGTCCACGTAATACAAACATGCTAGTTCTTGTGTATTACTTAACACTTGTTGCGTCTTTGTCGAATACGTCAGAGACCCATAGGTTATCATTGGCCTAATAACCCTTTAGTCCAGTCGAGTTAGACGAATAACAGGCCTAACCTTGCATTAGGAGCTGCCCCAAATTTTTTTTTTTTTTAGTCTTTAGGGGGGGTCAATAGTAGTGTAAATTTAAAATCTCGACTGAACTCCGCCATTGCGTTAGCCGCCATCTTGATTTTAAACGAGAACCGTTTTTGCCAATATCTCCGCCGTTTTCAACTTTTCGACAAAAAGTATATCAACCAAAATTGTTGAAAATGTAATTTTCTCTCACTTCTATTTTTACAATTTTTTCGTGCCATCGATATTTTCGTTATAGCGGAAAATAATGACAGTTATATATAAATAGAGCATAATTATTGAATTATCTCGTTTATTGTTAGTTTTACGACAAAAATGTTCCTTTACAAAAATAGAGAAAATTGAATTCTACACAATTTTAGTTTCTTTCATTTTTTTGCTAAAGTTAATATTTAAGGTAGTATATATGCGATAATGGCGCGAGCGTAAGACCCGATTGATTTTGTAACAATTGCTTTTGTTCAATATCTACGCCATTTTCAACTTAAATTGTTCCAAATATGATTTCCTACAATTTCTTTTTAACAATTTTTTTCATGCGGTTGATATTTTCCGAGTTAAGTGGGAAAATAGTAAAAAGTGGTGGGGGAGCATAATTACTGAATTGAATCTTTTTTCTGAGCTGCCCCAAATTTTATAATTCTATCCTTTAGGGGAGATCAATAGTACTGTAAATTTAAAATCTCGACTGAATTCCGCGGTTGCATTAGCCGCCATATTGATTTTAAAGGAGAACCGTTGTTGGTTAATATCTCCGCCATTTTCAACTTTTCGACAAAAACGGTTGGAATTAAAATTGTGGGAAACGCAATTTCCTACAATTTCTTTTCCACAATTTTTTTATGCGATCAATATTCTCCGAGTTAAGGAGGAAAATAGTGGAAGCGGAGAGGAAGCATAATTATTGAATTGTCTCATTTATTATTAACTTTACGACATAATTGTACATAAACAAAAATAAAAAGAATTATATTTTATACAATTTATGAAACTTCCAATGAAACGCCAACCAAACTAAGTACATAAAAGACATAAATAATAACTTGTATGCATTAAGTTTACTTAATTTTATAAACTAGCGGGTTTTATTGGTTGAATTTGTCTGTCGATAATTAAGTTTCATGTCAGGTAACATATTTTAATATTTCAACCTTTTTTTTTTTAAATTTTGGACCCCGTTGCGGGGAATTTTCCCATTCCCCCCTCTTAGACCCGCCACTGGTTCTCTAGAAAAATTGTAGTAAATCGTAATTGCAACAATTTCAGTCCTTACACTTTTTGTCGAAAAGCTGAAAATGGGAAAGATTTGGGAAATGGGAAACAAAAACAATTGCTTTAAAATCAATCAGGTCTTACGCTCGCACTTTTACCACATACGTACTACCTTAAATATTGATTATATCAAAAAAATGTACGACATCAGAATTGTACAAAATTTAATTCTCTTCATTTTTGTATAGGTTAAAATTTGTTGTAAAAGTAATAATAAACGAGATAATGCAATAAATCAATAATTATGCTTTAACTATCACTGTTTTTTCCCCATAACTCGGAAAATATGGACCGCACGAAAAAAAATAGAATAAACGAAATTATAGAAAATCGCATTTTCAACAATTTCCGTTTGTATATTTTTTGTCGAAAAGTTGAAAATGGCGAAGATATTGAGCAAAAACGGTTCTCGTTTAAAATCAAGATGGCGGCTAACGAAACGGTCAAATTCAGTCGAGATTTTAAATTTATACTACTATTGACCCCCTTAAGATTAGAAAAATAAAATTTGTGGCAGCTCCTAATACAAGGTCAAATGGTATCCCGACTGGGCTACTTGTATATAGCCATATGGTCATTGTGGGTTTGAGCCCCGATTCTTACCTCACCCCTTCTACATCTGCCCAAGAACATAGTAGCTTTTAGGGTGGTTTTCAGTATGTGAATATTCCAGATACGACTGTGATCAAAATATACCTATAGGTATAGTCGATTCGCTAATCTGAGACATAACTGTCTACACTACAATCGTAATAAAAATGCACTATATAGAAATAAACGAATTAAGACACTGAATGTTCGAGGAGCACTCCCAAATCATGATTTGGGAGAGCTCCTCGTCCTTGTTTATTTCTAGTGCATCTTTATTGTGATTGTAGTGTAGACAGTTGTGTCTCAGATTAGCGAATCGACTATATCTTGTTTCTTTGGCAAAATAACCCTCTTTTCCTCCCAGCTTCGGTTGTTTTAGACCTAATAATGCTATCTTTTTTGTGAAGTTGATTTGTGTGTTTTGTTTGGCCTTGATTACAGCCCTTGTGGTTTGTATATAATGTTGTTTCACCAACTTACTCATTTTGGCTTTAGAGATGCCAGATAGTTTTGCAGCGTTAATTTCTTCGTTTGTCACGAGATCAACATCTTCCGACGTTGGTATTCTGACAGATTTTGTGGTTCCTTGCCTTGGAGCTTGGGAGATTTCTTTATAACTGCCTGGCTTCTAATGTTGTTTTTAATGACATTGACATTAGTCATTCAGCAATAGAATACAGTCGGACAAAATTTATCACGAGCTGAGGGGGATTAATGTGTAGTGTGTGTTGAGTAATTGTCTTGTTACTTAGTACAGTCGATTTCATTGTCTTTATAAAGAGACACTTATTGAATCCGAACATCTAGGCCTTTAATTTAAGATAATATTTTTTTTGTAGACTTTTTTAAAGTTTCGTTGAGATATTGGTATATTTTGTTGCATTTTCGTTATTGTTTGTATGGCTGTACATGTTAGTAATTCTATTTGTTTATTACAGGGAGTCACTTGAAGTTCGCATTTGACCTCATTTCCGAGGTACACGCTGGTTATCTCGCAATACTAAGAAACCTAAGAGTATCGTGCATCAAAATAATAGAAAAATTCTTCGACCATTTTGATCGATACCCTTGGACAACACGACAAATTGACGCCCTCTTTGCAGTCTTCGTTTGGCCATATCTAGACAAACTGAACATTGAAGGTATCCACAGTCCGACAGCTCTACTAAAACTAATAGCTCAATGGGGATCAAATCCAAGGTATTTCTGTTTATTGGTGAAGTACAGAAACGTAGATCCGAATCAGTACGTTTTACCTCACGTTTTGAAGTTGTTGGTCAACGAAAAAAGTCACGTTAGTGTTGTTAATATGATAGAAGAGATGTTGGAAAAACTTCTTAGTTTGCAACCAGACGAAGACGATATTAAAAATGCTCTGCAAGTTAACGACGTAGTCACGATTGAACAAGATATTTTAGATAAAGTGGGCATCGTAGACAACTTGAACTATGGTAGTATGATTTTGCTTCCACACGTTTCTATTATCCTCTCAAAAATAGAAAAGAAACTATTGACCAAATCTAAAAATCTGAACCAGAAGGAACTGTTCATATTATCCAGGATTTCTGAGTTAGTTTGGGATCCGTTACTCAGCGATAAAATACTGGATCTACTTTTGCCGGTTGTTCTTAAAAAGTGTGCCAAGTCTATACCCGAAGAAGTAGTTTTGAAGTACATTACTACAATATTAAATCTGATGCAGAACGTTGAAAAACCAGAGATACATTTGAAACAAGTGTCGCCCTTGTTCTTCCAAGTGTCATATCCTTCTAGTAGAAAATTGTTGGTCCAAATAGTGGACGTTATGTTCAAAAAGTCTGACGGTTTGAAATTGATACCGGAGTTAGTAGGTGAACTGAACGCTTTTGATAAAAAATGGGTGGATCAACCAGACTTCGAAAGGCGTCATAATGCCTTCAAAAAAGTACAAGAATATCTGTCAGATGGGAAAATAGATACGTCGTTAGGAATTATAATAATATATAACTGCTGTTATTTTATATCTCACGAAAATGATCTATCTGCAAGGGAAAATAGCTCACATACTTTAAAAAAGGTATCTGTACATCTAACTGAGAATTATCCTAAGCAATCTGATTTGATTTTGAACGAAACTTTATTTAATCTCATACGAACTGGTTTTAAAAGTGTCAAGGACGAAGTCCGACATGAGTATATATCGTTGTTAGGTCACCTAGCTAGAGAGTGTCCTACTGCACATTTTATCCTTAGGGATTTAAATAAATATGCTAACACAGCTGATCCTGAAGTTGATTTCTTCGAAAACTTAGTCCATCTACAATTACACAGACATGCTAGAGCGTTGCTAAAGTTCTGCCAGATCACCAAAGATCAAACCGATTCACCCAATCCAAGAACTCTTACTCAATTCATTTTGCCTTTGGCGTCTCATTATTTATATAAAGAAAAATACGTGAGCAAAAATAGCGTCGTTGATGCTGCAATTGAAGCTGTCGGTGTAGTTTGCAGGATTCTGCCCTGGCATCAGTATGAAGGTGTGTTAAAGTATTATTTGTTGAAGTTAAGTGGAAAATTGGAGTACCAGAAACAGCTTGTGAGATTAATTGTTGTTATTTTGGATGCTTTTCATTTTGATCTTCGTCACGCTCACTATGAGAAACCCCCAGAAAATGAAGATAAAAAGAAAGGCTCTAAAAAGCGAAAAGATAATAAAAATCTCATCGTTAATGGGACACATATAAATAAACATAATGATACTATTAACAAGAGTGAACATAATCTTGAAACGTCCAGGACTGAAGATCAAATGGAAACTGATAGTATTAAAGAATCGAAAGATAGTAACGAAGAAGTTGTGGAAGTGATTCGTGATAATAACCAAGAGGAAGACGAGGAAAAAGATGTTGATGAATTCCTTGAAAGTGAAGATGAAGTTGAAGATGAAGTAGAGGAAGATGCTGTTGAAGAAAAATTGAAAATAATGGAGAAAATTACTATTTTATGTAAATCGACAGCTACTAGAATTGTTCGAACGTTTGAGGTAAGAATGTTTTCAAAATATTTTTATATATTTAAAGATTTCTTGGCATTAACTTTTTTATTGAATAGTTATGAATACTGCACGTGCACATATACTTCACCGATAAAGCAGGATTAAGTTCTAAGTTTGGTAGCTTAACCATTATCCGAGCGTGTTCAATTTTTTTTAGGCTCTGTTAGGTTAGGTTCTCTCCTAATACCCAAATGACCATGCTAACTAATCTTTCCACACTGCTACTTGAAGAATATTTATATAATATAATAAAGTAACCCACAACTTTTGTCATGTTAGAGTCACTTATATTCAATTTGGTTTAACTCAAAGATTGTTAAAAATCTGGTAGTTATTTTTAATAAATGTTTATTTATTTTGTATATCATTTATTCTTATTTCCTTATATTTATATTTACTGAGTTAATATAAACTTACGTGCATAGAAATCGGCCCACTTAAAATTTGGTCATTTTTGATGTCTTATATTTCCTAAACCTGTTGGCTGCGCCTGCTAACTGGACATGCGCCAGTTAAGGATCACCTGCATACAATGGGGCTGTTTCACGGAGACTTGAGCTGCAGACTCTGTAACAGAGAACCTGAAACAGTCAACCATATTTTGCATGACTGTGACGCATTGGATCGGAGGCGGCAAACACTTTTCGGAGACATCGAAGTGACTCCAAATTTATATGGCACCCACCCACTAGATCTGTATAAGCTGGTACAGGGTTCCAGAATTCTGGAATGGGTTTCATAAACGAATGGAAGATGTACAATAAGCCAAGTGGCTGCAGTACAACCCGTTCACAACAGACGGCTTCCAGGAAAAAAAAACTGTTGGCCGATTTAAATGATTTTTTGAACATGTTATAGCCTGATTCTTTAACAATACCACTGTAATAATATTGTTGCAAAACACGTAAATTTTAATTGTATACCTGGTGTATCAATCAAACTGTTTTTTCTCAAAGTTCGCATCACCCTGTGGAATATTCTAGCATTTATAAAATACTGAAATTAAAACCCAACTATAGCCTCAGGTTACATTTTGTTTTTTGATTCATTCTTTTATGTTGGATAATAAAAAAGTTAGGTACTTTAACAACTAGACATGTTCTTCATCAATACACGGTGTTTATAAATAAGTGCGACAAACTTTAAGGGGTAATTCTGCAAGAAAAAATAATGGCAGTTGGCTTTATAAACGTATGTCTGCAAATGTTTCGTTTCCGAGATACGGAATGTTGAATTTTTCTTACAAACTGACGATTTATTTTATTGCTTTAAAACCGGTTGATATATGCCAATTAAATTTGGTGTGTTTTAATGCGTAGTTATTGCACATTTTTTGACATACAATTAAGAATTTAATATTCACCATTAGCGCGCATACGTGTAATATGACCGATCATATTACCCGTATGCACGCTAATGGTGAATATAAAATTCTTAATTTTATGTCAAAAAATCCGCAATAACTAGCTCTTAAAACCTACCAGATTTCATTTGCATATCTCAACTGGTTTTAAAGCAATAAATAAATCGTCAGTTTGTAAGAAAAAATTCAACATCCCGTATCTCGGAAACGAAACATTTGCTGACATACGTTTATAAAGCCAACTGCCATTATTTTTTCATGCAGAATTACCCCTTAAAGTTTGTCGCACTTATTAAAAAACACCCTGTATTGATGAAGAACATGTCTAGTTGTTAAAGTACCTAACTTTTTTATTATCCAACATAAAAGAATGAATCAAAAAACAAAATGTTAAGAAAACCTGAGGCTATAGTTGGGTTTTATGGTTATGCGAACTTTGAGAAAAAAACACAGTTTGATTGGTACACCCGGTATACGATGAAAATTTACCTGTTTAGCAACAATATTATTATAGTGGTATTGTTAAAGAATCAGGCTATAACATGTTTAAAAAATCACTTAAATCGGCCAATAGGTTTAGGAAATATGAGACATCAAAAATGACCAAATTTTTAAGTGGGCCGATTTCTATGCACGTAAGTTTAGTTTTGATAGCAGTGTAAGATACCTGGGAGATTGGTTGATGCCATCTTCTGGCGCCCGTAATTTATTTTATTCTATTTTAATCTATTTTATTTGTCTCCTATAGCCTTCTATTTTTATTATATTATTATATTTATTTTCTGAGCATCTATTCTTATCTTCATATTCTCTTTTCTAGTCGTCATCACAATCTACTTTGATCTGCTGTTCTTTGACAGGCATGTAAATTGGCCGTATCCATCCTTGAGTGTCGAGTTGTCGTTCTCTTGCATATATCGCTAGCCTAACTCCATTCAGTTTGCCTCTGTCTATTTTGTTACTTCAGCTTCTTCAACCAGAAGCTATTTCCTTTCTATTCTCATTTTTTGTTCCATTAGTTACATCTAGTTTTCTTTCTCTTTTCATTTTTGTTAATTTTGCTACGAAATTCACGACAAAAACTTAAAAACATGTTTATTATACAGAGTAAAACCAGAAAATTTAACAATGTAGAATTAATAGGACCTTGACATTTAATATTTCTTAAAAATAAATAAGTAGGTACTTTATACGTAAACTTCTTATTCTTCTTCTTCTTCGTGCGACTAGGATTACTCCTGTTTGTCTGCCTCTTATTCTGTTTCAGTTGTTGTTGACTGTACATTGTCTTTCCACCTTTTCAGCGGCTTTCCAACGGATCTTGTGCTATACGGCTTGTTTTTACAGATGTTCGCTAATCTATCTGGTTCCATTCAGTTTACATGTTCGTAAACGTAAGTGCGTAAACTACGTAAACGTAGTGCTTATAAATGTTATATATAAACTTACTTCGGTTTCCTTGCAGTCAACTTAGTCCAAAAATATTGTCCACAGTTCACACTCTTGCGAGAACCTTTTGTGACTCAAAATCAACGAAAACGAAAGCTTTGCATTATTAGTTAGGTTAACTTTCGGATAATCCGAACTTTTCGGAATCCGAACAGGCTGTTCCCCCAATTAGTTCGGATTTGCGGGGTTCTACTGTATTAGTTTTTTCCCTTTCTACTTCTGTTGGAGTTTATCATTCTCTTTACTTTTAATCCAACAGAAGCTTTTTCTTTTTTGTTACATTGGCATTACCGGTTTATAGCGTCCTACGCCTTTCGGTTCCTATTTTCCAGCCGCGTCGATCTGACCAATCTCCTGGTCGTAGATCTCTCTCAGACGTTGCTTTTTGACACTTATCCAGGTAGTTTGCGGTCTGCCCCTTTTCCTTCTTTCCGGGGATTCTTTCCGGGGGTTGCCATTCCATTATCAGCTTTGGGAGTCGATGTTCCTCCATTTTTTGTACATGACCATACCAACAAAGTTGTTTTTCCTGGATTTCTTCAATTATGTTTGTTTTTCTATTTCTATTCATAATATCGCGTACTCGTTCATTCGTTGTGTGAGACTGTAGAAATGCAGGCCGATCTTCGCTAGAAGTCCATTTCCAGTACGAGCAAATTCTGTTCTGTTCGCTTATTCAGTTGGCAAGTTTCACATCCATACAGTACCACACTTTTAAAGATGCTATTATAGAGGGTGTCCCGAAAAGATTGGTCATAACTTATACCACCCATTCTGGGGTCAAAAATAGTTCGATTGAACCTAACTTACCTTAGTACAAATGTGTTCATAAAAAAAGTTACAGCTCTTTGAAATTACAAAATGAAAATCGATTTTTTTCAATATATAATCGAAAACTATTAGAGATTTTTTATTGAAAATGGACACGTATCATTCTTATAGCAGGAACATCTTAAAACAAAATTATAGTGAAATTTGTCCACCCCATAAAAATTTTATGGGGTTTTGTTCCCTTAAACCCCCCCAAACTCTTGTGTACGTTCCAAGTAATTCATTATTGTAGTACCGTTAGTTAAACACAACGTTTTTAAAACTTTTTTGCCTCTCAGTATTTTTTCGATAAGCCAGTTTTTATTGAGATGCGGCTTCTTTTTTAATATATTTACATCAAAATTTTACGGGGGTTTTGTTCCTTTAAACTCTCCAAATGTTTGTGTACGTTCCTATTAAACTATTATTGTGGTACCATTAGTTAAACAGTGTTTTTAAAACTTTTTTGCCTCTTATGCCTGGTTGCATCAACAGATCTTAAGCTCCAGCTTAGCTAAGATCTACTTATAAATAGGGCTTCCTTGAGTATCACTTACATTGCACCATAATTTTAGATCCTTACCTTATTATCAATTATATCTATTATTATATTATGGTATTCTTATTGTAATATATTAGAATTATATTATATTAATTCTTATGATATTCTCGACTTAAGCTTAAGATCTGTTGGTGCAACGGGGCATAAGTCTTTTTTTGATAAGTCACCATTTATCGAGATGTAGCTTCTTTTTTAAAATATACCTAAAAATGTAAATTACAAATAAATTTTCAGATTATTCACAGGTCTCTTTAATCGTACTTAACCATATACAAATATGTGGTGGATTCGTTAAATATGTATTCAAAATATCTCGATAAACACGGGCTCATCGAAAAAGTACTAAGAGGCAAAAAAGTTTTAAAAACATTGAATTTAACTAATGGTGCCACAATAATAATTTAATTGGAACGTTTGGGGGGGGGGGGGGTTAAGTGAACAAAACCACCATAAAATTTTTATATGGTGCACAAATTTCACTTTAATTTTTTTTTAAGATGCTGTTGCCACGAGAATGCTACATGTCCATTTTTAATAAAAAATCTCTTAAAAGTTTTCGATATATGAAAAAAAATCGATTTTCATTTTGTAACTTCAAAGGGCTGTAACTTTTTTTGTGGGCATTACTGTACAGTTACGGCCAGTGAATAGTTTACAGGCTGGCTTATCTAGGAGCCGATTTTTTAAATTTTTACCTCGTTTAAACGCACCTCTTGCGTCAAAGTGACTTTGCCAGTGGTGTACCTAGAACAGGTTGATTAAAATTAAAAAATCAAAATAATAAAAATAAGACTAAGTTTTCACTCTAATGGCATATAACATATCCCACCAGAATGAAAACAATGGGAACCTTCTCTGGTTACACCTCCGAGGCTTCTACAATTTGCAAGCCATACGGATGCTGAGACTAAGGAAGATGAGGGAATTCTACAATTTACAATTCACGTCACATCTGCTCAGCGCGGTAAAGTTCCAACGAGACTGGTTCCCTTCATACTCCACACAGAGTAAATGTAAATCAAAAATGAATAACCATTTTCAATTTCGTTGCAAAACGAAAATACAGCCGAACCATATTCCAGTCCAATCAGAGAGTGCTGCAAGCACCTCTACCGGTTTCGAAACTTATTAGTCTCTCATCAGGAGGCACATATGCTGCTCTCCCTGATCCAACCAAAACAAACCCCAGCGTGCAGTCCCGAATTGCAACGAACGAAATGGCATAGATGCCCTAGCGGCAACTGCTAGCAAAAGACTAAGTTTTCACTCTAATGGCATATAACATATCCCACCAGAATGAAAACAATGGGAACCTTCTCTGGTTACACCTCCGAGGCTTCTACAATTTGCAAGCCATACGGATGCTGAGACTAAGGAAGATGAGGGAATTCTACAATTTACAATTCACGTCACATCTGCTCAGCGCGGTAAAGTTCCAACGAGACTGGTTCCCTTCATACTCCACACAGAGTAAATGTAAATCAAAAATGAATAACCATTTTCAATTTCGTTGCAAAACGAAAATACAGCCGAACCATATTCCAGTCCAATCAGAGAGTGCTGCAAGCACCTCTACCGGTTTCGAAACTTATTAGTCTCTCATCAGGAGGCACATATGCTGCTCTCCCTGATCCAACCAAAACAAACCCCAGCGTGCAGTCCCGAATTGCAACGAACGAAATGGCATAGATGCCCTAGCGGCAACTGCTAGCAAAAGACTAAGTTTTCACTCTAATGGCATATAACATATCCCACCAGAATGAAAACAATGGGAACCTTCTCTGGTTACACCTCCGAGGCTTCTACAATTTGCAAGCCATACGGATGCTGAGACTAAGGAAGATGAGGGAATTCTACAATTTACAATTCACGTCACATCTGCTCAGCGCGGTAAAGTTCCAACGAGACTGGTTCCCTTCATACTCCACACAGAGTAAATGTAAATCAAAAATGAATAACCATTTTCAATTTCGTTGCAAAACGAAAATACAGCCGAACCATATTCCAGTCCAATCAGAGAGTGCTGCAAGCACCTCTACCGGTTTCGAAACTTATTAGTCTCTCATCAGGAGGCACATATGCTGCTCTCCCTGATCCAACCAAAACAAACCCCAGCGTGCAGTCCCGAATTGCAACGAACGAAATGGCATAGATGCCCTAGCGGCAACTGCTAGCAAAAGACTAAGTTTTCACTCTAATGGCATATAACATATCCCACCAGAATGAAAACAATGGGAACCTTCTCTGGTTACACCTCCGAGGCTTCTACAATTTGCAAGCCATACGGATGCTGAGACTAAGGAAGATGAGGGAATTCTACAATTTACAATTCACGTCACATCTGCTCAGCGCGGTAAAGTTCCAACGAGACTGGTTCCCTTCATACTCCACACAGAGTAAATGTAAATCAAAAATGAATAACCATTTTCAATTTCGTTGCAAAACGAAAATACAGCCGACCATATTCCAGTCCAATCAGAGAGTGCTGCAAGCACCTCTACCGGTTTCGAAACTTATTAGTCTCTCATCAGGAGGCACATATGCTGCTCTCCCTGATCCAACCAAAACAAACCCCAGCGTGCAGTCCCGAATTGCAACGAACGAAATGGCATAGATGCCCTAGCGGCAACTGCTAGCAAAAGACTAAGTTTTCACTCTAATGGCATATAACATATCCCACCAGAATGAAAACAATGGGAACCTTCTCTGGTTACACCTCCGAGGCTTCTACAATTTGCAAGCCATACGGATGCTGAGACTAAGGAAGATGAGGGAATTCTACAATTTACAATTCACGTCACATCTGCTCAGCGCGGTAAAGTTCCAACGAGACTGGTTCCCTTCATACTCCACACAGAGTAAATGTAAATCAAAAATGAATAACCATTTTCAATTTCGTTGCAAAACGAAAATACAGCCGAACCATATTCCAGTCCAATCAGAGAGTGCTGCAAGCACCTCTACCGGTTTCGAAACTTATTAGTCTCTCATCAGGAGGCACATATGCTGCTCTCCCTGATCCAACCAAAACAAACCCCAGCGTGCAGTCCCGAATTGCAACGAACGAAATGGCATAGATGCCCTAGCGGCAACTGCTAGCAAAAGACTAAGTTTTCACTCTAATGGCATATAACATATCCCACCAGAATGAAAACAATGGGAACCTTCTCTGGTTACACCTCCGAGGCTTCTACAATTTGCAAGCCATACGGATGCTGAGACTAAGGAAGATGAGGGAATTCTACAATTTACAATTCACGTCACATCTGCTCAGCGCGGTAAAGTTCCAACGAGACTGGTTCCCTTCATACTCCACACAGAGTAAATGTAAATCAAAAATGAATAACCATTTTCAATTTCGTTGCAAAACGAAAATACAGCCGAACCATATTCCAGTCCAATCAGAGAGTGCTGCAAGCACCTCTACCGGTTTCGAAACTTATTAGTCTCTCATCAGGAGGCACATATGCTGCTCTCCCTGATCCAACCAAAACAAACCCCAGCGTGCAGTCCCGAATTGCAACGAACGAAATGGCATAGATGCCCTAGCGGCAACTGCTAGCAAAAGACTAAGTTTTCACTCTAATGGCATATAACATATCCCACCAGAATGAAAACAATGGGAACCTTCTCTGGTTACACCTCCGAGGCTTCTACAATTTGCAAGCCATACGGATGCTGAGACTAAGGAAGATGAGGGAATTCTACAATTTACAATTCACGTCACATCTGCTCAGCGCGGTAAAGTTCCAACGAGACTGGTTCCCTTCATACTCCACACAGAGTAAATGTAAATCAAAAATGAATAACCATTTTCAATTTCGTTGCAAAACGAAAATACAGCCGAACCATATTCCAGTCCAATCAGAGAGTGCTGCAAGCACCTCTACCGGTTTCGAAACTTATTAGTCTCTCATCAGGAGGCACATATGCTGCTCTCCCTGATCCAACCAAAACAAACCCCAGCGTGCAGTCCCGAATTGCAACGAACGAAATGGCATAGATGCCCTAGCGGCAACTGCTAGCAAAAGACTAAGTTTTCACTCTAATGGCATATAACATATCCCACCAGAATGAAAACAATGGGAACCTTCTCTGGTTACACCTCCGAGGCTTCTACAATTTGCAAGCCATACGGATGCTGAGACTAAGGAAGATGAGGGAATTCTACAATTTACAATTCACGTCACATCTGCTCAGCGCGGTAAAGTTCCAACGAGACTGGTTCCCTTCATACTCCACACAGAGTAAATGTAAATCAAAAATGAATAACCATTTTCAATTTCGTTGCAAAACGAAAATACAGCCGAACCATATTCCAGTCCAATCAGAGAGTGCTGCAAGCACCTCTACCGGTTTCGAAACTTATTAGTCTCTCATCAGGAGGCACATATGCTGCTCTCCCTGATCCAACCAAAACAAACCCCAGCGTGCAGTCCCGAATTGCAACGAACGAAATGGCATAGATGCCCTAGCGGCAACTGCTAGCAAAAGACTAAGTTTTCACTCTAATGGCATATAACATATCCCACCAGAATGAAAACAATGGGAACCTTCTCTGGTTACACCTCCGAGGCTTCTACAATTTGCAAGCCATACGGATGCTGAGACTAAGGAAGATGAGGGAATTCTACAATTTACAATTCACGTCACATCTGCTCAGCGCGGTAAAGTTCCAACGAGACTGGTTCCCTTCATACTCCACACAGAGTAAATGTAAATCAAAAATGAATAACCATTTTCAATTTCGTTGCAAAACGAAAATACAGCCGAACCATATTCCAGTCCAATCAGAGAGTGCTGCAAGCACCTCTACCGGTTTCGAAACTTATTAGTCTCTCATCAGGAGGCACATATGCTGCTCTCCCTGATCCAACCAAAACAAACCCCAGCGTGCAGTCCCGAATTGCAACGAACGAAATGGCATAGATGCCCTAGCGGCAACTGCTAGCAAAAGACTAAGTTTTCACTCTAATGGCATATAACATATCCCACCAGAATGAAAACAATGGGAACCTTCTCTGGTTACACCTCCGAGGCTTCTACAATTTGCAAGCCATACGGATGCTGAGACTAAGGAAGATGAGGGAATTCTACAATTTACAATTCACGTCACATCTGCTCAGCGCGGTAAAGTTCCAACGAGACTGGTTCCCTTCATACTCCACACAGAGTAAATGTAAATCAAAAATGAATAACCATTTTCAATTTCGTTGCAAAACGAAAATACAGCCGAACCATATTCCAGTCCAATCAGAGAGTGCTGCAAGCACCTCTACCGGTTTCGAAACTTATTAGTCTCTCATCAGGAGGCACATATGCTGCTCTCCCTGATCCAACCAAAACAAACCCCAGCGTGCAGTCCCGAATTGCAACGAACGAAATGGCATAGATGCCCTAGCGGCAACTGCTAGCAAAAGACTAAGTTTTCACTCTAATGGCATATAACATATCCCACCAGAATGAAAACAATGGGAACCTTCTCTGGTTACACCTCCGAGGCTTCTACAATTTGCAAGCCATACGGATGCTGAGACTAAGGAAGATGAGGGAATTCTACAATTTACAATTCACGTCACATCTGCTCAGCGCGGTAAAGTTCCAACGAGACTGGTTCCCTTCATACTCCACACAGAGTAAATGTAAATCAAAAATGAATAACCATTTTCAATTTCGTTGCAAAACGAAAATACAGCCGAACCATATTCCAGTCCAATCAGAGAGTGCTGCAAGCACCTCTACCGGTTTCGAAACTTATTAGTCTCTCATCAGGAGGCACATATGCTGCTCTCCCTGATCCAACCAAAACAAACCCCAGCGTGCAGTCCCGAATTGCAACGAACGAAATGGCATAGATGCCCTAGCGGCAACTGCTAGCAAAAGACTAAGTTTTCACTCTAATGGCATATAACATATCCCACCAGAATGAAAACAATGGGAACCTTCTCTGGTTACACCTCCGAGGCTTCTACAATTTGCAAGCCATACGGATGCTGAGACTAAGGAAGATGAGGGAATTCTACAATTTACAATTCACGTCACATCTGCTCAGCGCGGTAAAGTTCCAACGAGACTGGTTCCCTTCATACTCCACACAGAGTAAATGTAAATCAAAAATGAATAACCATTTTCAATTTCGTTGCAAAACGAAAATACAGCCGAACCATATTCCAGTCCAATCAGAGAGTGCTGCAAGCACCTCTACCGGTTTCGAAACTTATTAGTCTCTCATCAGGAGGCACATATGCTGCTCTCCCTGATCCAACCAAAACAAACCCCAGCGTGCAGTCCCGAATTGCAACGAACGAAATGGCATAGATGCCCTAGCGGCAACTGCTAGCAAAAGACTAAGTTTTCACTCTAATGGCATATAACATATCCCACCAGAATGAAAACAATGGGAACCTTCTCTGGTTACACCTCCGAGGCTTCTACAATTTGCAAGCCATACGGATGCTGAGACTAAGGAAGATGAGGGAATTCTACAATTTACAATTCACGTCACATCTGCTCAGCGCGGTAAAGTTCCAACGAGACTGGTTCCCTTCATACTCCACACAGAGTAAATGTAAATCAAAAATGAATAACCATTTTCAATTTCGTTGCAAAACGAAAATACAGCCGAACCATATTCCAGTCCAATCAGAGAGTGCTGCAAGCACCTCTACCGGTTTCGAAACTTATTAGTCTCTCATCAGGAGGCACATATGCTGCTCTCCCTGATCCAACCAAAACAAACCCCAGCGTGCAGTCCCGAATTGCAACGAACGAAATGGCATAGATGCCCTAGCGGCAACTGCTAGCAAAAGACTAAGTTTTCACTCTAATGGCATATAACATATCCCACCAGAATGAAAACAATGGGAACCTTCTCTGGTTACACCTCCGAGGCTTCTACAATTTGCAAGCCATACGGATGCTGAGACTAAGGAAGATGAGGGAATTCTACAATTTACAATTCACGTCACATCTGCTCAGCGCGGTAAAGTTCCAACGAGACTGGTTCCCTTCATACTCCACACAGAGTAAATGTAAATCAAAAATGAATAACCATTTTCAATTTCGTTGCAAAACGAAAATACAGCCGAACCATATTCCAGTCCAATCAGAGAGTGCTGCAAGCACCTCTACCGGTTTCGAAACTTATTAGTCTCTCATCAGGAGGCACATATGCTGCTCTCCCTGATCCAACCAAAACAAACCCCAGCGTGCAGTCCCGAATTGCAACGAACGAAATGGCATAGATGCCCTAGCGGCAACTGCTAGCAAAAGACTAAGTTTTCACTCTAATGGCATATAACATATCCCACCAGAATGAAAACAATGGGAACCTTCTCTGGTTACACCTCCGAGGCTTCTACAATTTGCAAGCCATACGGATGCTGAGACTAAGGAAGATGAGGGAATTCTACAATTTACAATTCACGTCACATCTGCTCAGCGCGGTAAAGTTCCAACGAGACTGGTTCCCTTCATACTCCACACAGAGTAAATGTAAATCAAAAATGAATAACCATTTTCAATTTCGTTGCAAAACGAAAATACAGCCGAACCATATTCCAGTCCAATCAGAGAGTGCTGCAAGCACCTCTACCGGTTTCGAAACTTATTAGTCTCTCATCAGGAGGCACATATGCTGCTCTCCCTGATCCAACCAAAACAAACCCCAGCGTGCAGTCCCGAATTGCAACGAACGAAATGGCATAGATGCCCTAGCGGCAACTGCTAGCAAAAGACTAAGTTTTCACTCTAATGGCATATAACATATCCCACCAGAATGAAAACAATGGGAACCTTCTCTGGTTACACCTCCGAGGCTTCTACAATTTGCAAGCCATACGGATGCTGAGACTAAGGAAGATGAGGGAATTCTACAATTTACAATTCACGTCACATCTGCTCAGCGCGGTAAAGTTCCAACGAGACTGGTTCCCTTCATACTCCACACAGAGTAAATGTAAATCAAAAATGAATAACCATTTTCAATTTCGTTGCAAAACGAAAATACAGCCGAACCATATTCCAGTCCAATCAGAGAGTGCTGCAAGCACCTCTACCGGTTTCGAAACTTATTAGTCTCTCATCAGGAGGCACATATGCTGCTCTCCCTGATCCAACCAAAACAAACCCCAGCGTGCAGTCCCGAATTGCAACGAACGAAATGGCATAGATGCCCTAGCGGCAACTGCTAGCAAAAGACTAAGTTTTCACTCTAATGGCATATAACATATCCCACCAGAATGAAAACAATGGGAACCTTCTCTGGTTACACCTCCGAGGCTTCTACAATTTGCAAGCCATACGGATGCTGAGACTAAGGAAGATGAGGGAATTCTACAATTTACAATTCACGTCACATCTGCTCAGCGCGGTAAAGTTCCAACGAGACTGGTTCCCTTCATACTCCACACAGAGTAAATGTAAATCAAAAATGAATAACCATTTTCAATTTCGTTGCAAAACGAAAATACAGCCGAACCATATTCCAGTCCAATCAGAGAGTGCTGCAAGCACCTCTACCGGTTTCGAAACTTATTAGTCTCTCATCAGGAGGCACATATGCTGCTCTCCCTGATCCAACCAAAACAAACCCCAGCGTGCAGTCCCGAATTGCAACGAACGAAATGGCATAGATGCCCTAGCGGCAACTGCTAGCAAAAGACTAAGTTTTCACTCTAATGGCATATAACATATCCCACCAGAATGAAAACAATGGGAACCTTCTCTGGTTACACCTCCGAGGCTTCTACAATTTGCAAGCCATACGGATGCTGAGACTAAGGAAGATGAGGGAATTCTACAATTTACAATTCACGTCACATCTGCTCAGCGCGGTAAAGTTCCAACGAGACTGGTTCCCTTCATACTCCACACAGAGTAAATGTAAATCAAAAATGAATAACCATTTTCAATTTCGTTGCAAAACGAAAATACAGCCGAACCATATTCCAGTCCAATCAGAGAGTGCTGCAAGCACCTCTACCGGTTTCGAAACTTATTAGTCTCTCATCAGGAGGCACATATGCTGCTCTCCCTGATCCAACCAAAACAAACCCCAGCGTGCAGTCCCGAATTGCAACGAACGAAATGGCATAGATGCCCTAGCGGCAACTGCTAGCAAAAGACTAAGTTTTCACTCTAATGGCATATAACATATCCCACCAGAATGAAAACAATGGGAACCTTCTCTGGTTACACCTCCGAGGCTTCTACAATTTGCAAGCCATACGGATGCTGAGACTAAGGAAGATGAGGGAATTCTACAATTTACAATTCACGTCACATCTGCTCAGCGCGGTAAAGTTCCAACGAGACTGGTTCCCTTCATACTCCACACAGAGTAAATGTAAATCAAAAATGAATAACCATTTTCAATTTCGTTGCAAAACGAAAATACAGCCGAACCATATTCCAGTCCAATCAGAGAGTGCTGCAAGCACCTCTACCGGTTTCGAAACTTATTAGTCTCTCATCAGGAGGCACATATGCTGCTCTCCCTGATCCAACCAAAACAAACCCCAGCGTGCAGTCCCGAATTGCAACGAACGAAATGGCATAGATGCCCTAGCGGCAACTGCTAGCAAAAGACTAAGTTTTCACTCTAATGGCATATAACATATCCCACCAGAATGAAAACAATGGGAACCTTCTCTGGTTACACCTCCGAGGCTTCTACAATTTGCAAGCCATACGGATGCTGAGACTAAGGAAGATGAGGGAATTCTACAATTTACAATTCACGTCACATCTGCTCAGCGCGGTAAAGTTCCAACGAGACTGGTTCCCTTCATACTCCACACAGAGTAAATGTAAATCAAAAATGAATAACCATTTTCAATTTCGTTGCAAAACGAAAATACAGCCGAACCATATTCCAGTCCAATCAGAGAGTGCTGCAAGCACCTCTACCGGTTTCGAAACTTATTAGTCTCTCATCAGGAGGCACATATGCTGCTCTCCCTGATCCAACCAAAACAAACCCCAGCGTGCAGTCCCGAATTGCAACGAACGAAATGGCATAGATGCCCTAGCGGCAACTGCTAGCAAAAGACTAAGTTTTCACTCTAATGGCATATAACATATCCCACCAGAATGAAAACAATGGGAACCTTCTCTGGTTACACCTCCGAGGCTTCTACAATTTGCAAGCCATACGGATGCTGAGACTAAGGAAGATGAGGGAATTCTACAATTTACAATTCACGTCACATCTGCTCAGCGCGGTAAAGTTCCAACGAGACTGGTTCCCTTCATACTCCACACAGAGTAAATGTAAATCAAAAATGAATAACCATTTTCAATTTCGCTGCACGCTGGGGTTTGTTTTGGTTGGATCAGGGAGAGCAGCATATGTGCCTCCTGATGAGAGACTAATAAGTTTCGAAACCGGTAGAGGTGCTTGCAGCACTCTCTGATTGGACTGGAATATGGTTCGGCTGTATTTTCGTTTTGCAACGAAATTGAAAATGGTTATTCATTTTTGATTTACATTTACTCTGTGTGGAGTATGAAGGGAACCAGTCTCGTTGGAACTTTACCGCGCTGAGCAGATGTGACGTGAATTGTAAATTGTAGAATTCCCTCATCTTCCTTAGTCTCAGCATCCGTATGGCTTGCAAATTGTAGAAGCCTCGGAGGTGTAACCAGAGAAGGTTCCCATTGTTTTCATTCTGGTGGGATATGTTATATGCCATTAGAGTGAAAACTTAGTCTTTTGCTAGCAGTTGCCGCTAGGGCATCTATGCCATTTCGTTCGTTGCAATTCGGGACTGCACGCTGGGGTTTGTTTTGGTTGGATCAGGGAGAGCAGCATATGTGCCTCCTGATGAGAGACTAATAAGTTTCGAAACCGGTAGAGGTGCTTGCAGCACTCTCTGATTGGACTGGAATATGGTTCGGCTGTATTTTCGTTTTGCAACGAAATTGAAAATGGTTATTCATTTTTGATTTACATTTACTCTGTGTGGAGTATGAAGGGAACCAGTCTCGTTGGAACTTTACCGCGCTGAGCAGATGTGACGTGAATTGTAAATTGTAGAATTCCCTCATCTTCCTTAGTCTCAGCATCCGTATGGCTTGCAAATTGTAGAAGCCTCGGAGGTGTAACCAGAGAAGGTTCCCATTGTTTTCATTCTGGTGGGATATGTTATATGCCATTAGAGTGAAAACTTAGTCTTTTGCTAGCAGTTGCCGCTAGGGCATCTATGCCATTTCGTTCGTTGCAATTCGGGACTGCACGCTGGGGTTTGTTTTGGTTGGATCAGGGAGAGCAGCATATGTGCCTCCTGATGAGAGACTAATAAGTTTCGAAACCGGTAGAGGTGCTTGCAGCACTCTCTGATTGGACTGGAATATGGTTCGGCTGTATTTTCGTTTTGCAACGAAATTGAAAATGGTTATTCATTTTTGATTTACATTTACTCTGTGTGGAGTATGAAGGGAACCAGTCTCGTTGGAACTTTACCGCGCTGAGCAGATGTGACGTGAATTGTAAATTGTAGAATTCCCTCATCTTCCTTAGTCTCAGCATCCGTATGGCTTGCAAATTGTAGAAGCCTCGGAGGTGTAACCAGAGAAGGTTCCCATTGTTTTCATTCTGGTGGGATATGTTATATGCCATTAGAGTGAAAACTTAGTCTTTTGCTAGCAGTTGCCGCTAGGGCATCTATGCCATTTCGTTCGTTGCAATTCGGGACTGCACGCTGGGGTTTGTTTTGGTTGGATCAGGGAGAGCAGCATATGTGCCTCCTGATGAGAGACTAATAAGTTTCGAAACCGGTAGAGGTGCTTGCAGCACTCTCTGATTGGACTGGAATATGGTTCGGCTGTATTTTCGTTTTGCAACGAAATTGAAAATGGTTATTCATTTTTGATTTACATTTACTCTGTGTGGAGTATGAAGGGAACCAGTCTCGTTGGAACTTTACCGCGCTGAGCAGATGTGACGTGAATTGTAAATTGTAGAATTCCCTCATCTTCCTTAGTCTCAGCATCCGTATGGCTTGCAAATTGTAGAAGCCTCGGAGGTGTAACCAGAGAAGGTTCCCATTGTTTTCATTCTGGTGGGATATGTTATATGCCATTAGAGTGAAAACTTAGTCTTTTGCTAGCAGTTGCCGCTAGGGCATCTATGCCATTTCGTTCGTTGCAATTCGGGACTGCACGCTGGGGTTTGTTTTGGTTGGATCAGGGAGAGCAGCATATGTGCCTCCTGATGAGAGACTAATAAGTTTCGAAACCGGTAGAGGTGCTTGCAGCACTCTCTGATTGGACTGGAATATGGTTCGGCTGTATTTTCGTTTTGCAACGAAATTGAAAATGGTTATTCATTTTTGATTTACATTTACTCTGTGTGGAGTATGAAGGGAACCAGTCTCGTTGGAACTTTACCGCGCTGAGCAGATGTGACGTGAATTGTAAATTGTAGAATTCCCTCATCTTCCTTAGTCTCAGCATCCGTATGGCTTGCAAATTGTAGAAGCCTCGGAGGTGTAACCAGAGAAGGTTCCCATTGTTTTCATTCTGGTGGGATATGTTATATGCCATTAGAGTGAAAACTTAGTCTTTTGCTAGCAGTTGCCGCTAGGGCATCTATGCCATTTCGTTCGTTGCAATTCGGGACTGCACGCTGGGGTTTGTTTTGGTTGGATCAGGGAGAGCAGCATATGTGCCTCCTGATGAGAGACTAATAAGTTTCGAAACCGGTAGAGGTGCTTGCAGCACTCTCTGATTGGACTGGAATATGGTTCGGCTGTATTTTCGTTTTGCAACGAAATTGAAAATGGTTATTCATTTTTGATTTACATTTACTCTGTGTGGAGTATGAAGGGAACCAGTCTCGTTGGAACTTTACCGCGCTGAGCAGATGTGACGTGAATTGTAAATTGTAGAATTCCCTCATCTTCCTTAGTCTCAGCATCCGTATGGCTTGCAAATTGTAGAAGCCTCGGAGGTGTAACCAGAGAAGGTTCCCATTGTTTTCATTCTGGTGGGATATGTTATATGCCATTAGAGTGAAAACTTAGTCTTTTGCTAGCAGTTGCCGCTAGGGCATCTATGCCATTTCGTTCGTTGCAATTCGGGACTGCACGCTGGGGTTTGTTTTGGTTGGATCAGGGAGAGCAGCATATGTGCCTCCTGATGAGAGACTAATAAGTTTCGAAACCGGTAGAGGTGCTTGCAGCACTCTCTGATTGGACTGGAATATGGTTCGGCTGTATTTTCGTTTTGCAACGAAATTGAAAATGGTTATTCATTTTTGATTTACATTTACTCTGTGTGGAGTATGAAGGGAACCAGTCTCGTTGGAACTTTACCGCGCTGAGCAGATGTGACGTGAATTGTAAATTGTAGAATTCCCTCATCTTCCTTAGTCTCAGCATCCGTATGGCTTGCAAATTGTAGAAGCCTCGGAGGTGTAACCAGAGAAGGTTCCCATTGTTTTCATTCTGGTGGGATATGTTATATGCCATTAGAGTGAAAACTTAGTCTTTTGCTAGCAGTTGCCGCTAGGGCATCTATGCCATTTCGTTCGTTGCAATTCGGGACTGCACGCTGGGGTTTGTTTTGGTTGGATCAGGGAGAGCAGCATATGTGCCTCCTGATGAGAGACTAATAAGTTTCGAAACCGGTAGAGGTGCTTGCAGCACTCTCTGATTGGACTGGAATATGGTTCGGCTGTATTTTCGTTTTGCAACGAAATTGAAAATGGTTATTCATTTTTGATTTACATTTACTCTGTGTGGAGTATGAAGGGAACCAGTCTCGTTGGAACTTTACCGCGCTGAGCAGATGTGACGTGAATTGTAAATTGTAGAATTCCCTCATCTTCCTTAGTCTCAGCATCCGTATGGCTTGCAAATTGTAGAAGCCTCGGAGGTGTAACCAGAGAAGGTTCCCATTGTTTTCATTCTGGTGGGATATGTTATATGCCATTAGAGTGAAAACTTAGTCTTTTGCTAGCAGTTGCCGCTAGGGCATCTATGCCATTTCGTTCGTTGCAATTCGGGACTGCACGCTGGGGTTTGTTTTGGTTGGATCAGGGAGAGCAGCATATGTGCCTCCTGATGAGAGACTAATAAGTTTCGAAACCGGTAGAGGTGCTTGCAGCACTCTCTGATTGGACTGGAATATGGTTCGGCTGTATTTTCGTTTTGCAACGAAATTGAAAATGGTTATTCATTTTTGATTTACATTTACTCTGTGTGGAGTATGAAGGGAACCAGTCTCGTTGGAACTTTACCGCGCTGAGCAGATGTGACGTGAATTGTAAATTGTAGAATTCCCTCATCTTCCTTAGTCTCAGCATCCGTATGGCTTGCAAATTGTAGAAGCCTCGGAGGTGTAACCAGAGAAGGTTCCCATTGTTTTCATTCTGGTGGGATATGTTATATGCCATTAGAGTGAAAACTTAGTCTTTTGCTAGCAGTTGCCGCTAGGGCATCTATGCCATTTCGTTCGTTGCAATTCGGGACTGCACGCTGGGGTTTGTTTTGGTTGGATCAGGGAGAGCAGCATATGTGCCTCCTGATGAGAGACTAATAAGTTTCGAAACCGGTAGAGGTGCTTGCAGCACTCTCTGATTGGACTGGAATATGGTTCGGCTGTATTTTCGTTTTGCAACGAAATTGAAAATGGTTATTCATTTTTGATTTACATTTACTCTGTGTGGAGTATGAAGGGAACCAGTCTCGTTGGAACTTTACCGCGCTGAGCAGATGTGACGTGAATTGTAAATTGTAGAATTCCCTCATCTTCCTTAGTCTCAGCATCCGTATGGCTTGCAAATTGTAGAAGCCTCGGAGGTGTAACCAGAGAAGGTTCCCATTGTTTTCATTCTGGTGGGATATGTTATATGCCATTAGAGTGAAAACTTAGTCTTTTGCTAGCAGTTGCCGCTAGGGCATCTATGCCATTTCGTTCGTTGCAATTCGGGACTGCACGCTGGGGTTTGTTTTGGTTGGATCAGGGAGAGCAGCATATGTGCCTCCTGATGAGAGACTAATAAGTTTCGAAACCGGTAGAGGTGCTTGCAGCACTCTCTGATTGGACTGGAATATGGTTCGGCTGTATTTTCGTTTTGCAACGAAATTGAAAATGGTTATTCATTTTTGATTTACATTTACTCTGTGTGGAGTATGAAGGGAACCAGTCTCGTTGGAACTTTACCGCGCTGAGCAGATGTGACGTGAATTGTAAATTGTAGAATTCCCTCATCTTCCTTAGTCTCAGCATCCGTATGGCTTGCAAATTGTAGAAGCCTCGGAGGTGTAACCAGAGAAGGTTCCCATTGTTTTCATTCTGGTGGGATATGTTATATGCCATTAGAGTGAAAACTTAGTCTTTTGCTAGCAGTTGCCGCTAGGGCATCTATGCCATTTCGTTCGTTGCAATTCGGGACTGCACGCTGGGGTTTGTTTTGGTTGGATCAGGGAGAGCAGCATATGTGCCTCCTGATGAGAGACTAATAAGTTTCGAAACCGGTAGAGGTGCTTGCAGCACTCTCTGATTGGACTGGAATATGGTTCGGCTGTATTTTCGTTTTGCAACGAAATTGAAAATGGTTATTCATTTTTGATTTACATTTACTCTGTGTGGAGTATGAAGGGAACCAGTCTCGTTGGAACTTTACCGCGCTGAGCAGATGTGACGTGAATTGTAAATTGTAGAATTCCCTCATCTTCCTTAGTCTCAGCATCCGTATGGCTTGCAAATTGTAGAAGCCTCGGAGGTGTAACCAGAGAAGGTTCCCATTGTTTTCATTCTGGTGGGATATGTTATATGCCATTAGAGTGAAAACTTAGTCTTTTGCTAGCAGTTGCCGCTAGGGCATCTATGCCATTTCGTTCGTTGCAATTCGGGACTGCACGCTGGGGTTTGTTTTGGTTGGATCAGGGAGAGCAGCATATGTGCCTCCTGATGAGAGACTAATAAGTTTCGAAACCGGTAGAGGTGCTTGCAGCACTCTCTGATTGGACTGGAATATGGTTCGGCTGTATTTTCGTTTTGCAACGAAATTGAAAATGGTTATTCATTTTTGATTTACATTTACTCTGTGTGGAGTATGAAGGGAACCAGTCTCGTTGGAACTTTACCGCGCTGAGCAGATGTGACGTGAATTGTAAATTGTAGAATTCCCTCATCTTCCTTAGTCTCAGCATCCGTATGGCTTGCAAATTGTAGAAGCCTCGGAGGTGTAACCAGAGAAGGTTCCCATTGTTTTCATTCTGGTGGGATATGTTATATGCCATTAGAGTGAAAACTTAGTCTTTTGCTAGCAGTTGCCGCTAGGGCATCTATGCCATTTCGTTCGTTGCAATTCGGGACTGCACGCTGGGGTTTGTTTTGGTTGGATCAGGGAGAGCAGCATATGTGCCTCCTGATGAGAGACTAATAAGTTTCGAAACCGGTAGAGGTGCTTGCAGCACTCTCTGATTGGACTGGAATATGGTTCGGCTGTATTTTCGTTTTGCAACGAAATTGAAAATGGTTATTCATTTTTGATTTACATTTACTCTGTGTGGAGTATGAAGGGAACCAGTCTCGTTGGAACTTTACCGCGCTGAGCAGATGTGACGTGAATTGTAAATTGTAGAATTCCCTCATCTTCCTTAGTCTCAGCATCCGTATGGCTTGCAAATTGTAGAAGCCTCGGAGGTGTAACCAGAGAAGGTTCCCATTGTTTTCATTCTGGTGGGATATGTTATATGCCATTAGAGTGAAAACTTAGTCTTTTGCTAGCAGTTGCCGCTAGGGCATCTATGCCATTTCGTTCGTTGCAATTCGGGACTGCACGCTGGGGTTTGTTTTGGTTGGATCAGGGAGAGCAGCATATGTGCCTCCTGATGAGAGACTAATAAGTTTCGAAACCGGTAGAGGTGCTTGCAGCACTCTCTGATTGGACTGGAATATGGTTCGGCTGTATTTTCGTTTTGCAACGAAATTGAAAATGGTTATTCATTTTTGATTTACATTTACTCTGTGTGGAGTATGAAGGGAACCAGTCTCGTTGGAACTTTACCGCGCTGAGCAGATGTGACGTGAATTGTAAATTGTAGAATTCCCTCATCTTCCTTAGTCTCAGCATCCGTATGGCTTGCAAATTGTAGAAGCCTCGGAGGTGTAACCAGAGAAGGTTCCCATTGTTTTCATTCTGGTGGGATATGTTATATGCCATTAGAGTGAAAACTTAGTCTTTTGCTAGCAGTTGCCGCTAGGGCATCTATGCCATTTCGTTCGTTGCAATTCGGGACTGCACGCTGGGGTTTGTTTTGGTTGGATCAGGGAGAGCAGCATATGTGCCTCCTGATGAGAGACTAATAAGTTTCGAAACCGGTAGAGGTGCTTGCAGCACTCTCTGATTGGACTGGAATATGGTTCGGCTGTATTTTCGTTTTGCAACGAAATTGAAAATGGTTATTCATTTTTGATTTACATTTACTCTGTGTGGAGTATGAAGGGAACCAGTCTCGTTGGAACTTTACCGCGCTGAGCAGATGTGACGTGAATTGTAAATTGTAGAATTCCCTCATCTTCCTTAGTCTCAGCATCCGTATGGCTTGCAAATTGTAGAAGCCTCGGAGGTGTAACCAGAGAAGGTTCCCATTGTTTTCATTCTGGTGGGATATGTTATATGCCATTAGAGTGAAAACTTAGTCTTTTGCTAGCAGTTGCCGCTAGGGCATCTATGCCATTTCGTTCGTTGCAATTCGGGACTGCACGCTGGGGTTTGTTTTGGTTGGATCAGGGAGAGCAGCATATGTGCCTCCTGATGAGAGACTAATAAGTTTCGAAACCGGTAGAGGTGCTTGCAGCACTCTCTGATTGGACTGGAATATGGTTCGGCTGTATTTTCGTTTTGCAACGAAATTGAAAATGGTTATTCATTTTTGATTTACATTTACTCTGTGTGGAGTATGAAGGGAACCAGTCTCGTTGGAACTTTACCGCGCTGAGCAGATGTGACGTGAATTGTAAATTGTAGAATTCCCTCATCTTCCTTAGTCTCAGCATCCGTATGGCTTGCAAATTGTAGAAGCCTCGGAGGTGTAACCAGAGAAGGTTCCCATTGTTTTCATTCTGGTGGGATATGTTATATGCCATTAGAGTGAAAACTTAGTCTTTTGCTAGCAGTTGCCGCTAGGGCATCTATGCCATTTCGTTCGTTGCAATTCGGGACTGCACGCTGGGGTTTGTTTTGGTTGGATCAGGGAGAGCAGCATATGTGCCTCCTGATGAGAGACTAATAAGTTTCGAAACCGGTAGAGGTGCTTGCAGCACTCTCTGATTGGACTGGAATATGGTTCGGCTGTATTTTCGTTTTGCAACGAAATTGAAAATGGTTATTCATTTTTAATAAAAATAAATTTTACAAAATTTATCAAAATAGAAAATATAGAAAGAAGTTTTTTTGAATAAAATGGATTATGGTCTTAATATGGTTTAGTTTCTTATTTTATTTTTCGACACTCACGAAATTTTTGACAAGCATTGACTTTTTGAGATTTTTTGACTTTGACATTTATCAAATCCGTACGACATTGCAATTTTACAGTATTACAATATAAAAATTAAAGTGTAAACTGTATTCAGTGACCGTAACTGTACATAGGTAACTGAGGTTCAATCAACCTATTTTTGACCATAGAATCTGTGGTATAATTTTATGACCAATCTTTTCGGGACGTCCTGTATAGCTCTGTTTTTTTCTTTTGATATGGATTTTGACCAAAGTAGTGAGTTCAAAGCTCCTATTACTTTCTTTCTACGATTTCAAATTCTGTCCTTCCACTTTTTTGGATTCTCGTTCCAAGGTATACATACAGAGCTTGGTTCAATAACCATATCATTATCTAGTTGTAACTCACTTTTCTCTCCTCCTATATACATATATTTGGTTTTCTCTATATTGACGTATAGGCCCCATTTTTTGTACTCCCGAAACAGCCGGTTTGTGATAAATATTAGATCATCTTTATCCTGTGCAATCACCACCTGATCGTCAGCAAAATGTATATAGTGTTGAGTCATCGTTTAGCTGTATGCCATGCCAGAACATGATTTCCACCATTTATTCAAGTCCTCATTTATATAGATTTTAAACAGTATTGGTGATAAGATGCATCCCTGTCGTAGTCCCTTATTCACCATGAAGCTATCGGATAACCTGTTGTTGATTTTTGTGTTTGATTGGGTGTTGTTATAGAATTTTTGCACTGCTTTTATTTATTTATTTCCAGGACTTGCCATAATTTACACAATGGTACAGTATCATATGTCTTAGTTAGATCGACGAATAGTCGATGTCTTTCTCTGTCTCTGACTACTTTTTTTTTTCGATGAGTTAGTTGAGCCTGAAGATGTCGTCGATGCAGGATCTTCATGCACGGGATCCTGCTTGTTGTTCGATCTCTAAAGGTGCATATTCATTTTAATAAGACAATTAACATAATTAACACCACTTAATACATCAAACATATATTATACGTGAATTGTACATAAACATATATGTACAATTGTTAAATTCAAATTGTAGTGATATAAAATTTGCAATTAATCTTTTACTTATTTTTAGTTGGTGCTAATTCCAAAATTACACAAATCTCTTGCGGAAATGACGCATCATGAAAGTTCGCATAAAGTAAATAGAAAGAAGTTGGGATTTGAGAGAGAAGAAGAAGATCTTTTACGTGTACCGATTTCTTTAGCATTGGTTAAGTTGTTGCAAAAGTTACCAGAAAGCATTTTGGAACAGAATTTGCCAGGGTAATAAACCGTATTTTTATACCCAAAAAAAAAACGTATGATGTATTACAAACCTTATTTTCTGTTGGCATTATGCAACCTTAATTCAACTTCTATCTATTTCTAGGGTGTTTATGAAGGCGTGTACATTTTTGAGATCGCACCTCGAAAGCGTAAGAAAGGTCGCAAAAGAAACCCTTCAGAAGATTATGATTACCCTAGGACCTAAATATCTTTCACTGCTCATAGGCGAAATGTCGCCTTTATTAGGAAGAGGATATCAAGTTCACGTTTTAGTTTTCACCATTCATGGAGTTCTTAGTTGTTTGAAAGAGTACTACAAGCCGTCGGATATAGACCAAATATTGTTGACAGTGTTAGATGTAAGTATTATAATATTATCCTTTTTGAACTGTCCAGTTGTTCTACAGTAGATGATCAAATTATTAAAATAGCCTTTTCAAATTAAGTCTCTTTTTGAAGATATTCTTCTTTAGCGGCGATTCGATTGAGGGTAAAATTGTACATAAATCTGCGCGCCTGCGCACACAGACATCATGTAGTTCATTGCTAATCTTTCAAGATAGGTATGTATGTATCTGTAACCGTGCAAATAGGGCATTCAAAGAATATATTAGTGTTTTTAGTAAATGTATTATTTATTATAAACCTTGTGTTTTTGGATTTGTGTTTCTCTGTAGTAAAATAATAAAATATTATGTAGGAATAACATTTTTACACTATTTGTCGCCGTGTTGTGTAATTATATCCGAAACATACACGTCAATTACAAGGACCTCGCTGGAGTAGTTGGTAGGGCGTTAGCTCCGAGATTGGAAGGACGCGGGTTCGAATCCTGGGCGATTCATATATTTTTTTTATTTTTGGTTGTTTTAATAAAAATTTTTTGAAAGTGGTAGATAAGAAAGTTAGTTTCATTTTTAAATAAAATACAAATAACCTATTAAGTATATTTACTTCGTTTAAATTACCTATATAATAGAAGAATATCTTCTTACGTGCGTACAAAGTACACACACATTCTTTTTTAATTTAAGGTCCATGTAGGGTTATATAAATATAGTATTGGAAACACTATAAAGAGAACCCCCCTAATGTACAGTCCATTTTATCGCAAGGTACCAGTTATTTTATTCATGGTCCTTCGATCCAGATCGAAATGTGGCCCTCTTTTTATTATTCATCAAACCACTATCGTCTATCCATTGACATACATGTAAATTATTGACATTTCGTCCGCATACATTCCTATTAACAATATTTTTTCATCTACATTCAATCCATCCTCTTAATTCTCCATATGACCAACTTCACCCCATCTATTCAATCTGCCATTAACATGACACATTACATCACAACCCTCATTCATACTAAAACCAAATCAATACGTCTTATTGTTTCTTTCAAAGGTCCGTACATGCTCCATTCTTATTAACTATTTCATATACATTTTCTATTCCACCCTCTCCTCCCCCCACCGTTAGCCACATCTTATGAAGGTTTGCTGTCAAACCCTTGGGGTTCTTAGCCGTCTGGGTTCTTAGGAATTAGTCGTGCACCCCCACCCTTCAAGCTGCTAGCAAGTAGAAGGGGGGACATAGGGGTATGTCTGGCTAGCTGAAACCTGTCAAGCAGCGGAGTGGGTCGGAGTTCTTTAGACCTAAATCTGATATAATAATGGGCGCCAGTCCGTTCCAATGGACTACCCTTCGGCTAGGAATGTTTTATTTTCGGAACAGACAATAAAACGAGCTTTAAGTAAACCAAACATGTATTGACTCTTCTAATAAGTAGAACAAATAAATGAATGAAAATAATTACGGAATCGTTAAGTCCTGACAAAACAAAATATTAAATAAATACCAACCGAACAAATGCACTTCTTTTCCAAAAAAACTGTACTACAATTTTATCAATAACATATAAGTTCCTCGTAATAAAAATATAAATTAAACAACCTGTATAACATAACATAATTTCAGCATAATAAAAACATAAATTAAACAACCTGTAAAACATAAGTCAGGCTTGTGATAACAAATTGTTAGTTATTATAAAATATTATTCTCAGCAGTAACAATAAAATTAAGGAAGATGTGTAGATGTACGCAATAGCAAGCCCCGCGTATATAAATATTTGATGTCATTTATAGGTTTAAATATACTATATATAAGTACAAAAGTATATACAAGAACTTACCGCCCGACTATACAACTAAACTTATCTGAATTTAATAGCAAGAGCATTTCTTCCCCCGCCGTCGATATGGCCTTCTATTACTTCTTTTCAGAAAGCCGGTATGGATTTCCAAACGTGATCGGGAGTCTAACAAACCAGCAAGAAGATGTAATATGCGAAACTACTCGCAATTAAAATCCAGGAAACATGTTCAGTAGGAAATATCAGAAAAAACCAATTCTTCATACCCGGAAACAAAAAACCCAGAAAAATACAGCTATGATTGAACTGGGGTTTTTAAATAATTCACGATGTCTTCAAAAACTCCCAAATTCCCATATATTCCAGGAGTCTCAATGGGACATAAGACCGGCAGGAGACGACAAATAAACTTATCCCTTTCGGATAGGCTGACCTGGGAACACTCAACACAATAGGTAGCCCTTATAGAGGGGTGCGCAATAAAATCCCTCAGTACGAGATTGGATTCATCCAAAATATATGCCACCACGCCTCTTTCAAAATTTGCTTAGCACAATGTCTCACTGCCACATGGTACTCGTTTACGGAAGGAAATCCTTCAGCTTCCACAACAGTGTCGCCAATACTTAAACCTATTAGGCCCTAATATATTAGCGGCTCATTTGAATACGCAATTGATAAGTCATATAAGACAATATGTGTTGACTACAAGTAGTACCCAAATACACATAAATAATGATTTATAATTAATATTTTATATCACTAGAAATTGATTTGGCAAGACTGGTAAAATTATGCCTTCACGACCAATTCACAAAAAAACAATGATAGGCCAGTACAGTAAACATTTAATTTATATTTATGACAAATTAGATTTGTGCTCTTGTACAAAATTTAAACGTAACAGTCGCCTAAGTCTGAGTTTCTGTTTAATGATATCTATTCTTTGGATTAACTGTGATAACTGTACACTTCCATCACCCTTACTGTGTTTTCTTCTTGCATTTTATATAAATTTCAACATCGATAAACTATTTAAAGAAATTCAATAGCTAAGAAATTTACATCGACAAAAAATACGTTCCCAATCCTAGGTGTGGCCAAACAAAAAAGGATTTATTATTAATTTTCTTGATTGATCCTATAAGTATTGTTGCTTGACTACCCTCATCGTAGATAAACATCATCTTTCTGCAACTTAATTATATCGTCTTTATGTTCACACCTTTAACAACGAGGTTAATTTTACTTTAATTAATTTGTAATCACAGTAGAGTGATGTTTGTTACTGTTGTTTTAATTTCAACAAGTCTTATACTGTTGGCTATATAACCAATAGGTACTGTCAGATGCACTGTCAGTTTATTCTTGACATCTTTCAAGATTTCCGTTACTATAATAATTAGTTGCCAACGGCCGTTCAACATGTGAGGAACGAATCCAACTCAAGTGATGGTCAGATGGTACCCGGGGCCTAATTCATGTGATATCTAATACATGTTTATTATAATCATTATAGTCAATGTTTCCATGACTGTTTAAATTTAAAGGGTTTTTACCCAAATATTTTCAATTTTGGTGGCTTAGCATGTCAGTATCTTGTCAGCACGGATGATCTGTAATCAGATCGAAAACTAAATCTGCTTTTGTGATGTAGCCCTTTTTAGGGAATTTTAATAAATAAATATACCTTTTAAACAGGATTTTACTTACTTTTTGTGATGTATGTTATACATCCAGCTACAGGAAAACCTTTTTCCTTGTGAATTTGTCTCTTCTTCGTGTTTCCAATGGTTGAAATACCTTTATCATTGTTTATATAGGGAGATAGTTGGTCAGCCCAATAGGAAAATTTTTGTTTCAAATTGAGACAGTCACCAGATGCCCCCACAATTTCTGTCAGGGTCTAAACGTCAAAATACATAGATACCAAGTTGGATACGATCCTATTCATAACGCCCCAACTCGCATACATATTAAGAAAAATAAATATGTATGGAAGGATATATTTAGAAATTGAATTAATGATGTCATGCTATTATATATAATGTATAGTAGCATGACATCATTAATTCAATTTCTAAATATAGTCTTCCATATATTTATTTTTCTTAATATGTATGCGAGTTGGGGTGTTATGAATAGGATCGTATCCAACTTGGTGTCTATGCATTTTAACGTTGCGAACCTGACAGAAATTGTGGGGACATCTGGTGACTGTCTCAATTTGAATCACACAAATTTTCCTATTGGGATGACCAACTATCTCCCTATATAAACAATGCCTTTATATACTGATTTATATATGTATGTTAACTGAACATATATTGGAAAATGCAAATAACAAACCAGTAAAAAGAAATTCGTTGTTACAATGACAAAATAACAAAAATGATTAATGACATAAAATAATAAGTACCCATGGCAAAATAGTAGCAATTGCTTATAAGTTTAAGCAAATACATTAGACGATAATACATACAACTCTGGACATTTCATATTAATATTATGGAAGCAAACAAAATAGCGCCATCTAGTGGTATGGGTTGTAACCAGAAACAATGCATGTAAAAGAAAGGTATTTTTATAGAATTAAATCAAAATACAAATTTAGTTGTAAGATATTTTCTGTAATACATATATTCTTACTTTTTAATTTACATAATTTTTCCTTTTTACTATCGTTAATTTTATTTACATACGCTTTTATTAAAAGATCAAAATATTTATCTATAAAAGTTTTGTGACAATTTGTAGGTACCTACATACATTTTGGAGAGTTTCTTGTAAGTAACATTTTAATTTTAAATTATGTTTAACATTTTCAACACTCCCTTGTATATAATTTTGAAAATACCTTTTAAATGTATCATTATTTTATCTGAAGCTCCCTTTATAAGTTAACCTAAATTTCACACTATCAGGTGTATCCTTAGCCCTAATAATAGAAAACAAATTTCCTATACAGTCTGGGGTTAGCCTTCTTGTAAAAAGAAATTGCAGCTAAACACCCTCTCACGGTTGAATGGAGGCAAAGTAATACAATTTTTACTTCATTTTGTTACCATCCTAGGTATTTGCTGAGAATCCATTTTACCGAACCTATTTTATAAGACATTTTTGTAAAAATACAAACACAATTTACCAAGATTAGCTAATTAATTATCCAAAAATTAACAAGATTAGATTTGTATGTTTACGTTGAGAAAACGTAGTTCAACTCAGTCGGCAGAGGCGCTAGTGGTAACGTGCTTCCAGTTTTCTGTGGGAGTTGGATGTATTATCGTCTAATGTATTTGGTCTAAGTGCCCTCTAGCGTCACTTGACGCGCACACACATCAAACCACATCAATCTTCTCGTCGGACAAGCACAAAGGAGGGCTAAAGGAAAAACTTTACAAGTATATATTCCAGTAATTTGACTTAGTGGCTTTAATAAATTTGATCATATTTTGCATTTCGTTCAGTATTCCTTATGTCATTTCAAATATGTATTTTTACTATTTTCAGTTTTGTTCTACTGACATTTTTGGTACGTTATCCGAAGAAAAGGAAGTGGCCAAGATAGCTGTGAAAGTAGCAGAAGCTCGTCGCTCAAAATCGTACGACACTTTGCAGATTTTAGCCCAGTTCATCACCGAATCGTGCCTTCTTGATCTGATCCTACCAGTTAAGAAAGTTCTGGAAAAGTCGCATTCTTTCAAAACAGCACACAAAGCTCAGGAAGCTCTAAGATATATTTCGTTAGGTTTGGTTGACAACACTTTTGTACCTACAGAATCCCTATTGAAGTTTGCTTACGGTACGTCGTCTAAAAGTATCCCACAATTGTTACCTAAAGAACCGACAAAGAAAACAGAGAAAGATGTCGAGAAAATGAGGAGGGAGAGAGAAGACTGCTTTATAATACCAAAAGTAGCTGGAAACAGGGATTTGTATAGGTTACAAAATGTTAAAACCTCCATTAAAACCAACGCTCATATTCTGGTCGAGTTTGGATTGAGATTATGCTATGTAATGCTGAAAAGAGAAAAAGTTCGCGACGAAAGTTACAAGATGTTTATTGATCCATTTATAAATGTTTTTAAGAATTGTTTGAAGTCTAAACATATCAAGGTGAGTTCAATTATATCTTTTATGGCATTTGAAACTGTTTTTTGTGTATACATTTATTCATGAAATGTGTCATTGTCCCATTTCTAGATTCTTTTACCCTTAACCTGTTTATTTAGCGATTTAAGAAAACAGCAAGAAGCTGAATTTATATATAGACTAGAAATATTTGAAATGTATACATTTTTAATACCCTTTTACAGTTGAGCAGTCTAACATTGCAGTCTTTGGTGTGGGTGATGAAATATGATTTACCCTCGTTGAAGCTCCATATCAAGCCTATCGTGAAGGAGATCTTTGCCATTTTACATAAATATGCTTCTGCCGGACTTAGTAAAGGAGATAATTTTGATTTGGTTGTGGCTGCTTTTAAGGTAAGTTCAAAATATGTAACCTTATCTGCAGACTTAACAAAAAGAAATTCACTGAATAGATTCTTCATTAAATAGATAATTAATCTTACGGTTAGAGTTGGTGCAAAACCTCATAAACCTTGGAAATACGCATGCCCGAAAAAAATATGAATCCTAAAAACATTGACTAATAATTATTGTTAATATTATTGTTAATTTCATAGAATTGTGCGGCAGAGTCGGATCTACATGAATTCTGTATTGCATTATATAGGATGTGGATGGATTAATTTAATTAAACTAGTTAGTAATTAAGTACGATTATATGTTAAATAATTTTTGACAAAACCTATTAAGACACGTTATTTTTAATGTAAGTAACCAACTATTTACACTACTTGAAAGAAGTATGTAATTTTTCATACGGAGAAAAACATTAGGTACTTTTTATAATAATCTTTATGCCAAATATTTAAAATTAGGTTAAGAATTTACATTGCACTTTTGATTATAAATACGTCTTAAATATAATATAGGGAAAATAAATATCAAATTAATGTATGGTAGCAAAAGAATAGGATTTTGTCCAGGCTTCATCCATAATAAATTCTCGGCTGAAATACTCTTATTTTAGTTTTTTTTTCAACATACCCTCAAATATTTGACCATATCTCGAGTGTGATTTAATTTAGCCTGTTTGCTATATCTTAATCATTTGCTAATTCACAAGTGGTTTTTTTGCTGCCACTTCATTTTTAAAATGGCCCATATCTTTTCATTCGGGTTGTTCCGGATGATATCGTAGTAAACGTAACCGAGTGATCGTACTCTGCTAAATAATTAATCTACAGCATATACAGCGGTTTTAGGTTTACCACATAAACTTACTTGCATAGAAATCGGCCCACTTAAAAATTTGGTCATTTTTGATGTCTCGTATTTTCTAAACCTGTTGGCCAATTTAAGTGATTTTTTTAGTATGTTATAGCCTTATTCTTTAACAATATCGATGTAATAATATTATTACTAAACAAGTAGGTGTTATTGTGAAATTAAAACTTAACTGTAGCCTTAGACTTTCTTAACATTTTGCTTTTTGATTCATTCGCTTACGTTGGATAATAAAAAAGTTAGGTATTTTAACAACTACTAGCAACGTTCTTCATCAATACAGGGTCTTCTTCTTCTTCTTCTTCTTGTAATAGGACTATGTCCTGTTTCTTCTGTTACAGTCTTTGCTGCGATCCGGAGCTCCAACTCTCGTACCATCGTTTTTTGGGTCTTCCTAGGGGTCGCTTGGTGTTGGGCTTCTGTGTTTTCGCCCAATGCGCCATACGTTCAGGGTCCATCCGATCTACGTGGTCCCTCCACATGCGTCGTCGCGCTCTTGTCCATCTCACTACGTCCTGAACGCCTAGCTCTCTCAATGTGTCTTCGTTTCGTACTCTATCTCTGAGTGTGATACCTCTTATGGATCTTAGGGTTTTCATCTCTGTTGTTCTCATTATCTGTTTGGTCTTTGTTGTCTCGGCCCTTGTCTCAGCTGCGTATGTCAGTACGGGTCTAACACATGTCTTATAAATGCGGACTTTGCTTTCGGTGCTCATATATTTATTCCGCCAGATTATATCCCTCAGGAAACCAGATATTCTCGCTGCTTTCATTGCCTGCTGTTTTGATTCTTGCCACAGATGCCTGTCGCTAGATATTTCCACACCTAAGTATCTGCAATCCATTACCTGTTCGATTATATGTGTTTCGATTATATGTGCAATACAGGGTGTTTGTAAATAAGTGCTACAAACTTTAGGGCGAAATTGTGCATGAAAAATAATGACCGTTTCATTTATAAACATATGTCCGCAAATGCTTCGTTTTCGAGATACGGGACGTTGAATTTTTTCTTACCAACTGACGATTTATTTACTGCTCTAAAACCGGTTGAGATATGCAAATGAAATTTGGTAGGTTTTAAGAGGTAGTTATTGCGCATTTTTGACATACAATTAAGAATTTTATATTCACCATTGGCGTGCATACGGTTAATATGACAGGGTAATATGACCTGTATGCACGCCAATGGTAAATATAAAATTCTTAGTTGTATGCCAAAAAAATGCACAAAAACTACTTCTCAAAACCTACCAAATTTCATTTGCATATCTCAACCGGTTTTAGAGCAGTAAATAAATCGTCAGTTTGTAAAAAAATTCAAACGGTCATTGTTTCATGCAGCATTTCCCCTTAAAGTTTGTCTCACTCATTTAGAAACATCCTGTATTGATGAAGAACGTTGCTAGTTGTTAAAATACCTAACTTTTTTATTATCCAACATAAGCGAATGAATCAAAAAGCAAAATGTTAAGAAAGCCTAAGACTACAGTTGAGTTTTAATTTCAATATTTTATATACTCTAGAATATTCCACGGGGTGTTACGAACTTTGAGGAAAAAACACACTATCATTGTTACACCCGGTATACAATAACACTTACCTGTTTAGCAATAATATTATTACAGCGATATTGTTAAAGAATAAGGCTATAACATATTAAAAAAATCACTTAAATCGGCCAACAGGTTTAGGAAATACGAGACTTCAAAAATGACCAAATTTTTAAGTGGGCCGATTTCTATGCACGTAAGTTTAGTATGATATTTTGTAGCTCAGGTTTTGTTTCACTTTCCTCGAAAAATATATTCCTTTCTATAACTAAATGTCAACCACGTCAATAAATGTCAAGTCTTTTTCGAAGCTGACCTATGATATTTTTCAATAGTCACATAAGCGCGTTGTACATTACGCTATGACTAAAACGGAATTATAAGGTAAATTGGAAAGAAGTTTTTCTTTCACCCATTTCACATAATTCTGATGATCATGTCGTCATGATAATCATCAGTTTTTATTCCAGTTTGAGACTGAGAGAGAATGCTGGACTTAAACTTATGAATTTATAATTTTAATGAATAAATCATTTGTCTTCCACTTTTTAAATATAAATCCTAATTTCTTCACAACTTTTCTATAACAAGATAATTTACCAGTGTAATTCCTTTCTTTGTAACCAGAGACATGTTAGGGATAGACTTGGCTAGGGATATGCCACTCAATGCATCGGGGTGTGACGTCGACATAGGATTGAGTGGTCTAGCCATCTTTGTCAGTCACATGCGCGGGATCGTTTGGTTAAAAGAGATAGATATACCACCGATCGACTGTTTCCATGCTGTTTCAGCGTTACGCTTTTTTGGTGAGTATGCCGAGTCTACGCTTAATATGTCAATGTTTGTAACAGATTCGTAAACAGCGTTCAAGGTTAGTCTTCTTCGGTCGATATTAGCAAATGTGTAAATGACATTTCTTATAATGTTTTCCTCAAATGCATTAAGTGATGACTTGAGGCTGGACTTGATAAATTGGCTCAAATAAATGCTTTATTTGAGTGAACTAAATTTTGAAGTTGATTTTGCCTTAGTTTGTTTTTATCTTACTTAATTAACCTTTTTATCACTTTCTGATACACCAGTTTTGTTGACTTAACTCTTTTAATTAGAGATAAAGGAGTTGGGCAATATCCGAAATCTGTTTCCCGTTTCATAATAAAATAAAAGATTTGCTTTCCGTGGTTATGTACAACTTTTTCTTTATTACTTTCCCTGTAAAACCACTTCGAAAAAACTAGTTCGACCCTGCCTTGTACCTTGTACTGAGAACGCAGTACAGACATAAAGTGTTTTCAGTAATGTCGAATTTCATCGTTTTGTTTGTAGATAGACGTCACTAAATGCTTAGTCTGGTTCATGAGATTTTGTAAATAGTCTAACAGATTAAGCAGTTTATCGGCTGTGGCTGACTCAGGTTATCTATTTGCTTGCTTGTCTGTATCAATTTATAATATAAATGCAAGGTACAATGTCAACTAAGCATTTTAGTAAATTAAAAATTCGCAGCAAATTTTATCTTACTGTTTTAGGCTATGGCTGTCCTAGTTAGAGAAGTTAAATACCACAGTATAGACACTAACCAACTTAAAATCCTGCTTTTGTATGTTGAACAAGACATACACGATTACGAAAGACAAGCCACAGCCTTTAATTTGTTAAAAGCCATTTTATCCAGGAAAATTGATGCTCCTGAATTAAGCGATGTCATGCAAAAGGTAGCAGAGCTAAGTATAGTCTCAGAAATGGACCACGTTAGAGCTCAATCCAGAGCTGTTTTTCATCAATATCTCATGGATTATCCGTTGGGAAATACTTTGGAGAAGCATTTGGGTTTTTATATCTCCCAGTTGGGATATGAGCTCAGATTTGGAAGAGAATCTGCGATTGAGATGATTATGACTTTGATTAATAGTTTTCCTTTGGTGAGTTTTTAAATTTTTTCATTAAACATTAGATAAAGTATCAAAGTTCAAAATAACTTTCAGTGCGTCATTAATTTGGACGTCACTTAAGATTTTAAGAATGTCGCGAATCATTGCCTGACATTTTAGTTAAATACGATAGTCGCCAGAATATTTATATATTTATATATTTATATATTTATATATTTATATATTTATATATTTATATATTTATATATTTATATATTTATATATATATATATATATATATATATATATATATATATATATATATATATATATATATATATATATATACACCCCAGTATGTTTTCCTCCTCCTTTCGGAAAGCAGCTATAAGTCGTCTTCCAGAAGGAGTGAGTATATGTACTTTTCGATTTGAGTATATCGCTTGAAACACCTTTATGATATGCAGTGTGGAAAAATATAAATCATTTTTTTTTGTTATTTTTTTAATCTACTATTTTTCTCTCCTCCTTACATTGTGCAATGTTTGAATCTTCCACGTGTATAATTACATTATCCATTTCTAACAGGTTTCGGTCTTCCTGAGTATATTTTTGTTACAAAATGCATTTAATAGATTAACCAACCTGTGTTGCCAGATTTAGACGTTTGTCTCGCCATGGCAAAATTTTAAAGGAACTGTGACGTCATGAAATCACCTGTTTGTTCATAGTGATGCGTTTGTTTAAGTTTTATTTTTGATGTTATACCTTTGCTTTAATTTGGTTTTGTTTTGTGGTTTTTAACATTTAAATGAAATGAATACTTGTGGTGAATCTGATAATAATTATTATAAATATATTATTATCTCTGTTTTTAAAATGTTATAGGTATATTTTGTTTTAGTTTAATTGCGTTATGTACCTACTTTCGTTAATGAAAAAGTCGATTTCTAAAATAATATTAATGTCTGTAAGGTGTAAATTTTGTTTATTCTTTTGTTATTTAACTCGGGTTTCGTAAATTTGAATCAACATAACAAAGATATTTTAGTAAATTATGTTTTACTTCAGCATTTGCCCTAAAACGAGTTTGGAATCTTAAAGTTATTGATAAAACATTAATTCTTCAACTAGAAAAATCCATACTTATAAAGAATGTAGGCATCTATTCTATTTATAAATATGTGTATTATAATCAGATCCTGGAAGCTCGCAAGATTCTATTAGAAAACATCATCAGTTTTTTATTCATAAGTTCTCTTTATTCTTGTGGTAGGTATTTGTCATACCCCTATTGGGCTGGCCCACTTTGCACAAATTAAAAAACAACTGCGATAAATTACGAGCTATATATGAGAGTTTTGTACTTCTTTTGGGATGCTATCCTCATCCATTCTTTGTACGTGACCAAACCATCTTAGTTATATTTAGTTGATTTCCTCATTTATTGTATGTGTGACCTTCATTATTTCTCGTATCCGTTCATTGGTGACATGTTCTCTTCTTGATCTTCCAGAAATCCATTTCGGTGACCTCTAACATTTGTTTTGATTTTTCCTTCATATGCCATACTGTGCAGCTGTACGTTATAATGCTTTATACTACGGCATTATAGATCTATTTCTTGTTTTGATTGTTTATCTCTTGTCCCAGAGTACTGAGCTTAAAAGCGTAATTGCTTTCCTGCCCTGAATATTCCGTTTTTAATGGCTCCGTCCAGTGTTCGTGGTTTTAGCTCCAGGTATTTATAATCGTTACATTTACTAATTGTTTCTCCTCCGTCTAGTAGCAAGTCCTGCTGCGTTCCATCGATATTCATATATTTGTCTCTTTGATCTCTAGTCTCCATTTCCTATATTCCTTTATTAGCTTTCTTGTCATGTAACAGATATCATCGTAGTCTTGTCATCGTTGTCTTAACCTCCCAAACAACCCTTTAATTGATTCAACAAAGAGAAAAACGTTGGGAAAGATTAAAATATTTATCGTACCGCAGATATAATTCGTATAGCATATAAAGTATAAGATTAAACTCTTAAAATTCGCGCATTTTGATTATTGAGCTACAACCCCCTCTCAAGAAAACCTACTCATCTTCCAGCCTTAAGAGAGAATTGAACTTAAAATGAATAAAATTAATTATTAAACATCTAATAAATTCCTTACTTGAAAAAACTTTTAATAGAAGAACCTTTCGATTTTTTAGGAAAAATTGAAAAATAAAACAGACGCCATTTCCACAAAAAATAAAATATTTAGTAATCCCTATGCGACTTTTTTATTTTTGGCATAAGTAATGACATCATAAATTTTGACCTGTTTATAGAGTTTTTTTTGACACAGAACGAAATTTATGTTTCTTTGTTAGCAAAGATTTTACTTGTCTTTTTTTTATTTTTGAAGGGGATACAAAATAACCGAGACAGAAACACTTGAAGCCTAAATTTTACTGCGAAAACCATGTAACCGGGGCCCTTTATTTAATCCTTTTAAAAAATGTATTTAAATTTAATAAAATTTTATAGCTATTAAAATTGCCTTTCAAATGGTTTTTGGATCAACCTGATATAATAAAAATTAACGGAGTTATGAAAAAAACAATAACATTTGCTTGGAAAAATGTTTGGAGCATAAATTTGGATGCTATCAACTTCTTCTGTAGCTCAGTTAATAGGTATTTCAAAGTACTTTGACAAGTGTTAAGTAAGTGTATGTTATAAAATGCACCGTTTTCTCGTTATTTAAGCTTGAACGCTTAGATTTGAGTAGGTACTCGCCGAAAAAAAAAAATATACATTAAATTAACTACTCGCTCCGTGCATGACTCCACAATTTGGCATTAAACATATACACATTTAAAATATTTGACGTTAATATGTAATATTTATTTGCCATTTTTGATTAAATTTGTTATACAGACATATAGTCTAAGATCCGAATAGGAGGTAGAAATGTACCCATCTGCTTGCCGGATGAAACATTTTTTTTATTAAATTTCATATATAGACAAACTCGACCAGCATGAGTTGTCTATCAAAATCGTGTCATAGCAATCCCTAAGGGGGAGGGCGTAGTTTTTTGCACAAAAAGGGCGAAAATCAACATATTTATTATTGTTAAATAATAAGCATAAAGCAAACAATATGTCGACAGCGTTACCTCAAGGAATGTCTAAAGAAATATATTGGGACCGTGCAAGTTCGGCAAAGCGACCTCTGTTTCTACGCTCTGTACTTTTATTCGCACTTTTAATTATATTGGCCAATTATATTAGTCCTGGTTGCTGGATAATTGTCAAGACCATAGTCCAAAAAAATAATAAGAAGAAAAAATAAGATGCAGGTTATGTTTAGCAAACGTAAACACTTGTATGTAGTAAATAAAATCAGTTATTAAAATGCAGTACTGCAAGCAAAATACAATTAATTAAATTTACCTTTATATAATAATTGCATATCATATCAATATTGTGGAGCAATATATAATTTTTCTGCCTCAATGACAGAAGGTATGAAATACGTCAATGACGTCAATTTGACAATTTCAATTGACAATATGAATTATTTAAGATAGTTGCAATATTTCTCCGCGACTCGCGCACGGTCGTTTCTCGTTTCCCTTTCCAAGTACTTGCACACCGCGAATACGCAATTCCAGGTGGGTCGGTCAAGTAGTTCTTGAGTTGCAATGTCTACAGCCTTTGAAAAAAGCAGTTTTGAAGAAAAGGCGTTTAAAGTATTGTCAACTTTTATTTTCAATTTCTTTTTTGTCTGTCAAATCGTCAAATGATGTACACCGGAATATCTTTTTGAATCGCGTAGTAATTTACAAAAGAAAATGAGAACAGCTGCTGACCGTTGTTCTTACGTTCAAGCGTGCTAACGTGAACCTGCTGCAAAGCGAGCCGAAGATATTCAACACTATCTTCCTACCTTCGACTCGGTTTGCAGTATCTTCGCGCCAGCGCGCTTGAGCTTAGTGAGAAACGGTCAACAGCTGTTCTCATTTTCTTTTGTAAATTACCCCGCGATTCAAAAACATTCCGGTTTGCATCACTATATGTTTTGACAGACAAAAAAATGAAAATAAAAGTTGACAATACTTTAAAAGCGTTTTTCTCAAAACTGCTATTTTCAAAGACTTTAGACATTGTAACTCAAAAACCACTTGACCAACTCACCTGGAATTTTGTACATATTTTCGTTAGACATTCCTTTACGTAGCACTGTCGAGATATCGTAATACACTTTGTTTTATGCTTATATTTTGTTTAACAATAATGAATATGTTGATTTTCACCCTTTTTTCTGTAAAAAATTTCATTGTTTTGTCTTCTGAGTAATACTAAAAAGTCAAAGATCATTAAAACTAAAAGAAACTTGACAGCGTTACCTCGAGAAGTCATAAGCTAATAAAATCTTTTTGAATTTTTTGTCTACCATGATCCAATGATAAATTCTGATGTCCACCGTTGGCTTATTTTTCAATATTTTCTCTTGAATTTTTTTTTTAAATAGTTTTCGAATTATACTTAATATGCTTAATTAATTTAAAAATAAAATTATTCTCTCATACTTTCAAAAAAAAATTCAAAAAAATGTGCTTAAAATGTTGATTTCAACCCCTACGGCCCCCCTTAAGGATAGCTATGACACGATTTTGATAGGCAACCCATGCTGGTAGTGTTTGTCTATGTATGAAATTTAATAAAAAAAAATGTTTCATCCGGCAAGCAGATGGGTACATTTCGACCTGCTATTCGGATCCCGTACTATTAAGTGTGTTCGCGGAGACAGTCAAGGACTAGTCCACGACAAGTGGAGCATGCGCACTTTAAAATAATATAAATAATACCGTTGATAGATAAATATACACGATATATTTAATATTATTAATTATACAGACAATTAAAATATACGGGGCAGAAAACTTGGTACTGAACGACAGACAAAGAAAAAGATTACAAGCTACAAAAATGAGATAGTTTAGAATAGTGGTGGGAGCAAGAAGATTAGACAAAAGAAGAAACGAAGATATAAGACATGAACTACAGGTAAAATCGTTCAACGAAAAAATTAAAGAAAAGACGTTAAATGGGCTGGACACATGATAAGAATGACTGGTTACATAGAAGTGAAAATGGCATGGGAGACCAAAGCAGTGGATAAAAGCACGAGGGGTACACCAAGCAAAAGCTGGAACACTAATGTAAACGAAATACTGGAGAAAAGAGGAACATCGTGGAAAGAAGCAAAAGTTTTAGCAGCAGATAGGAAGAAGTGGCGGAAATTTGCAGAGAGCAGCATATAACCTATGGGTATAAGAGGCAATCGATTATGTATGTATGTATTAATTATTAAAATACAGGTATATTTACTAATAAACGATAATACATTACATAAATATAATTGGAATTAAAATGCCCATGCGTTTGTCGTGGACTAAAACTCACTATATTAATTTTAATTAATACAATAGTAAGAATAGCGAAATGTATGTTTTGATCTATATTATAGAATTATATGTACACACATCTAAATCAAATGTAAGATTAAACAAAATAAAACAAATATAAAAAATAACTACTAAATCCACTGAAAAACTAGAATGAACACACAAATAAACATAGTTTAATAAACAATGGAAAAATAACAAAACCAAAAAAAAACAGAAACAAAAAACATCAAAAATAAAAAAACACTGAAAAATTATACACGCATTTATTTATGAAACCACTATAGGTAGTCATAAATAAACGGTGCTAATACTTCAAGATATTAGGCGATAAACGACGCGAGAGACCAACAGTCAGTCGAATATTCCTAAAATAGATTTAATTGCATGCAGTGTTGCCCGATTTGCGGAATCCCTATGCTATGTAAAAATATAAACATATATTCAGCGGAAGACCTACCATCGAAAATACCTACATTTCGTATACTGCAGTCAATATACGTAGAGCGGTGGCGCCGCTGCAACTCTCGGTCATGTCTCAAACTAAATTATACAAAATGTTAAAAAAACCATAATAAGTCGTCCCTCTAAAAAGTTGTAGAAAGGTGAAATATGATAAATTAAATCGATTTACATTGATTTCTTTCGCTCCTCCATATACTGTGGAGCTATGTCGGTCGGACGACCTAACATATGAAAAATGTCAATGAATGGAAGAGTGAAACATGGTGGGGTATATATATATATATATATATATTTATATATTTATTTATTATTTATTAAGCGCAACAGGCCTTGTAGGCCTAGGGCTAAAATGTTTACATTTTTGATTACATAAATAATATAATAAATAACTTAATATAACTTACATAACTTATAAAACTTATAAATTTTATTTAATTACACTTCAGTCTTTTTATACACTCCTTCACCACCTCTCTCCATCTCCTTCTGTCCAATGCTAGTTCTTTCCATCTCTCAATGTTACTTTTCTTCAAGTCTTCATACACACTGCCCTTCCATCTTTTCCTTGGCCTGCCTTTCCTCCTCTTTTGTATTGGTCTTCGTGAAAGTACCATTTTTGGCATTCGTTTACTTCCCATTCTCTCGATGTGCCCCAAGTATCGTATTCTCTGTGCTTTGATCGTCGTCGTGATCGTTGGCTCTTGATATAGTTCTTCCAATTCTTTATTGGTTCTTCTTCTCCACTGACCTTCTATTTTCACACCTCCATATATTGCTCTTTGCATTTTTCTCTCCCATCTTTCTAAAAGGTCTGTTTCTGACTTTTTGAGCACCCATGTTTCGCCTGCGTATGTTACTGTAGGTCTGATAACAGTCTTATAAATTCTTATTTTTGTTTTTCTTGATACGTATTTGGATTTCAATAATGTGCGTAATGATCCATATTTTTGATTTCCTTTGGCTATTCTTGCCTTTATCTCCCCTTCTTCATGACCATTTTCATCTATTTTGGCTCTCAGGTAAATAATTTCTTTGGCTCTTTTGAACGAGTATGTTTTTTCTCCATCTATTTGTACTATGATGTTATTCTCTTTTTCTTTTTGGATCTCTCCCATTATCATATACTTTGTCTTCTCTTCATTTATTTTAAGTCCGAATTTTTTGGCTTCTGTTATTATGTTTTTCATTAACTTTTGTAGTTATTTTTTGCTTGTTGCTAATAGCGTCAGATCATCTGCAAATGCTATGCATTGGTGGCCGTTTTTAAATATCGTTTCTTGCATGTTTATTCTGCTTTTCCTGATTATTCCTTCCAATGTTAGATTGAATGCCGTTGTTTATAGTGGGTCTCCTTGTCGTAATCCTTCCTTGGTTTCAAACTTTTTGGATGTATACCCTTTCCAAGCTATTACGCTTGTTGTGTTTCCATCGTCATCTTTACCATCCTGACAATTTTACTTGGTATCCCCAATTCTTTCATCAGTTCGTATATCTGCTGTCTGTTTACTGTGTCGTAAGCCTGCTTAAAGTCTATGAACAAAGAATATAGTACTGTTTTATGTTCGTAACAGGTAGTCTGTATTTCTTTTAAGGCAAATATTTGGTCAGTCGTTGATCTGTTGTTTCTAAAACCTGCCTGGTATTCTCCCAGTATTTTTTCCGAATATTGACTTAGCCTTTTTCTTATACTTTGTGCCAAGATTTTGTAAACTATTTCTAATAGTGCGATGCCTCTGTAGTTTTCGCATAACATTCTATCACCTTTTTTATGTATAGGGCATATTCTTGCTATGGTCCACTCTTCTGGCATTTTTTCTACTTTCCATATTCTTTTTATCAGGTCATATATCTCTTTCTGTAGTCTGTTCCCTCCTGATTTTATCATTTCGGCCGATATTTCTGTTATTCCTGGGCTCTTGTTATTTTTCAAGCTCATTTATATATTTATATATTTATATATTTATATATTTATATATTTATATATTTATATATTTATATATTTATATATTTATATATTTATATATTTATATATTTATATATTTATATATTTATATATTTATATATTTATATATTTATACATGGTGTCTGCGTAACTTGGAACCATATGGGAAACTTTTTTAATATCAATTTTACGAAAAAAAGTCATTCTTTATAAAGTGTTCTGCATAGTCTAAAACCTAAGATGCAATTATCAGATATCAAATTTTGTCAACAGTATACGAGGTATGTCAAAAAATATGAATTTCGCTACGTTTATATTTCAAAATATCAAAAAATTTTATTATGGAAAGTTATTTGTAATTAAAAACCATATTCAAATATGCCATAACAGCCTTCTACTTGAAAAAAAAAAAATTTCTGAAATTTTCCTAAATTACCGATTCCGAACATCATTTTTATTTATTAGACATGTAATAACTCTTTTATTAATAATTTTAGGAAAAAAAGTTATTCTTCATAAAAATCTGTGCATGGTCTAAACCTCAAGATGCAACCATCAGTTATCCAAGTTTGTTAATTTTATACGAGGTGTGTCAAATAATATGAATTTAGAAATAATTCTTTCTAAATTAATAATAAATAATTCTTTCTAAATTCTTTCTAAATTCATATTATTTGGCACACCTCATATAAAATTAACAAACTTGGATAACTGATGGTTGCATCGTGAGGTTTGGACCATGCACAGATTTTTATGAAGAATAACTTTTTTCCTAAAATTATTAATAAAAGAGTTATTACATGTCTAATAAATAAAAATGATGTTCGGAATCGGTAATTTAGGAAAATTTCAGAATTTTTTTTTTCAAGTAGAAGGCTGTTATTGCATATTTGAATATGGTTTTTAATTACAAAGAAGTTTTCATAATAAAATTTTTTGATATTTTGAAATATAAAGGTAGTTTGCACTTGAGCGAAATTCATATTTTTTGACATACCTCGTATACAGTTGACAAAATTTGATATCTGATGATTGCATCTTAGGTTTTTGACTATGCAGAGCACTTTATAAAGAATTACTTTTTTTCGTAAAATTGATATTAAAAAAGTTTCCCATATGGTTCCAAGTTACGCAGACACCCTGTATATTTATATATATATTTATATAAATATAAATATTTATAGAATATTTGCCAGCATATTAATATTTAAACTATTTTAATGAACAAATAAATAAATATAAAATAAAATTTTCACTATACAATATCATAAATTACTAACCTAGAATTACAATTGTCAGTTTACTCGTTGATATCGTGAACGTACTGTCACGATCAAATACTTTTGCGTCAAATTATCTTTACTCACATCATTGATTGGTTATGGAATTCGATAAATTATGACGTATTGAAAGAAGGGTTTGGTTTGAACTATATTAGATGTTCGAATATATTTGCAAAATATTTTTTTTCTAATTTATAATATTTAATACTAACTAACGAAGTATTCCTAGTTTTATAACCACAGTTAACAGAAATTTACTACCTAAGTTGAACATAGATGTCTTAAGTTCACTCGATTGTAAGCTTAAGTACATTTTTGATATTCTGCAGTTTATTTTATTTCGTTTTTGTATTATTTTAGGAAGTACTTAAGACACACAGTGCGACTTTACTTGTGACTCTAGGAGCTAGGCTAATCAATGATGAAGAACCTGAGTGTAGAAAGAGAATAGCCGAATGTATATCTGCTATGTTAAAAAAGCTGCTAAAATCAGATCGAGATCCATTGTTTGAAATTGTAACCACGTGGCTCAAGGATAAAAATGTAAGTTTTGACTTAAAATGTAAAAAAATGCTTGACATTTTTACTGTCGTCATATAGTAAATGACAGATGTCAAAAGTGATAATTTTAAAGCACCTTTGAATAATGTACTTGATTTTTCTTTAACTATTAATAATTTTTAGGTCAACCACAGGAGACTTGCTGCACAGATCTGTGGTATATTTGTTACCATAGAAAAATCCAGCTTTGAAACAAGATTACCAAGTGTCACTCCATTATTATTAAGACAGTTTGGTATCGATAATGCTCCCGGAAGACTGGTCAGGATAAATAAAAAAGAAGAAACGTTTACAGAAGAACAACAACGTTCGAAAGATCACCATCTCTTCCAAGTACTTCAGCTGCTTTTGAAACTGTCCGCAAACTGTCCATCCTTGTTCAAGGATACGAATCTAATTGAAAATTTGGCCGTACACATTCAAACCTTGTTGGCGTACCCTCACGATTGGGTTCGATTAGGATCGGCGCAATTTTTAGGTTATGTTTTGGCGCATTTGGATATTGATCATATAAGAGAGCTGTTGATCGCTGACACGTCAGATGACACCGGGTACTTGTGCAACGACCCTACAAACGCTGTTAAGTCTTTGACTTTGGATTTGTGTGATCAACTCCAGCCCAAGAATGTTAAAAGTGATCTGGCTGAACAGGTAAGCTGTAAAGACGGCTGTAAAAGTCAAACAATTAGGCATATATTATGACATCATAACCCACCGGTACACACTTGACGGCAAACAAATCCAACAAAATTTTTCCTAACATATTATTTTTTTTGCTATCGTTAAGTTTAGCAGGAAAGCGCCGTTGCCAAATAAAAAACATGCATGTATTTACCACAGCAACTACCGGCTACACTGTTTCTCTTTGTCTTTAAATAGTGTGAAACAAAGATAACTATCTGTAATATAAGTGTCAAAGTAATGTTGTCCTATACAAGGTTATGTAAGATTTTTGTTTGTTTATTTTTTTTCTTCTTTTATGTCCTTTGGGAGGTGCGCCCATTTAGCCAGCAACATTTCTTAAAATAAACGCTTAACTAAACCTACCATACAACAAAACCACTACGAACCTAATCGACCAATCAAGGATAAGGAAGAGAAAGTGAAGTTGGTTAAAAAATAAACTATCGTTAAAATATAAACTAAATAAATAAAATAGAATTTGAAAACAATAATTTGACATTATATTAACCTCCTATATTATGACAAACGTCAGTTACAATTTCCAATCTCACTAAATGTAATAATGACGTCATATAAACTCGTCACTAATTCTAGCCAAGAAAATGCTTGCTGTAATAGGAATGACATGTCAGAACATGTGATTATTCCCTATATATTTTTCAAATTTTTAATATGGAAACAAGGGGAAATTATGTGCAAACGTTATTGTTTGACGTTTCCTTTAACCCCGAAATATAACACAAAAAGAAACAATAGTTCATAATAACGAAATACTGAAAATTTTCGTAACATTTAAGTAATCCATAAATTTTCAATCTTAACCTCACGTTATAAGTTTTTATTATTGGTTCTATACAAAGTTCCTCTTTGTATAGAAAGTTTTAATTTCATTTTTATAGTGAGACAGAGAGAATCTGTCTCTCATGTCAATCTATATATCTTGGTATGTAGATATAGAGATATCTAGATTGACAGATACACACACACAAACAGGTAGTGAGATGTATATAGAGAGAGCGAGTGAAATGTAGAGAGAGTGAGAGAAAGAAACGGAGGGAGATCTATTGAACTTGAAGAGTGAAGTTAATTATCTTACTTTGTTTATTATTAATTCATTACTTAAAATATAGTTATTTCTTCTTCCATAGGTAGTCAAAAATCTCGTCTTCATAGCCAAATTGTTGCAAAACCTTCCAGTGTCGGAGAACAAACCAAATCTGTTGTGGCTGACAAAACGAATGCGCAAAATAATCAACACTGAAATAGTAGAGAATGCTGTGAGTACAACGTTGAGAACCGAAGTGTTTAAATGGATAGCTGGAGTGGCTGCAGCTGTAGAAACTGAAAATGTTTTACCTATACTACATCATTTAGTAGCACCATTGGTAAGCCCAACAATATTTATAGTTACGTATGGTTGGTACAGTATTAATACAGTTGCACGTCATTATCTACGTCAGAGATCGTATTTGTTGACGTTGACGTATGAAGTTGACGTTGTTGCCAAATGACAAAAAAAATCCCGAATTCATTTTAAGTCAAATACATCACATAATTATTGCAGAAGTGGATCATACAAAAAAAAAACAAAGTAATATTCAATGTAAATAAACTAAAAAATTAGAAATAGAAAAGATTAAGTAATAATCTTGCGTTAAAGTAAATAATAAAAAAATAAATACAATAAAACAAATAATACTTATAGCACACAATAAAAACAAAGGGCCTAGCCGGGTAGCATATTTTCAGATGCTTGCGTGTGTAGACACCAGGGTGTTGAAATCAGTTAGGGTTTGGAAAAACAGTACATTTACACATGCTAGCGCGTGTTGACACCACGGTGTTGAAATCAGTTAGGGTTTGGAAAAACAGTATGTTTACAGACGCTAGCGTGTGTTGACACTAGGGTGTTGAAATCAGTTAGGGTTTGGAAAAACAGTACATTTACAAATATTAGCAGATTTGGACACCAGAGTGTTGAATCCAGCTAGCTTTTTTAGTAATTAATATACATGCATAAATGCTAACGGCTATTGACTTTGATTGTATATACCTACTGCTGTTGAAAAATATTTAAGTGATTTTGGTATTAGTAAATAATTAAACGTTGTTGGGATATAAACAATAATATATTAACACAAAAGAACAACATAAAAAATAATGTTGCTCTGAAGCTATTTGCTTGTGGAATTTTTATAATTAACTATTTAGATGGGAAATAAGCCACAATTAAATTGAAAAAAATAATTTTATTAACGTTTCGATGCCCAAATCGGGTGTCGTCAAAATAAAAAATACTACTACAGGGTGTTTGGTAAAGAATGGGCCATAGCTTAACCTCAGGTTTCTGAGGTTAAAATAGGCCGATTTAAGCTAACTTACCTCAGTACAAAGTTTATAATAACCGAGATACAGGGTGTCAAAGTTAATCTTTTTTTTTTATTTATTATTGAATATTTCCTGACAAGCATGAGATATCAACACGAAATTTGGTATGTGGGGGTTTTTCGGGACGAGAAAACTAAATTCCCTACCAAAAGTTATGTGTTGCCCAGAGGGCGCCACATACGCCTTTCAGCACTCATTTAATACGTTCAATTTTTTTTATCCGTCACTCCGTATAATTTTGACATTAAAATTTGTATTCCCCTATTAGTTTTACTTAAAAAAGGTATATCTCTTTCATCTCCCTAAACTCAACCGTTTACGAGATAAACGCATTTTAAATCTGCGGTGCAACATAATTTTTAGCATAATATCATTGTAGTTACATCAGAAAAATAACTTAAAACCATAAAATTATCCAAAAATGTATCGCAAATTTCTTCAAATGAAATTTGCGATGCAATGCCATAAATTTGAGAACTGGCGCAATTATTATGGTTTTAAGTTATTTTTCGGGTGTAACTACAATGATATTATGCTAAAAATGATGGTGTATCGCAGATTTAAAATGCGTTTATTTCGAAAACAGTTGAGTTGAGAGAGATGAAAGAAGTATAGCTTTTTTAAGTAAAACTAATAGGAGAATAAAAATTTTAATGTCAAAATGATACAGAGTGAGGGATAAAAAAATTTAACGTAATAAATAAGTGCTGAAAGGCGTATGTGGCGCCCTCTGGGCAATATATAATTTTTGGTAGGGAATTTAGTTTTCTTGACCCAAAAAAACCCCACATACCAAATTTCATGTTGTTATCTCATATCTGTCAGGAAATATTCAATAATAAATAAAACAAAAGTTTAACTTTGACACCCTGTATCTCGGTTATTATAAACTTTGTACTAAGGTAAGTTAGCTTAAATCGGCCTATTTTAACTTCAGGAACCTGAGATTAAGCTATGGCCCATTCTTTACCAAACATGTTGTTTAGTAAAACAATTTGTTTAGCTATGGCCCATTAAACAAAAATGTTGCTTAGTAAAAAATTCTACTAATAATTTTTTTAATCTGACTCATTTATATGGGCAATTCATACATATATTATACATTTTAAAGTATTTTTTACTAAACAACAACATTTTTGTTTAATCTAGTAGTACGTATTTTGTATTTTGACAACGACACCCGATTTGGGTGTCGAACCGTAAATAAAATTATTTTTTTTTATTTAATTGTGGCTTATTTCCCATCTAAATAGTTAATTATAAAAATGCCACAAGCACATAGCTTCAGAACAACATGATTTTTATGTTGTTCTTTTGTGTTAATATATTATTGTTTATATCCCAACAACGTTTAATTATTTACTAATACCTAAATCACTTAAATATTTTTCCACAACAGTAGGTATATAAAATCAAAGTCAATAGCCGTTAGCATCTACGCATGTATAACCACTAAAAAAGCTAGCTGGTTTCAACACTCTGGTGTCCAAATCTGTTAGTATTTGTAAATGTACTGTTTTTACAAACCCTAACTGATTTCAACACCCTAGTGTCAACACACGCTAGCGTCTGTAAACGTACTGTGTTTCCAAACCCTAACTGGTTTCAACACCGTGGTGTCATCACGCGCTAGCATCTGTAAATGTACCGTTTCTCCAAACCCTAACTGATTTCAACACCCTGGTGTCTACACACGCAAGCATCTGTAAATATGCAGCCGGGTAAGATGATGAAAAGTGCCCCCAACTCGATTCGAATTCCATATAGGTCACCGTTTAACATATATAGTGAAACTAACTTTCTGAAATTTTTAGCCCCCTAGGTGGTCATGTGACCCACCTAGAGCCCAATTAGGGTTTTTATGCTTTTATTTTTTATCTCAGCCGCATCGGGAACTAGCGAAAAACTTTAAATAAAAAAGTTGTAAGCTTTAAAAAGTTCTGTCCGAATATTTTTTTTTTAATTTTTGGCGGGAAATTTAAATTTTAGAACGATTTTAAAATTTTAAATGAGTATAAAAAAATAACTAAGACATTCGCTTTCACGAAAAAAATATATAACGTGTATTTTTGCACAATGTTTCCCTCTGAATATTTTCAAATTTTTAAAATTGGTGAAACGAACTTTTAATAATAAAAAAATCGCATTTTTTCGGTTTTTTTTTTCGTTATTTGATACAATTTTATACATATTTTTCAAAAAAGGTAACACCGTCACTAGAATAGGTAAACTGAAACTGAAAAACTGAAAAATAATTGGGGTTTGCTTAATAAAATTTTTTTGTAACGCCATCCATTTTTCAAGATTCAGGGCGTTGAAGAAAACAGAATTTTACACATTTTTTACGATTTTGCCGAAACTACTGGCAACATTGTAATAAAACTTGGCGGGTTTTAAGAGGTAGTTATTGTGCATGTTTTGACATACAATTAAGGATTTGATATTCATCATTGGCGCGCATAGGGGTAATGGTCTGAACTTTTCAAAACAAAAAGATAGTACGCCACTGACATATTTCAAATTAATAATCATTTTTGAATTCCTCGTTCAATTTGCGATAAAAAAACTATCTTTTAATTTTTTCATAAGACGCGCCGTTTTGCTGCAAAAAATAAAATAGCTTAACGCTTCCAAAGTATTCGAATTAGTTTTTATAATGCATGTACGAGTTTATGTTAGTCCGTCCGCTACAACTTTTCCCATGCGGTACGATTCATTTTCAATCAAATTAAGTCAAAACAGAAAGTGAAACGTACGCCGATGTGTGTAGTATATAGTATACAGTATACAAAATGTATATACACATGGACGTTCGTTTCAATTTATGTTTTGACTTTATTTGATTGAAAATGAATCGTACCGCATGGGACAAGTTATAGCGGACAGACATAATATTATGTAGATGTAGAAACTACTAGAAGTTCGAATACTTTGTAAGGGTTAAGATGTTTTATTTTTTGAATAAAAATGGCGCGTCGTATGAAAAAATAGGAAGATACATTTTTTGTCACAAATTGAACGAGGAATTCAAAAACGATTGTTAATTTAAAATATGTCAGTGGCGTACTATCTTTTTTCTTTGAAAAGTTCAGACCATTACCCCTATGCGCTCCAATGATGAATATCAAATCCTTAATCGTATGTCAAAACATGCACAATAACTACCTCTTAAAACCCGCCAAGTTTTATTACAATGGCAAAATTCGGCAAAATCGTAAAAAATGTGTAAAATTTTGTTTTCTTCAACGACCTGTATCTTGAAAATGGATGGCGTTACAAAAAATTTTTATTAAGCAAACCCCAATTATTTTTCAGTTTTTTACCTAGTCTAGTGACGGTGTTACCTTCTTTGAAAAATATGTATAAAATTGTATCAAAGAACGAAAAAAAAAACCGAAAAAATGCGGTTTTTTATTTTTAAAGGTGCGTTTCACCAATTTTAAAAATGTGAAAAAATTCAGGGTAAAACATTGCGCAAAAATACACTTTATATATTTTTTTCGTGAAAACGAATGTCTTAGTTATTTTTTTATACTCATTTAAAATTTTAAAATCGTTTTAAAATTTAAATTTCCCGCCAAAAATTAAAAAAGAAATTTTTCGGACAGAACTTTTTAAACTTTTTTATTTAAAGTTTTTCGCTAGTATTCGATGCGGCTGAGATAAAAAAATAAAAACCCTAATTAGGCTCTAGGTGGGTCACATGACCACCTATGGGGCTAAAAATTTCAGAAAGTTAGTTTCACTATATATGCTAAACGGTGACCTATAAGGAATTCGAATCGAGTTGGGAGCACTTTTCATCATCTTACCAGGCTAGGCCCTTTGAAGTGTCAACACCGCAACTGTCAAATAAATGTTAACAATTTATGCCAAAATATCACCTTCGTTCGATTACAGTTACAGTGTGTTCCGAACAAATGTGCTTCATAAAAACGCTTTATAATCCACTTATACAAATTAAGTGAAACAAGTTGTGGTGTATTTTTTTAAGTTTACGTTAATAGAAATCTTCAAATATTATTTCTACGCGTATATAGTATGTCTAGTGGCTGTAATTCCAGTGTACTTGACTAAAAGATTCTAAGAACGAACAGACCTACGACTTAAATATTTTGTGTTGGTATCATGTGACGTCACTTGCTATGACGCGCATGAGTATTTATACTGTACGAATCATAGATGCACGGGATTGTTCATTAGGGTATATCTGATTTATTTAGACAATCACGCCTTATTTAGACAATAAATAATAAACAAAATAAACTCAATAAACAAAATTGACGGTTATGAACTGGTCTAAGATTTAATAATGGTCTTATTATTGAAGCGACAATAAAACTTTAGGTAAAAACTTGTTCTCCGCCTGGCAATAAATATATAATTTAATACCAGAATATTCATCATACCTGGATATTATCAAGCATTGTATATTATATAATACGTGAATATGTCCTTTATGGACGTCTTTGTAAATGTAAACATCTATGAACAAGCAAACGGGGTCAGATAAATATGGTCCATGGACGTTCGTCCTCAGTGGTCCCAACCTGGCTCCCTAAGTCGAAAGACAAGGCGACCGCGCCGACCGCAGGAAAGTCCTCTTGCATCGTGAGCAGTTTAGGCTGGCTTGGCATAACAGAAGTGTTCTGTTTGTTTTTAGAAAAAAGAGCTGCTGTATATTCATTTTTAACTTCTTCTCTTCTTCTTTTTGTATAGACATGACTCTGTCTGTTTTTTCAATGTGCCTCTAGTAAGTTGTCGTTCCATCGTTTTCATGGTCTTCCCACTGATCGTCTTCCTATTGGGAAACCGTCTCTCGCTGTCCTGACTACCCTATTTGTTGTCATTCGGCGTATGTGGTCATTCCATTCTATTCTTCTGTTTCTTACCCAATTATTAATGTCCCATAGATAAGAGTCTTACCATCGATTTTTCAAAGGGTTTTCATCTCCGCTGTTTCGAGCAATCTTTTGTCCTCTCTGTGTCGGGTCGTGTTTCTGCCGTATGTCATTATTGGTCTGATGACTGTTTTGTAAATTCTACCTTTCATTTCTTTTCCAATATTTTTATTTCTCCATATTGTCTCATTCAGGCAACCTGCGACTCTGTTTGCTCTATTCACTTGATCTTCCACTTCTGTTTCGAGCCTTCCGTAGCTAGATAGTGTGATGCCTAGGTATTTAATTCCATCACTTGTTCTATTATCTGACCTTCCAGCTCAAATTTACATCTTATTAGATCTGCTGTTATAACGATGCATTTTGTCTTTTTTGAGGAAATTAACATGTTAAATTTTCTGGCGATTATGTTAAATTGGTGCAGCATACGTTGTAAATCATCTTCACTTTGAGATATTAGTATTGCATCGTCCGCATAACGGATTATGTTAAGTTGTTTTTCTCCCATTTGGTATCCTTTTTTAGTTCTTACTTTTTTTTATTATTTCATCCATGATCAGGTTGAACAATAAAGGACTCAAGGAATCCCCCTGTCTTATCCCATTGCTGGCTTCATTTGGGTCAGTTAGTTCATCTTCCACTTTTACTTTTATTGTGTTGTTCTGGTAGATGTTTTCGATCGTTTTAATTATTCCTAGAGGTACCTCTCTTGAGTATAACAAATGGATACCGTCCTTTAATGTGTCCCTGTCAAATGCTTTCTTAAGGTCCACGAAACATAAATATGCCGGTTTGTTCTATTCCAACGATTTCTCTTGAACTTGCCTCATTATAAATATAGCGTCAGTGCCATGACCTTCCCGACCTAAAACCTTGTTGTTCTTCTGCTAATGGTATAATTTCATTCAATTTGTTTGTTATCACTTCGGTTGTTAATTTTAATGTTGTTTTTAATAAGTTAATTCCTCTGTAATTATCCGGGTCCGATTTGTCTCCTTTTTTGAAGAGAGGTATTAGGATGCTTGATCTCCATTCTTGTGGTATTCTGTTTTGTTCTATTATTTTTTGTATTAGTTTTAATATTTGTTTAGTTGATTTTTAATCTGTCAACAAATTTCACCAAAAACTTCAGATTTTTAATATATATGTAATTTGCTATTCAATTTAAGTGATCCAATATCCAAAATATTGGATAAGTTACGCCAAAGTCGCGCCAAATGTAGGCAACTTACTATTATTATAAACATAGACGGTTGCGTTTCGATTCAATTCGAGTCTCTTACCATCCTCTGGCACGTGTTTCTAGGCCTACTCGTCATCAGAGAGGCTTGTAAGAAGACTGACCTGAATCCAAACGCACCGACTGGTTGGCAATTATATAAAATAATATATCAACACATGCATTTAGCGACCTCTAACGAGGAAAGATAAAGTGAGTGTAGAAAACGATTAAAGGAAAAGAAAAGACTAAGTTTTCACTCTAATGGCATATAAAACAACGTAATGTTACTTTACATCCCACCAGACTGAAAACAATGGGAACCTTCTCTGGTTACTCCTCCGAGGCTTCTACAATTTGCAAGCCATACGGATGCTGAGACTAAGGAAGATGAGGGAACTTTACAATTTATAATTCACGTCCCATCTGCTCAGCGCGGTAAAGTTTCAACGAGAATGGTTCCCTTTGTACGGAACCATACGGAGTTGCTTGCTGCACTCTCTGATTGGACTAGAATATGATGCGGCTGTATTTTCGTTTTGCAACGAAATTGAAAATGGTTATTCATTTTTGATTTACATGTTTACTCTGATTGGAGTACGATGGGAACCATTCTCGTTGGAACTTTGCCGCGCTGAGCAGATGGGACGTGAATTATAAATTGTAAAATTCCCTCATCTTCCTTAGTTTCAGCATCCGTATGGCTTGAAAATTGTAGAAGCCTCGGAGGTGTAACCAGAGAAGGTTCCCATTGTTTTCAGTCTGGTGGTATGTAGAGTAACATTACTTTGTTTTATATGCCATTAGAGTGAAAACTTAGTCTTTTGTTAGCAGTTGCCGCTAGGGTATCTATGCCATTTCGTTCGTTGCAATCCGTGACTGCACGCTGGGGTTTGTGTTGGTTGGATCAGAGAGAGCAGCATATGTGCCTCCTGATGAGAGACTAATAAGTTTCGAAACCGGTAGAGGTGCTTGCTGCACTCTCTGATTGGACTGGAATATGATGCGGCTGTATTTTCGTTTTGCAACGAAATTGAAAATGGTTATTCATTTTTGATTAAAGTAAACTATTAGTTACAGTATTACCTAGTGTTATTAATAGTGTGACCAACTCCAATTCAGTCGAATTCGGGACAAGGCTGAAAAAAATTCCTAAAATCCGGGACTTTTGAACGAAAATCGGGCCATTTTTTTAAATACAAGTTTAATATCATCTTTTAATTGATTATTTAACATTTTTATGTTGAAAATGATATTTTGATGGGATTAAGCGGATTAAGCCACAATTGTTTGTAATGATAATTATACTTTTGTTAGTTTTTGACGTTTCGACTTCAAATTCGAAAATCGTCCTCAAAAACGAAAAATTTGAAAATCAACTGATGTTGGATTTCCATGCAAATATGCTTCTTTTCATGAGCATTTTTCAATGCGTCACAAATGATAGAAAAAAGGTAAGTCCGTGATAATATACATTTTAGTGACATGACATTTTAGTTAAATCTGACAGTTGTCACATTTTATTTGCAATTTGGCATAAAAACAAATCAATTGTGTTTATTGCATTTATAAAATAGTGTTTTCTTTGATTTGTATAGTCTTATAAATTATACAGATTATATTCGTAGATATATTATATAATTCGTAAATAATTTTTTTTCGATTATTGCGCCATCTATTGACAACTAGAATAAATGTTATAAATGTCACCGATGAAATGTAATCACCGACGTGCGTTTTTTTCTGTCACATACAATTTAATGCGGTAGAATGAAATCGAAAAACTGTGAAGCACTGAAAGATGCTCATGAGAAAAAGCATATAACCTTAGGTTAATATAAAAATGTAATTATCATTACAACCAATTGTGGCTTAATCCTATCAAAAATATAATTGTCAAACATACAACAAGAAAACAGTTTCTGAACATTTTTACGTTGATTACTTCTTACTATCATATTATTTGTCGACCGATGAAATTTAAGTAAAAATGAGAAGAATTCAAGAAAAAAATAACTTATTCAAAATTTCAAAAGAGAATTTTGCCAAAACGTTGAAAATTCGGATGGCCCGGAACCATTGTCCGGGACGCCGGGACACGACTTCGTAATTCGGGCCATGTCCCGGATTTTTCGGGCTAGTTGGTCACACTAGTTATTAATATAATTGATTAATATTGTATTCATTTTTAGGTACGAGAATTAGCTACTACAGAAGAGAAAAATGCTCCCTTGAGGCATCTATCCAAAGAAGTATCAAATCTAATAAAAGCAAAAGTCGGCGTCGAAAAGTATACCGAAACTATAACGAAACAACAGCAACACTTATCTATTAAGAGAGCAGAAAGAAAACGGTCGAGAACGCAGCTGGCTGTGACCGATCCAGAGAGTTTCGCCAAAAAGAAGATCAAGAGACACGAGAAAAAGAAAGATGCCAAGAAAAGGAAGATAGAATCGTTGAAAGGAACTAAGAGGAATTTTAAGAGGCGGAAAACTACGATTGATTTAGATAGTTCCGAAATTATTTAATTTAATATCTGTGATAAATCGATTTAGTTTTGTAATTTAATTTTACAAAGTATTGTTAAAAATATCTTTGAATAAAACTGAGTATACGTTTCTTTTTATTTCGTGTTTTTTATGGTCTGCCACAAGGCTCGGTACTTGCACCACTGCTTTACATCGCAGATGACTGGGCTTTATTAATACAAACAAAATCCCTACAAAAAGCTGAATAAATTCTGATGGAAGACATAGATTTATGGGAAGTTACTTTCTAAATTGGAGACTGCCCCACCGCCTTTAAAATCGAAGTAACCTGCTTTTACCTAAACAACAATTTGACGTCAAGTCCACTTTGATAATACACGAGTCAACCTAATAAACATCCAAAATTTCAGACGTGACGTTGGACAGAGCATTAAGCTTTAGAGAACATTTAAGTATAGTTGCTGAGAAGCTAATAACCAAAAATAACATCATTCAGATGTTCTGCTGCACAACATGGTTTCAGGCTTAGCTCTTGTTTATTTTGCAGCTGAATATTGTACACCAATATGGATCAACAGTGTTCACGTTCAAAAGGTTGATGTCCAGCTAAATAACACCATAAGAATGATCTCTGGAGTAATCAAATCCACACCAACCCATTGGCTATCAGTGCTGATCGACGTCCCACCACCACACCTTCGCCGACTCAATTTGGTAACTAAAGAATATAAAAAGTTCCTTAGCAAAACAGCGCTACCGATTCATAATTGTGCAGAAGATGCAACCAATGGTCGACTTACTTACTTACTTACTCCGTGGCGTTACAACCCTTCGTGCGTTTTAGCCGACTCGACAACATGCCTCCACTGTTTTCTGTCTTGAGCAACCTCCATCCAATTCTCCACGCCCATCGCGCTTAGGTCTCCTGATATATTATCTCGCCACCGGGGTCGAGGGCGTCCGCGTGGTCTCCTTCCAGTTGGGACTTCCTCCCACACCAGTCTTACTGTTCTTTGGTCAGAAGACGAGGTGTCCTGCCCATTGGAGTCTTCTGGACTTTATTTCGTTTATGATGGCGTCTGGGTAAAGTTCTTCGAGCTCTTTGTTAGTTCTTATCCTATATTGTCCTGACGCTTCATCCAGCACAGGACCAAAGATCTTCCTTAGGATTCTTCTTTCCCAAACAAGTAGTCTCTCTTCGTTTGCCTTTGTTATCGTCCACGTTTCACTTCCATACATCACAACGGGTCGTATGATTCTTTTAGAGACTTCAGTGGCGGCTCGTGACCTCAGTATGCGGGTAGGCTACACATATACTTCGGGTAGGCGACAAAAAATATCCTACAGTTTGTAATACATTTTGAGCCGTCTTGCAATACTAAATGTAATCTATGAGCGCAACAATGTGTAAAAATTGCTTTTGGAGCATCTACTTTAATTTTTGATTGTAATCCGTTTAAAGAGCCAGCCATTACACTTGCACCATCGTAAAATTGAGCAATTAATTTATTTTTGTAATCATATGGCTCAAGCACGTTTGAAATTAAACTATATAGAGCGTCTGCAGATCTATTATCGCTAACATAAAAAAACCCTAAAAATCTTTCTGTTACCTGACCAACTTTGTTAACAAAACGGATTGTTAAAGTACACTGTGATTTTTCGGTTATATCAGTAGTATCGTCAGCTAGTATAGAAAAAAATTGACTTTCATTAATTTCTGTTGAAATTTCATTTTTTACGTAATCGGCAAGACAATCTATTAAATCATTTTGTATTGTTTTTGACAAACCCGTGAACACCCCTTCTATTTTTTAACATGATCCTGGATTTCCTGATCGCGTTTAACTACTAAATTAAAAATTTCTTTAAAATTACCCATGTTTGAAGAATTATGGCTCTCATCACGACCGCGAAATGTAAGTTCTTGTTTTGCTAAAAGAATTGTAACATCAATTTCTTCAACTTCTTTAATCTTTTTCAACTTCTTCATTATATATCTTATTAGATAGAGAAATATGTCCAGCGAAAGCACTGTCAGTAGTTTGTTTATTTTTTTCTAACCGTTTTAAATCTAAGCAATTGTTTAAATGTTCTTTCGAAGATTCATGTTTTTTTACACTAGCTGATAAATTTTTCAAATCTGAATATCCCTGACTCACATAAACATTTTGCTTCAAATTTAAGAGCAACAGACAAGGCCAACAGAAAAGTGAATTTTTAAAATAACTTCCGCTTAGCCATTTATGATTTTCATAACATATTGTTTTAAACGATCTCGAAAATGGTTGATTGTCTTTTGTCTTATCTGTGGATAAAATTGTTAAATTTTGTAAAGGCCGGCCCATTGAAATAATTATTAATCTTTCTTGATTTTGGCGCCTTGAAAAAGACGTCTCGATCAAACTGCATATTACATCGTTTAAAATATTCATATTCGATGACTAAAGTTTTTCCACCAATAAAACTAACACACCTACGTTTCAACAACGTCAAATATTACTTATTTTATTTATGTATCAAATAATAATTTACTATTCGAATAAATTGATAAGTTAACAATTAACCTCGCTTTAAATTTTTAATTATCTATATAATCTAGTAACACATTATTCAGTTTTCATAAACAAATTTAAATTGTCCTACCTAGTTTTATTCAATACTTAACCTACTAATAACAGCCAAAATCAAAAAACAATTATTTTAAAACAGTTTCACAAGACACAAGAGAAGCAACTGATAAAATTTTGTAGGTCCGGCTATAAGACTCTGTGCCTATCCGCCCGTTCAAAATCGTAGAATACGGTCGCTACGATCGCGTAAACAGAGAGAGATCGCACGTCAATTCGGTGTTGGCGTCGTTCTATTTCAGGCTACGTTCCCGAGTGCCTGACCAAGGAGAATATAGAATCTATACAGTATACAGTACTACTGATACTACAAGGAGCGTACAATAATTATAACTACGGAGAAAATTTTTTGGATATTTTTAAAAATAATTTGGATAATTTTTGCTATTTTATTGTAGATATTGTGTCAAAATTTATAAATTACAATTTTGAAATAAGTAATTTATATTAATAATTTATATTATTGTACTACATTTGAAGAGGGTAGGCGGCGCCTACCTTGCCTACCCCGACGGGCTGCCCCTGAGAGACTTGTATCTTCGTAAGTCTTGTTAGTTGTTTTGATTTTATAAGGTTTTGGAGGGCAAAAAGACATCTGTTGCCGGCCTGTATCCCGTTGTTTATTTCTTGTGATCCGTTATTGTCTTCAGTTATTGTTGTTCCAAGTTACTTGAATTCTCTAACGCGCTCAAAGTTAAAGTTATCGATGGTGATGTTCGGACCAATTCTGTCTCTGCTTTGGTTATTGCGGCTCATATACATATATTTCGTCTTGTTTTCGTTGATTTGGAGCCCCATCTTCTCTGCTTCCTTCTCGAACCTCACGAAAGTCTCCTTCATCCATAATCGTGTGTTACCTATTAGGCCGGTCGTCCATTGGAAGCGTAGTCGCGCGACTTGAAGGTAGCGCGTATACGCCCGTATAGAAGCGACTAATCCTAACAAATAAAATGTAACTAAACAACGTCCACTGCAAACGACTTTAAGCGACCGGGCTTGGCCGACCACAAGCGACTGGCGATCGATCCCCCTAGAATGGGATTAGTTGCTGGTAATCGCATGGTGATGCTACACTGGATTGCAATAAACATCTGTGAAGGTATTTTTGAAACTGTATTAATTTTGGATAATTGTGTTATTTTCGATATGGAAATTGATAACGAAAAACTGATTAGTGCCGTTTATGAAAAGTCTCCGTTGTGAACATTAATGACAAGAGATATCATTCACGTGATGTTCAAAGGAAATTGTGGTCGAAAGTTGCAGAAGAAGTAGGTGCTAGTGAAAAGAGTTTTTCAATATTATTATTTTATAATATATAATTACAATGTAAACAAAAAATAAAAAAATAGAGAGTGGCACTTACAAAGAGTGCCGACAGAAGTGAATAAGTACTTCATAGTTTTAGGATTAACAAATTTTCGAAAGAATTTTTATTTGAAATTTTTACAATAATAAACGTCTTACATCTAAACCAAGTAAATATAAAGTTACATAAATCTTTAAATTATTTTTATTAACAAATTACTTAATCTTTTTTTTGTTCAATTTGACGAAAACTGTAATTAAATACTGATAAAGTATAGTAAATATTTCGTGTAAATTTGAATCGCCAACAATATAATAATATGGAAGAGTCGATTCCAGTTAAAAGGGGGCCATTGTACAAAGATACCAACCTTTTTAAATAAATAACAATGTTAATAAATTACATACATATTTGTGTAATAAATTATTCCTTTTAACTTAACCTATGCTTTCTATGTATATTTTACACGCTATTCACAAAAATACACTTTCTTTTGATGATGACAGTCAGTTTGACAGTCGCGAACTAAGTAGTATACAGTCGCCTGCAGTGGATGATACCAGTCGCATGATCGCACATACACGGACGTATACGCGCTACCTACGAGTCGCGCGACTACGCTTCCAATGGACGACCGGCCTTAGATCGATATCGTCTGCAAATGCCAGTAGTAAGTTTGGTCCTTCTCGATGAAATACTGTATTGGGTTTTTCGATTCTTGCACTTTTGATTATGTGCTCCAGAACTAAATTGAAGAGTTGTGGTGAAAGTGCATCTCCCTGTTTTAGTCCATTGTTTATTTCAAATGTCTCCGAGTATTGTTGTCCAACTCTCACCTTACATCGTAACTGTTCCATACACATCCGTATCAACCTGACTAGTTTTTTTTGGAAAGTCAAGTTCCTGCACCGCTGTCCACAGTCTAGCCCTGCATACTCTATCAAATGCTTGTTTAAAATCTATGAACGTCTGATGAAGCTCACGATCAAATTCCCAGCACTTTTCCATTATCTGTTTTATTGTGAATATCTGGTCAATGGTAGAGCGGCCCGGTCTAAATCCGCATTGATAATCTGCAACGATTTCTTGTGTATTTTTTGGTTCTTTCTAGCAGGAGGTTTGCAAGGATTTTATAGGTGGTGTTTAGGAGTGTTATTCCCCAGTAGTTAATACATTGCTTTTTGTTTCCCTTTTGTGTATTGGTACAATAACTCCTTCTTTCCATTCATCTGGCATTGTTTCTTCTCGCCAAATGTCTTGAATTAGCTTATATATAGAACTGTACAACGCTTCTCCATGTTTTAAGCACTCTGCGGGTATACCATCGCTACCTGGTGTTTTATTATTTTTAAGTTTTTTAATTGCCTGTATTACTTCTTCGTATGTCGGGTATTGGTCTTCTATTTCAGTTGTATGTACTTCTGTGTTTGATGTATTTCTGCTAGACTGGTCGTTTAATAGTTGATAGAAGTATTCCTTACAGGTTTTTAGGATTTCCTTGTCGTCAGTGATAAGCTGCCCACTGTCGTTTTGAAGGAAGTTTTCTGTTCTTGCTTGGCACCCGGTCTTGATATCTGAAACTCCTTTGAAGAACTGTCTCGCTTGTTTGTTCCTTCTTTTTTCTTCTATATCTCTTATTATTTGTTCCTGATACTCCCTCTTCTTCCTTTTCATTAGTTTTCTTGTCTCTGTTCTTCTTTGTTTATACATTTCATTGTTATTGTGCGAGGGGTTTTGTAGCATGTTCCTTCTAGCCATATTTCTTCCTGTTATGGATTTTAGGCAATCATCATCGAACCATTTTCTTTGTTATTCTCTTTTGTGTCCTAGTATTTCATCTGATACGCTTGTCAGAGCTAATTTTATATTTTTCCAAGCTCAGTCTATGTTGTTATAGTCCTCTGTCTGTGTTAGAGCTATTTTTATAGCCTTCTGAAATTTCTGTTCTGTCTCATTATCATATAACTTCGGTATTCTATAACTGTGCTGGTATATTCTTGTGTGTTTTTTGGGACGCTATTCTTGTCCTTATCTTCATTTTTACTAGAAAATGATCCGTGTCTCCATCAGCTCCTCTTAGGCTTCTTACGTCTACGCAGTTACTGCCTCTCCTGGCATCTACTAGAATAATCCTAACCAATAGTCAACTGCACTCCAGAAAATCTCCCTACAAAACTTAACATGGTCGATGTGCGCATATATTGCACAAATGGGGTAAATTACCATCACCGTCATGCAGCTTCGGCGACGTCCAAACTATCCAGCACATAACGGAGGAGGGCCACCAGCGAGCCTACGAGGACAGTTCCCAAGATTTCCAGTTTGAGATATCCGAGTCGATTAAATACATTAACAACCTCAACGTTTGCTTATAAATTGTTTATGATTACAAAAAATCCACAAGGAAAGAATTTTCGTGTAGCTGGCTGTATACCATTAATCACAAAATTTTTTATTGAAAATCCTTTATAAAAGGTATAGCTATAATTTTATTAAAATCTCTTCAAGGGCTACATCTAATCACATAACGTTTTCGATATAAAAATATCATCATCAGTGCTAGTACAGGTTAATCACATGCTGAGCCACCAAAAATACGTGAGTATAAACGCTTTAAATGTTATGAAAATATGTTAAATTTACATTATTAATCATAATTCCAAACAATGGATGAAATTGTCAGAGATATGGCCCTTAGGCATCGCATATCTCCCCACACACCACGTGGCCGTGGGTTGCTGATCGGATAGATCCGCGCTTAGCTACTCATTACATCCGCGCTTACTCATTTGGTATTAAAAAGTGGTCAAAAACGGATATTAAGAGTCTTCAGCGAAAAGCAAAAACACTTCTAACAAAGGCACAAAAACATCATCCAGGCAGTGCAGTAGAGAGAACAACATTACCGAGATACCTAGGAGGAAGAGGACTCATGGACATAGGTGAGCAACTGGATAAACAAGTTACTAATCTAAGAACTTATTTTCAGGCGCAGGCTGAGACATATACTTTACATCGCGCAATATGCACAGTAGACGACACAACACCGCTTAAACTGAGGGAACAAGAAATACGCATAAACTACCAATCTAATGAAGAAAAAAAATGCGCACCTGTATAGGTAAGCCTCTGCATGGGCAGCATATGAATGAGATTAGCCAAGAACATGCCGATAATTCAGCGTCAAACTATTGGTAGACGTCAGGAAAGATGTTTCCCGAGACGGAAAGTTTCATACTTGCCATTCAAGATCAGGTGATTCCAACTAGAAATTACCTGAAGTATATTGTCAAAGATCCTCAAGTCCAAAACGACAAATGCCGATATGGATCTCAAGCCTTAGAATCCATCCATCTTACAGGGGGCTGCCAGGAGTTTGTCGGAACTGAGTATAAAGAACTCTTTGGCTCAGTAGGAAAGATTCTTCACCAGGAACTAGCTAGAAAACTGAACTTCTCCAGACGGACCATCTCCCTTATTTATTATCAATACGTCCCTGATAGAATCTATGAAAAAGACAACTACAAGCTATACTGGGATCGGACTGTGCTCACAGACCAACGAGTGGCACAAAATAGACCGGATATCGTACTAGTTAATAAACTTACTAGGCAAACAACATTAATAAATGTGACGACACCTAACAACAATAATCTGCTTGGTAAACACAACGAAAAAATCGCCAAATATGGAGATCTCGAAATACAAATAAGGAGACAATGGAGAATGGAAAGTACCCAGAAAATACCTATTGTTCTTTCTACTACTGGAGTCATTACGAAGAACCTCATAGAAGACATCAAAAAGCTGGGTCTAATTGAATATCTTTACAAGACCATGCAGAAAGCTGTACTACTCGTGACACACCTGCATTCCAAGTCACCTAGGGCTCGATAACATGTAAAGAGTCCCACCAGAGCTCAATCCTTTTGATACCCTAGGTATCTGGAATGAGTCAATTTTACCCTTAGAGGGAGTGTGAGCTGCATGACTAAATATGTCCAAAACATTAAACCTGTCATTGAGTTCCTGATCATTAGATCAATTACCTCTAACTTGGCTACTTTTTCTACATGTTCAGCAATATGTTTTTCTCCACACAGCTCATTTGGCATCTATTTATTTTTTATCTGTCGTTGTTCTGAGACTTCAGATGTTGTTCTTCTGCTTATGTTACAATTTTATTCAGTTTGTTTATTATTAATTTGGAAGTCAATTTGAATGATGTATTTACTAAGTTAATTCCTCTGTAATTCCCCGGGTCTTATTTGTCTCCCTTTTCGAAAACAGATATTAAGATGCTTGATCTCCATTCTTGTGGTAATCTGTTTTGTTCAATTATGTTTGCATTAGTTTTAATAGTTGCTAGGTCAGATTTTGTCCCCCTTAATACCTCCTTTACCTCTCCCTCTTTGATATTTGTTTCTTCTGTTGTCGTAACTTCAGGTGTGGGTGGTTCATTATCGTCGTCAAAAGCTGCTGAATAGAATGGCAGTATAGTCCGCATATCTAATGTGGTTTATCTGCTTCCCATTCACTATTATGCCTTCTTTATCATCATAAAGTACCTCATTATAGATCACTTTTGAGTACAAATTGAAAAGCCCTCTTTAGATATAAAAACCTTTTAATTGAATTGAAGTATCCTATCTTGTGGTTATTTATGTATAGGTAAGCGCAGCTTTTGGTACCTTACATAATTTCTATCCATTTCTTGCTCTATTACTTAACCAAAAATTTTAAGTTACTCATAAAGACGATACAATAGCATCCCTACTTAATTCGATAATAAGTAGGCTAATATTTAAATACATGGAATACCCAGGCCCCAGGGGCGGCCACAAATTTCCCTTTCCAAAAAAATTTCCGCTACGTTCTCGTGAGGTGGTACAAGACCGTAATTTACATAGTTTCAGACGAAACTTCTTATTGTCTTAAAGTCGAGAAACAGCGGACAGTAAATTGGTGAAATTGATCTTGTCAACTTTTGTTGCAGGCGCATAATATGGCTCCCACACCGACTTACATCGAGAGCGTAGCTAATAACAACAATAACAATGAAAGCGAGAGCAAGGTTAAGCTTTTTCCATACAAAATTCAACCGATTGAGGAAAATCTTAGGAAAAAATTGTTAGCTGTATTCACAGGTAAGGGTTTTTTTTTTCGTTTCCTGTCCAGCAATATTATTTTCGTAAGATTATTAAGTATTGATTATTGATTAACTTTTTGATTAATTTGGTTAAACAGATTTTAAAAATAACTGATAATCTGTTAAATAAATTTATACTAAAACTCAAAAGATTTATTTTAAGGGTGACTCCATTTCAAATCACTCAATTTTGGATCCAAAAAACTTTTGGACTCCCGACTTGTCTGAAAATTGGTATATAGCATCTGTGGGATGTAGTAATAAAATATTTAAGGCCGAATTGTCTTCTTCTTCTTCTTCTTCTTCTTCTTCTTCTTCTTCTTCTTCTTCTTCTTCTTCTTCTTCTTTTTCTCAAAATGCTATTTTAAGCGATTTTACAGTGATTTGGTATTTATTTAAACAAATTTGCATTTTGTATCGTAAAGTATCAATGGAAAACATAATATTTTAATAGAAGGGACTCAAGAATGTCATTATATGGCATTATAACAAGTTATTTTTTTATAATTTTTATAATAATTTTTTTAAGTAAAATTGTGGCTTATTTCCCAATTAGAATAGTGATTTAAAATAAATGGTACTCCGTTAAAAGGAAAAAAAAATATTGGGGGTGTTTTCGCCGGGCTGTTTTAGCCGGGCTGTTTTAGCCGGGGTTATTTTAGCCGGAGCTATCTTGACCAAGGCTATTTTGTGTGTGATCTATTTTGTCGGGGATATTTTGTTTACGTACTATTTTGTCGAGGCTATTTTGTATCAGGGCTATTTTGACTGGGCTTTTTTAACGGGGCTGTTTGGACCGGGCCATTTTGACGGGTCACGCCTTATTATTTATCGGCTTATGTTATTGCTAGTATAGTTAGTTCTATTTCTTTTCTATTCATGCCCTTTATGTTCCACGCTCCTTTTTTTCCAAATTATAGATATGCTCAATTTTTTTCCTTTAATTTTTTTATTTAGGTATATGTGTTTTGTGTTTTTAATTCTTTGATTTAATCTGTTATCACTAGTCGTATCCTTTTTCTTTGCCTTTTCGATATCATAATTCTCCAGTTGTTTTTCTTCTACTAGTTTTTTCAATTTTACTCTGTCGTTGTCTTTTAATTGTTGTTTTAATTCATCTCATATCCATTCCTTACCATTTACGATCAGCTTCTTGTACCCTATTTTTGTCTGTTTTCATTTACTTTTTTATTCTTTTGCTACTTTAACTATTTCTTTCGGTATTTCCTTTTCTTTTGATGTAAGGTCGTTATTTATAATATATGCGATCTTTATGGTACTTTAAATTACTTTTCTTACAGTTGAGTCCCTGAATCTTTACCCGTGCGTCATCATTTAAAGCATACGCAATAATAATAAGTCAGAAATTGAAATTTACTAAACGCAACAGCAAGTCACTTACTGTCACTTGCTGTTGCGTTTAGTAAATTTCAATTTCCGACTTATCATCGACTCATTTCGTATGCTTTAAATTTAAATTCCTTGGAGAAAATTATTTATTAATCATTTTCTTTACAAATATTTTACATAGATATAAAATTGTTTGTCTCTGGGAATTACGACACATATAACTAAAATCGCGATGGTAAATCACAATGTGTATTTCGTCTAAGTCTTCGTCTGACTGGTTGTCTCATCAGGTTTCTGGCTAGTACATTTGGATGTTGTGTCAGTCTGTCTTCGTATTTCTGTGCGAAGTTAGTAATTTCTTCTTTTACTGTTGCAATTTCTAGATCGCGTCTAATAATATTATTTGCAACATACCATGGGTCATTTGTGATTATTCGAAGAACCTTCCTGAAGTTAAAATAGGTGGATTTAAGCTAACTTACCTTAGTACGGAAGTTGATAATAACCGAAATACAGGGTGTCAAAGTTAAAATTTTATTATATTTATTTTTGAATATTTCCTGACAGGCATGGGACAACAACACGCAATTTGGTACGTGGTGTTGGTACTGTACACCCTACTAAATTATGTTAAACAAACGTTTCTGGCTACTACCAGAGGCGTACGATGGGGAACGTGAATGGTTGACCCTTCCCAAATTCTACGCCATTGGTGAAATTTCTATTTTAGTGCAATTTTTGGATTCTACAATACTTTCTATGTAAATAACATACTCTTCATTCGTAACGATAAAGCGATTAGTTTTCGAGATATTTGAAACTAAAAACGAAGGAGCATAATACATTAATCAAAATAACTGTGCCTTTTCATTTTTAACTTCAATTATCTCGAAAACTAATGACTTTATCGTTACGAATGAATAGTATATTAATTGCATAGAAAGTATTGGAGAATCTAAAAATTATGCTAAAATTTGGGAAGGGCCAACCCTTCACTTTCACCTGTAGTACGCCTCTGGTATTAACCAGAAACGATTATTTAACATAATTTAGTAGGGAGTACAGTACCTACACTTTCTGCTAAGTATGACACGGATATGTTAAATTGTTTGAAAATTTTATTTTTTTTTTAATAATTTATTCTTTATTTAAAACTTTAAGAAATATTTGTGCCTGGTACTTTAAGACTATTTGACATATCCTTATGATACTTGGCAAAAAGTGTAGGTACTGTACACCCTACTAAATTATGTAAAATAATCGTTTCTAGTTAATACCAGAGGCGTACGACAGAGGAAAGTGAAGGGTTGGCCCTTCCCAAATTCTACGACACTGACGTAACTTCTATTTTAGCATTATTTTTAGACTCTCCAATACTTTTTATGCAATTAATATACTCTTCATTCGTAACGATAAAGTCATGAGTTTTCGAGATATTTGAAGTTAAAAATGAAAAGGCACAGTTGTTTTGATTAATTTATTGTGCTTCTTTGTTTTTAGCTTCAAATATCTCGAAAAATAATCGCGTTATCGTTACGAATGAAGAGTATGTTATTTACATAGAAAGTATTGAAGAACCCAAAAATTGCACTAAAATAGAAATTCCAGCAGTGGCGTAACATTTGGGAAGGGTCAACCATTCACGTTCCCCCGTCGTACGGCTCTGGTAGTAGTCAGAAACGTTTGTTTAACATAATTTAGTAAGGTGTATGTGTATAGTACCAGCACCACGTACCAAATTTCGTGTTGATGTTCCATGCCTGTCAGGAAATATTCAAAAAATAAATAAAATAAAAGTTTAACTTTGACATAATTTCGGTTATTATCAACTTTTGTACAAAGGTAAGTTAGCTTAAATCCACCTATTTTAACTTCAGGAATTTACGGTTAACCTATGGCCCATTCTTTATCAAACACCCTGTAATACATGTTATTTATAGTATCATGGGTTCAACCTCAGGCAAATTTACTCCATCGCATAGCTATAAAAATTTGACACTAATGACATTTATGAAATTTTGACATTATTGGCATTTCACAGGTTAGTTAAGTTATATCGATGATTTGTTGCATTTTCTGCGTTATTCCTTTATTTTTAGATTTGTAGTCTGCATTTATATAAAAAACGGTTTTTTTAGAACTGTTTAGCGACGAAATAATATGATATAATATTTATGGATTACCGTTGAAGGCCAATATGATCCATCAAAAAAGAAGATGTATTCCTATAACTGGTATTCTAATAAGCGGATTAGAATTATTTATAAAAAAATCCACTTTGTTCACATACAAATAATAGTACATTATATACCGCGGGACTGAAGTAGTACATTTAATCCTGAAGGTAAAGTTTATGGCCCGACCGCAGGGAGGGCCATAATTTACCTGAAGGATTAAATGTACTTCAGTCGCAAGGTATATACGATACTTTTCGTACTTCCGGTATGATTTTATTAATTATTTCAATAATTTCAATCAGTTTTTTCTCTCTTCAACTCATTTAATAAACTGTCTTTAAAATAAGTTACCATAGTAACATTGCGTTGTGACAGTTATAATTTAGAAACATTGTCATTACTAGTGTCATTGTAAAGAAACATTGTTATTGATAATTATTGGTATCATGAGTGAAGAAGGTGTATCTGATATTGATAAAAGAGCAGCCGAAGTAGGTGAAGAATTGTTACCACCGAAATCTAGAAAACTATACGAGCAGCAGTACGATGCTTTTAAAAAGTGGTGCCGCTTAAAAAATGTGAGACAACCTACTGAAAATGCGCTGTTAGTCTACTTCGATGATAAATCAAAAGCGGTTTGTGCCTCAACTCTCTGGGCACATTACTCAATGCTGAAATCGGTTATTAACATTAGAGAAGATATTGATATAAGTAAATTTCCAAAATTATTAGCTTTTTTGAAGAGAAGAAATGAGGGATTTAAGCCAAAGAAGTCAAGAATTCTCACGTCTGAGCAGGTAGATCAGTTCTTACGGGAGGCTCCGGATGATAAATATTTAATGCTTAAGGTAAATTTGGAAATTTGTTTATATTCAGAAATTTTAAGAAATCAATTTTTTTGTAGGTTGCACTTATTTTGGGCGTTGCGGGAGCTTGTCGTGGAAAAGAGTTGGTTGATTTAGAAATCGACGATGTGAGAGATTTGGGCGATTCCTTCCTAATTGCGATTAGAAACACCAAAAATAAAATTGACCGAAATTTTGTGATCAAAAATTCAGAAAACAGTGCCATCAGTTTTGTGGCGATATTTCGGAAATATGTGGCATTGCGAAAGACAGGGACAACTCATTCAAAATTTTTTGTTCAATACATCAACAAAGAATGTACTACGCGAGTAGTAGGAAAAAACATGTTTGGTACAATTCCACGGCAAATAGCAGCTTTCTTGAAATTAGAAAATGCGACGTCTTATACGGGACATTGTTTTAGACGCACATCTGCGTCTTTGTTAGCTGATTCGGGAGCAACAATAGACGTGCTGAAGAGACATGGAGGATGGAAATCCTCCAACGTGGCCGAGGGATATATTGAATCGTCTATTAAAAATAAACAAAAAATTTCAGATAAAATATTTGGTCAAGTCGCCGATTCGTCCACTATAGTTATGCCACAGTCCTCATTCTCGCTTCCTGTTTCCGCAGGATCTTCGAAACAAACACCAGTTCAATATGAAAAGGACCTATCTGTTACTCGTCAGTTACCTGCTGCATTAACCCAGGAAAGACTGGTCAATATGACGAACTGTCACAATATTAATTTGAATATTAACGTTAATTACCATTCTAATTAATTATATTTTTCAATAAAATATCCCTTAAATTCGTTTGTTTGTGATTTAATCGTTCCGGGAGTTTCGTCAATATTTAATCCCGGAGGGATTAAATGTGACACTTTAGTACCTGTCACAAGGGAGTGAAGTTGTCACTTTAGGCCCGGAAGTACGAAAAAATACAAACCCATGGATAATACACCTAACAGGTATAAAATCACGGGAGTGTTAGAGAATCAGGTTTATATGTTAAATTAAATTAATGTTAAAGCAGATACATCGTCTTGATTGACATTTAAGAGGCAACGGTAGCGCGCAGAAAACGCGGTCCAAGATTGTGGCTGTAATTTTGAATATTTTGTCGAGATATTTGGCACACACATTTGTAATATAATAAAGAACGGCGGCACAGAGAAATTTGAGAAATATGTTACAGCCTGTACCGCCATTGAAGAACAAAGAAATACACTTTCTTCAAATAAACTTTTTTATCCCATGCCTAGATTTTGTGTCCCATTGGATCTACTAAAAATAAATTTTCTATAACAAGAAATCGAACGTGACTGACTTGGCAACATTTAGCGCGCCTATGAGTATAATAATTATTGTTTTTGATAGCATGATATCACTGTCACTGTCGTATTGCCGACGCACTGTTGCCTCACTGTTGAAAGTTCGCAGAACTTTCTAAAAACAAAAATATTGATGACGCGCCAGTGTTTACTCTTAAGCAATGTACAGAAAAATAAAAATGGATATCTCCCGAGAGTTGGCTGTATACCTTCTAGTTAAGTAACTTTCAACGTGAAGTAAAAACTCCCTTGTGTAGTTGGTATAAAATGTAATTAACAATTAAAATTCTAAAAATCCAAAAGGATTACATTCATTCTTCAGAACGAACGTTTTCGGACTTATCAGTCCATCATCAGTGAACTCCGTGTCCCTGCAAAATAGCTACAATGCCAAACACTGGTTGGATTAAATATTTAATTTACATTATAAATAAGTGAAAATAATGCGACTTAAAGTCGATGGCAATGGATTGAATCCAGAAACATGTGAGTACTCTACTTTCATATAATTAGACGTCTGCTTTGGACCACGCTAGTCTACTAAAACTAAAACATATGACCCCAACACTACACAGAAAAATTAAAGTGACCGTCTAGAAAACACTAATCAGGCCAGTGCTAACATAGGGAACCATGGACGTATAAGAAAAGATACTCTTTATTTATACGTCCATGTATGGAACAGACACGTAGTCAAGCGCGCAGAAGGACGAATAACTACTTAAACAGAGTCGGATTTAAGGCAGTGGTGGCCCCTTGGCAGAATTAGTGTGGGGCCCTACCTCCTACCATTGTTGTTATAACTAAAGTATACAGAAAATTACAGGGTTTTCCCCTTTTAGAAATTAAAAAAATGTTGCTTTCATAAATATATTTTTAAATAATAAAAAATACAAGAAATGTATCTTGCGACAGTAAAATATTAAAAATAAACATAGTACCATCATAATTCTCTTTGACTTATCGCTATGCGGGATCGGCTTCCCTAATTGCATTTCTCCACACAATTCTATCCTGGGTAATATCAATATTAATCCCCTTTACCAACATGTCCTGCCTAATCGTCTCCCCCCACGTCTTCTTTGGTCTTCCTCTCCTACTCCTTCCAGGAATCGGCACTTCAGCTACTCTTCGTATTGGATGATTAACGTCTCGACGTTGAACATGACCAAACCATCTCAACCTATGCTCTCTCATTTTGGCATCAATTGGTGCCACACCCAGGCTTCTCCTAATATACTCATTTTTAATTTTATCCTTTCTTGTCACTCCACTCATCCATCTAAGCATTCTCATCTCCGCCACATGCATTCGTTGTTCCTCTTTCTTTTTCACTGCCCAACATTCAGTTCCGTACATCAAAGCCGGTCTTATGGCTGTTTTATAGAATTTTCCTTTCAGCTTCATTGGAACTTTTCTGTCACACAACACACCACTCGCTTCCTTCCACTTCATCCATCCAGCCCTAATTCTACTGCATGATTCTCCATCTATTTCCCCATTACTCTGTAATACCGATCCCAGGTACTTAAAACTATTGCTTTTTACAATCAGTTCACCATCCAAAGATACCATTTTATTTGTAGTAACTCCATCTTTAAATGAACATTCCAAATACTCTGTCTTTCTTACTAAGTTTTAAACCTTTAAGCACCGAGCCTTGGTGCAATCCTACTTTCACATGTTTATCAGTCTCTCCCACACCTGTCCTAACACAGTGGTTACTCCCTCATACATATCCCTCACAATCTTGACATATGCACCAGGGACTCATTTCTTATTGAGTGCCCACCACAGAATCTCTGGAGGAACTCTATCATATGTTTTCTCAAGATCAATAAATACCATATGAGCGTTTGTTTCTTTACTCCTGTATTTTTCCATCAACTGCCTTATAATGAAAATTGCGTCTGTTGTTGATCTGCCCTGCATAAAGCCAAATTGATTCTCGGATATGTCGGTCTCTTCACGTATCCGTCTATCAATTACTCTCTCCCATATTTTCATGGTGTGGCTAAGCAGTTTTATAGCCCTGTAGTTTGTACACTGCTGTATATCTCCCTTGTTTTTGTAGACAGGTACTAGTATACTGCTTCTCCATTCGTCTGGCATTTGTCCAACTTCCATAATTCTATTAAATAAACCTGCTAGCCACCTTGTTCCTGTCTCTTCCAATGCTTTTTATACTTCCCCAGAACTATCATCTGGTACTACCGATTTTCCTTTCTTTATTTTTTGAAGCGCTTGAGCCACTTCCTCGTTTGTTATTTTGGTGACCATTCTGTCAAATTCTTCATTTAATAAGCTGTCAAAGTACTTTCTCCATCTCTTTTTGACATCCTTTTCGTGAACTAGTATTTTATTATTTTCATCTCGGATACATCTAATCTGATTAAAATTTTTTGGTTTATTTGCTCTCTGTTTGGCTATTTTATATATCTTCGTTTCGTCTTCCCTGGTATCAAGTTGATCGTATAGGTTTGAATACGCTTCTGCTTTAGCTTTTGTTACCGCTACTTTCGCTTCCTTTTTCGCGACCATATAGTTTTGAAGATCTGTGTTGCATCTGGTTTCTTGCCACTTTTTATATAATTCTCCCTACTCTTTTATTTTTCCTTGAATTTCGGTTGACCACCACCAAGTCTCTTTATCCTCAAACTTTTTTCCTGACTTTTTCCCCAGTATTTCAATAGCAGTCTCTCTAATACTACTGGACTTTCTCCAAATTGTAGTAGGGCTTCCTTTCATGTTCCAACATATTTTATCTACTACACCGAGAGAAAAAAATTCTTGACATAAAGAAACTTTATTAATATTTAAGAAAGATCGACTTGGCATATTGCCGAAGAAATATATCTTTGTATGTAAGATATAATTTTCTAAAATGTTTCAAATAAATTCTACTATAGCCAAAGAAATATATCTTAAACATGATTGAACCATCACTTTCTGGCAAACTTCAAACCCATTTATCAGAAAGAAATTACACTTGATGTTAATTAATTTTATTAGTCATAAAAATATATTTTCTACACATTACAAAACTATTCTTTCTGAGCAATAATATTTCTTAGTAAGGAATATTATTATTTTACTATTAATAATTAATGTATTTAATGTTAAGAAATATATTTCGCAGAGATAAACGTATATTTAGAGTTAAGTTAATATTTCTTGAAAATAAAGTGATATTAGGTACATACGGCGAAATAAATCATTGTGTTAAGGTAAAATCATTATTTATTAGTAAAACAAGATATAAAACGTTATTATTACATACAAATATTTTCTCCACTCTTAAAACCACTGGCGTCTACACAACAATAAAAGGATGGAGAGGCAAATCCAACTTCCTCAAATTTTCCTTCTTTTGTTAATAGCACTTTGTATATCAGCAATTCACTAAAACAAAATCGTTATGTAGAAAGAGTAAACTTACTTTAATAATTTTTTTTTATAAAGATATTTATAGATATTAATTTTGACAAATTTAGGAAATACAAAAAAAAAACAAATACACGGCCCCACTTAAGAACTATTAATACTAATAATAATCAATCATATTTAGTTCAAACATGGCATTATTTGACCTACACATCTTTGTTTATTTTTTTCTTTTTGTTAATGAGATATTAATTATTTATCTGTATAATATTAACTCACACAATAAACATTGTTTAGCTAAAACAAGAGGGAAAATACAACCAATGTAAAACATTGAAGCAGACATAATAATATGTAATTTTCTTATAATCTAAAAGAGACAGCATACCTAATCATTAAGAAATTTTATTACGGGAAAGTATTATTAGTTTACATCTAAGTCATTTAATACATATGAACTAATTCACGGTTTTCGGCAATAGCATTTCTTAACCATAAACATATATTTCTTTTAGACTAACTGATTTCTTTATCTCAAATAAATTAACAGAAAACATCCTCAGCGTTTCAACCGCCATGTTTGATATAGCGTTGTATTGTATATTTTATAGAAGACGATACATTCAAGAAACATATTATACTTAGTTGATACCTACATAAGTATACACATTTTTAAAAAGGTACTTACATGTATGAAGTTCTACCATTTCTGGAAGGCCCCGCACTTGGTTAATAACTCCTTTCTTAATATTGTTCTGAAGCTATACATATATTATATCATTCTGTCCCAGCTTTAAATTGTGGCATATTTCCCAGTTAGAATAATAAGCTCCTTTATTTCAGAGTCGTCCATCATTATACCTACCTAAAAAGCATATAAAGATACTATTATGTTTCTTTTTTAACCATTCGGATACGCAACAATATTATTATTACATCTGAAATTACTCAATTTACTTTTATTTAATACCTATATATATGTACGCACCTTCAAAATATCCGTTAATTTTTAAAGAACACCAATAAATCCAACATCCATCTATATGAACATACACATATCACGCCATCTTGACAAACACTGACGACTAAATCATAAATAGTTAATCTGCGCAATTCTTTTGTGGAAGAAAATTTCTTTGCAAGTAAAATTTCGGCATTAATGACAAAAGTTTTTATTTTATAACCACAGTTACTACAGAGGGTATTTCTGAAGAATTATTTCTTGTGGTTTAAAATATTTATTTGATTGCAAGAAAATTTCTTGTTCACAAATATAAATATGGATTAACTTAACATTACATTTCTTATACTGCAAATTATTTGTAGTTTTCAATTTAAGAAATAAAAACTTTAGGATAAGAAAATTAAATATAACCATTAATGCATTTCTTAGTATTGAAGAAATTATCTGTAAGAAATTATTGAGTTGTGTTTAAAAAACTCGTTTCTTTATATGTGAACCGGTATGTTTAAGTTAATAGGATATGTTAACTTTTAAGAAATATTGCTCAAAGAAATCGGTGTTTTAGGAGAAAAGAAATTGTTCTCTCGGTGTATTCTTTCTCTGAATAGACCTTCTTTCTCATCTTTTAGCATCCACCACTTGATTTTTTGTGGTCCTCTCCGATATTTTGGTTTAGTTTCACTTTTTACTTCGATGTCCAGAACAAGCAACTTATGTTGTTGGCTTACTGTCTCACTAACTATAACCTTGCAGTCCTTGCATTCACGTATGTCTTCTTTCCTTATCATGAAATAGTCTATTTGGGATTGATGTTGTCCACTTTTGTACGTAATAAGTTGTGTTTCTCTCTTTTTAAAAAATGTGTTAACAATCGCCATATCTAGTGCTGTTGCTAATTCAAGCATATCATCTCCAACTTCATTTGTATTTCCAAAGCCTAATCCCCCATGTATTGCCTCGTTTCCTGCCTTGGCTTGGCCCACATGTGAATTGAAGTCACCTCCTATTATAACTTTCTTTTCTGACGGAATATCACTCAGGACGTCTCCTAATTGGTCATAGAAAGCTCTTCTTTCATTCTCGCCCATACCTGTTTGAGAAGCATACACACACACACACACACACACACACACACACACACACACTCTTGAATGCAAGCAATTTGAACTCTCCTTCGTTTGAGCGCATCCACTAACTCCAGACTCTTACCTGTAAGACTACCAAGATTCCACGACCCTATCCTGATTTTTCTAACCTACAACGGTGTTCCCCCTGAGATAGTCCTCACCTGGAAATCCGAACGGAGGCTCATTTTACTTCCGGAACATTTTACCTCAGGAGATGCCATCATTTCAGTATAAGTTTTTTATATCATTGGAGAAGGTCTTTTCATTATTATGGCCTGAAAAGATTTTGTTTGGATATTTGATGCCTGAATGCCTTTTCTATCAGCACCATACCCTATCCTGCACGTTTAGCCAATACACCACCAATGCAGCCAAAGTGCAGTATTACCCCACACCCGCCTGCATTTTTCTGTATAGGCCACGATCCCTACTGTAAGGACTGCCCTATAAGCCAATGTATTGTTGCCCGTATCCCGCCGCAAGCAGGCACGTACTTTATTCGGGACACAAAATAAACATAGTACTATGTATGATTAAAATCCGAATACTTTCGAGATTTTTTAATTGAAAATTCCTTGATTATGTCGGGCATGTATATTTGCTTTAAGACATCGTGTTCAATGCTCATTGAAGAGATATGATTCAAACGCACCTGGCCCATCATAGACCGAAGTCGATGTTTAATTAACTTATGTTTTGAGAATGATCTCTTTCCAATGCAATTAGGGAGCGTTCAAGCATTACGTAACGCGATTTTTGAAGATTTTTAACCCCCCCCCCCTACGTACCGCACTCTTATGGGAGTTTAACTATTGCGTAACGCAATTTTTTGAAGATTTTTGACCCCCCCCCAACCCGCGTTACGTAATACTTAAACGGTCCCTTAGTTAGGATCAGAACTAAAATATAAACGAAGTGTCACGTCAACGTTTGGAAACACATTTTTCACTTTTTTTTTCCTTTAGCAGTCGGTACATTTGAAGTTCTTTACTTATATTTGATGAGCCGATTTCCTTTTTAAATGAATTGAAACATTCTACAAATTGTACCAGTTCGACACCTAGGTTTACATCTAAATCATTGCTGTAAATCTCGGTAAGCTTCAGTGAGTGAGTTTCAACGTCATTGGGAGTTAAATTTTTCAAATGATGTAAAAACCCAAAATTGCAATGAATGGATTCATAATATATGCAGAAAGCCTCTGACTTAAAGAAGAACTGAACTGATCTATAATAGTAAAATTTCTCCGATGTTGTCATTTCAGTCTCTGGAGATGTTCCATAATTCAGTGGAGTCAGTCGAATATTCCTTAAAAGAATATACATTGATGAAGTGATCAGTGATCTAAGTCTCCGCCACTCCTAAATTAAGGTCAATATTTGGATTTTGGAGAATACGACTTGTGCTGTTCGTCCTCTCTGAGATTTCAAAATGTTGCAAATATGTTACTCCATCGTATTCTGAAATTTTGGATAATGCTCCTTTAATCTGATTATAACCTTTAACTAGTGCCTTTGCTGTATCACTTCTAGATGACCATCTATTTACTTTTAGGAATAATAATATTTCTGTCATTCGATTAACAAGTTGTATCTATATGTAGAGGAAGTGAAAAATACATATATTTCTTCTAAGAAATCAAGGAATGCTATGGCAGCAGGGCAACACTCAGCTGCAGCTTTTGCAACTAAATTTAGAGAGTGGACGGCACACGGAATCCACAACGCCTATTAGATATTATTATGTTCTCTAATTTTAGCCTGAACAAAATTTTATTTTCCACTCATAACTGACGCGTTGTTGTAGGACTCTTCCCTGCAGTTTTTTAAATCGATATCATGTGTTTTCAAGAATGTTCTTAGAGAATTAAACAGATTATATTTTCTGATTTATGAACGTGATTTGACAAAAATATGAGAAACCTTTTAACAGGAGTGAAACCTTCCATGGAACGAAATATCACAGTTAATTGATTGACAAAAATTATTCTATGTGAATAATGTGCTGATTTTTTTACGTTTGGAGCTTTGTGGGGGCCCCCGGAATGTGGGGGCCCCCGGCAGCTGAACCCCTTAAATTCGGCTTTGTGCTTAAACATTTATAGCGAATAATCCTAGCAAAAAATATATGAAGGAATAAAAGCCCATGGTTCGTGGCACAGGCGTTGCAACATTGAATTTTATAGTAAGTTTCGGAAAACCTGACGTTGTAAAAATTATCAAGGTAGCACGCTTTGGATGGATAGGACCTGTAAAAACTCTAGGTCTCTCAAAAAATCCTATTAAAAAAATGAAGATATGGCTAAATGTATATAGAGCTTCGATAATATCATTTTGTACATCACTTGAAACACTCGAAAAAACAGTTGATGTTTCTAGATGTTGGCAAAATTTTTGATCATGTTTGGCAATTAATGTTAATAATTCCCTGTAATTGCCTCGATTGTCAGAGTCGTCGCCCTCAAAATGACCACGAAACGCTAATTCTTGTTTGGCCAAAAAACATACGGTATCTATTATAAGTGTGCTAAGGATATACTTATCTATTTTTTAACAAACTCATTATGTTTAGCAATATTTTCTTTAAAAACTTGGTTAAGAGAACTTTCGATTCTTGTTTTGCCAAACTGAATCAAATTGGGTATACATCTTACATGTAGATAACGGAGAAATTTCATGTCTCCTTTTTAAAACTCTAAAACTATTTACATCGTGAACCTGGTCCAGTCATTTTTTCTGTAGAAACCAGAAGACATGGCCAACAATACAGTCTATTTTTCTTGCAACCACATAACTAAGGATTTTCACTGTACCAACTAAATTTAAAATATCGAACTACTTTTTTTGATTCCTTTTTTAAATTGTTTAAAATAGGTCTTTCATTTTCAATAATATAATTTTTTTCTTCAAAATTATACAAGGAGAAATACTTTTCAAGTAGTTGATCGATTACGCAGCGACACTCATCCATGGTTAACTGCACGCACACTTTTTATAGGTACTGTAACCAAATTTCAAACTGGCAACAGGGCTACTGATATACACAGAGCGCTTAGGGGCTTACGCCGTCGCTCCTTCAAAATTTTCAGACACTAGCCGGTCCCGAGCGAGAGCGAGGATATAACCATTGTAACCAGAAATGAGACTGGTAACAGAGCATAATAAAGTGCAAATGAGTCACATAAACTCGCCAATATTTTCGTGTGTCTACGAGTAGTTGGCTATTTACTGAATTAGGTACTATTAACACATAATATAATAATATATTACTATTGGTAAAAATATTGGTAACTGGAATTATTTTCATCGTCATAAAATATTTATTTGCAAGATTTTTAACTGTTACCAATGGTAACAGTGGTTACATGGACGCTTCGCCAGTGGTATTTAACAGACGTATTCTACCAGTTCTTATGACCTATGGAATGGAGACCATGACACTTACAGAGGTATCATCCAACAGATTGAGAACGACACAGAGGGAGGTCGAACGAGCTATGTTGGGGGTGTCTCTGAGGTAGCGTATACAAAATGAGGACGTGCAAGGCAGGACGAAATGTAAAAATGTTTCATTACGTAAATGTAATTGGAAGAATTGGACAAATGAAATGGAACTGGGTAGGACACGTGGCACGAAAAAACAACGAAAGGTCTGAAAGATACGAAAAACATTATACATTGGAGACCACGCGAGCACAGTTGTAGTAGAGGAAGACCACAAAAACGATGGCTAGACAACATCAAAGCAAAAATGGGGAGAAACTGGTACCAAATAGCACAAAAGAGAGAAGAGTCGAGAACTCATAGGAAGGCCTTTGTCCACGAGTGGATGCAAACAGGCTGAAGAAGAATAATAATAAATGTCTGAATTGTCAACATGAATGAGTCAGATAGATTAAATTAAGATAAATTAAGTTTGTTTAATTTGTATATTTAGGATTATCTCAGAAGTGGAAATAAAATCGACAAAATCAACATCTTTTAAACTAAAATTGTGCCTAATTCTCAATAAAAATAGTAAATTACAATTTTGGTAAATAGCCTGATATTACTCGCTCCGCATCTTCTCATAAAATACTATTATTTTATTAAGGTGTAATTATTCTTGCACGGTTTCTCTTTCCTAATCGATTATCCATTTTAACTAGGTTTATTAACCACTTAATTATAGATAGTAGTAAAATTTAATTAACGTCTTTATTTAATAATCAACTTATTATAAGCAGCTTACTGAAGAAAAGGATTATTGGAAAGAGTACAAAAAATTGGTTGCTGTAATACATGGTATGTCATATATTTAATAACGTAATAAATCTGAATAAATGAATAAGTGTTCCCAATATGATGGTCGTAAACTTTAACAAATTTAGTAGTAGCATCGTTTATGAACTCGTGAAAAGCAATAAAAATATCTGTATTATATACAGTGGGGCAAAATTATGGAATGAATTCATTTTTTCCGAGAATAGGCCACTATGGAGAAAAATCCTGAGACATGTCGAGCTTTATTTTTAAATTATGATTTTTTGGCATATTATGTATCATAGTAGTGACGTCATCCATCTGGTCGTGATGACGTAATCGATACATTTTTTTAAAATAAGAATAAGGGTAGTGTACTAGCTCATTTGAAAGGTTGTTCAATTCTCTATTTAGTAATGTAAACACTAATATAATTTTTTATAGAGGGTTTTATATCCAAAAAAAATTTTAAATTAAAATAATAGACACAAAAGAGAAGATTGTATTTAATTTTTTGATTCAAAATATATTTTACTTTTGTCAGAAAACAGAAAAAAATGTTTATTTCATAAATAAACATTGCTTCTCGCTTAAATTAAATGTTTAAACTGGCAAGAAGCATGTGAGTTTGTTAAATAAACATTCTTTTCTGTTTTCTGACAGCAGTAAAATGCATTTTGAATTAAATAAATTACATAAATTCTTATTTTTGTGTCTGTTAATTTAATTCAAATTTTTACACCCTGTATAAATAATTAGGTTAATGTTTATATTACCTACTGAATAGAGAATTGAATAACCTTTTAAATGAGCTAGCACACGACTCCTATTCTCATTTAAAAAAATCATCGATTTCGTCCTCACTCCCAGATGGATGACGTCACCGAAATAATATTTATGACAAAAAATAATGATTTAAAAATAAAAATCGACCTGTCCTGGAATTTTTCTTTAAAGTAACCTATTATCTAAAAAAAAGTGAATTTATTTCATAATTTTGAACCTGTCTATATATACAGTGAAGGACAAAATTGTGGAATAAATTCATTTTTTTTTAAATTGGGCGATTCTGGAGACAAATGTCGAAACAGGTCGATTTTTATTTTTAAATTATGATTTATTGGTATATTTTATGTATAAAACTAGTGGCGTTATCCATTTGTGCTTGACGACATAATCGATGATTTTTTTAAATGAGAATAGGGCTCGTGTGCCAGATCATTTGATACCTAAATTATACCATTTTCTACTCAGTAATATAAACATTAAAACAATTAAAGTAAGTTATCAATCGAAGTAGCGCAGAAAACGAAAATAAATATCGTTCCCATACCACCAGATTGACAACAGGTGGAATACTTTCTTTGGTTACACCTCCTGAGATTTTCAAAATTTATAAATCATACAGGATGCCGAGGAAATGAAGATGAGAGAATTTTAAATAATTCACAACTCATCTGCTCAGCGTGGTAAAAGCTCCAACAAGAAAGATTCCTAATACTTCCTAAATTCCTAACAAGAAATTGAGAATGTTTATACATTATTAAAATAATTATTTACACAGGGTGGTCACAAAAAATAATTTTTGAATTAAATTCATTGACACAACAAGAAACACTTTACTGATGTCAGAAAACAGGAAAAAATATTTATTTGACAAATAAACATTGCTTTTCGATTAAATTAAATGTTAAACTGCCACCCACCTCCTTCTAGCCAAAAATTGAAATGATGACGCTCTTAAATATTGTAACAGATCTGAAAAATAAATCGAAAATTTCTGCTTTTTGCTCCCAGATTTTCGCAAATAAATCGAAAGGTATAACTCAAAAAAAATATATATAATGTAAAAGTTTAGTTTCTCCATTTTACATAATATTTCGCTGGCTAGAAATTGAAAATTTAATGCTTATTGCTTGAATAATAGCAATAATACCTTTAAATTTTTTCGATCCCTTAAACATAACTTACAGCCTTCAGACTCCTATTAAAAACTCTATAATACGTCTGAAACATGTGCCAAAAATTCATTAGTATCGGTTTAATAGCTTTTGCATAATAATTAACATCACTTAACATTTTGCCATCCATGTTCCGCAAAAAATTGGAAATTTGCAAAATTATGCTGGGACCAAAATAAGCACTTTAAATAGTCGTTTTACTTATAAAGAAAGTCTCAACCTTTAAAAGGCCCTTTGAAGAACTGAAATTGGTCAACTAGGAAAGCATAGGGAATTTTTTTTAAGTTATGGCAGTGGGGGCATCCCCTTCGCACGCCGAGTAAAAAGTGAATTGAAGTGTTGCAGAGCTGTTCCCCCACCACCACAAGTTTAAAAAATTTCCTAGGCTCTCCTAGTTGACCGATTTAAATTTTTTAAAGTGCGTTTTCAAGCAATAAATATTAAATTTTTAATTTCTAGCTATTAGTAAAATATTCTGTAAAATTGAAGAACTAAACTTTTATCTTCTATAAATTCTAGTGTTATACCTCTCGAGTTATAGACGAAAATATGACATAAACCAAAATTTTCGATTCTGTTCAAATTTTGTTAAATAAAAAATTAAGCACAATGTTTGCCACTCGCGCATATAATGATTATATTGATACAAGCAAGTGATTCCAGCAAAAACAAGCTGAAAATGCGAGCATTATCATAACGAGAACTTTGTTTATTTACGTATATAAATTCATAACTTGGAAAATTTCTATTATGAAAAGTTGTTTAGTATTAAAAGCTATGTTTTAATATGCAATAATATTCTAATTTAAATATTGTCAACTGTAAAGGTTCTCTCAGTGAAATTCATCGCTAATAAATCGCTTTTTTCAAATTAAGGCGCCATCTATTAACAATTCTAAAAAATGTTTCGAATAAATGTTGCTTAATTTTTCATGACGGATCCGAATCTGTAATAAAAAGTGGAGGTTGCTATTTAAGATTTTAAAGTTACCCCCCCACCCCACATTCAGGGGGTGGGTTGGAGAGTCATGTTTGGTGTTATTCGATAGGTTTTCGAAAAAGATTAAAAATCTGTTTTTTAGTTTCTCATTTGGAAGTGTATTTCGTGAGATATTAGACCGTTTCTATAAATTACCTATGGTATCAGGATAAATCGTTTTTCCCAATTATAGCGCCATCTATCCACAGTTCGAAAAAATGTCTTTAATAAAAGTTTGTTACTTTTATGTAACAAATTAAAATCTGCAAGAAAAACTGGGGGTTTCCATTTGAGATTTTAAAGTTACCCCACCCCACCTCCAGGGGGTGTAGTGGGGGTTGGTGTTTGGTGTCATTGGATAGATTTTTGAAAATGATTGAACACGTATTTTTCAGTTTTTCGATCCGATGTTTAGTTCGCGAAATATTCGACCGTTCCACTACTTTTGGGACACCCTGTATAATTGAGTAGACAGTTCAAATAAAACAAGCGTTTCAGGCAGGCCGTGATGGTTACGACTACATGCGTTTATGATGTTGTCATCAATGTGATGTTGAAGCGGATATACCATATTATTTATATTTATTTATATCAATATTTGCCAGAAAATTAATATTTAAATTATTTTATTTAAAAAATAAATAAATACAAAATAAACAAAGTATTCGTTGAAAATAGTGAACTGTAATTTAACATTACATTAACATAAATAAATAAAATTTATTTATTTGACATTTCAATTTTATGTTGACGTTTAGTTGTGTCAAACGAAAACAAGTTGAGTTGACGTTTCTCTGTCGGAAGAAAATAAATATTTAAAGAAGGCTTGTGACGTCACAATGACGACTTTGAGGTTGGATATCTCGAAGATGGTTAGAGATAGCGAAATGCCGTTTTCAGATTTGGATTCAAAAGACAAAACTACATAGGAATCCATTGCTAGGTAGCCTCTAAATATTGCAGGAGCGGCGAAGCACGAATGGACAGACATTGCGAATTTATAAACGAAAAGTTTTCTTTGAAAATGAGTCCTTTAGAAAACGTCCGTTATGGTGCACTTTTCCACACATATTGCTTGGACTATAAATGAATAATTTTAATTGAATTCTGCGTAATCTTTTTTGTTTTATATTATTTTATTACAGCAATTTACTTTCGCATTTCTTATCTCCTTTTTTATCAACATTGACTGTCGATTTTCTAACAATAATTCAAAATAGTTTGCAAACTGATCTAATTAATCAATAGATTAATTTCATATAATCATAAAAGTTTGGTTTAGATTTACAATATGACCTACATGAATCAATAATGAGTACCGGTTGAAGGTATAAACTTGAATTATATAACGGACCTCGTCTCCATTTCCAATCTTAATTTGGAGAAAATTAGAAAATATGTTTTTTCAGTAAGCCTTCCTTTATAATACAACGACTATTATTAAGTGATTTGGAATGTGAAACCTCAGTCCCTGTCCGTCTGCTATGTCATGACAATCATTACCAACTGAATCTCGCTTTTGTAATTATACCAGCGAACTCTGACATGGTGGAATTTACCAGTATATGTATATGTATAGGGTTAATAGGCTTTTTAGGCTCACTGCTGGATGGATAATTTCTATCGTTTTCTGTTCTTAGCTGTCAGCTTCCAATCTCTGATTCCCAACTCACTGACGTCTTCCATTACTGTATCTCTCCATTTCCTTCTTGGCATTCCTATCTTTTTTGCCCTCAGGTGCTCTCCAACCAATATTCTTGACTTGTCTGCCCTCCTGCATTCTTTCTAGATGACCGAGCCATTCTAGTTTGCGATTTATCACTATTTTTGATATCGGCTGGTTAGCATACAGTTGGTACACTTCTTCGTTCGTTCTTCTTCTCCATTCTCTCTTAACTACTTTTCTGCCAAATATTCTGCGAAGTATCTTTCTTTCCCTGGCTTCCAATCTATTCTGTATGGTTTTATTCATAGTCCATGTCTCGGCCCCGTATTTGTGGGTCCAATTATCGTTTTTTATTTTCTTACTTTTGTATTACGTGGTATTTCTTTAGTTTGAATTATTTTGTTCGTACACCCAGCGCATCTATTACTCTTGGTCAGTCTTAACTGGATTTCTGCTTCCTTGCTTCTTCTTTACATATCTGATCGATGTGTACCCAAATTCATATTCGTCCACCCTCTCAAATTCTACCTCTGATCTACCCTCCACCTCTAACTTAAAGCGTCCCATGCTGTTTCTTTCTGTTTTCCTCGTAATTTCCATATACTTGGATTTATTTATATTCACTTTCAGTCCAATCTTCGAGCGATCACGAAACAGTCTTTTTCTACGAGCGTGCAAAAATGTCTACTTTCGCGCAAGCGTTTTAGTTTAGAAAGTTTTACTTTTCCACACGCGTTTTACTTTTCCGCACGCGTTTAGATATTTTAATATGGCCGTAAAATAATTATAATACAAGCAATAAACTAATATTTAGATATTATTTACTATTTTATTTCAAATGTATCTTATTGTGTTCCTGTTTTAATGAAATTAACGCGACAATTCGATGAAATAAAATTATTTTGACATAATATTTGAAAGTCAAATCGGTAGACAATAACAGTCGTTTTGAATTATCGTCATGGAAACCAAGATCGTCGTCATGCTAACTACTTGTATTGAAAGTTTGGTTTTGACAACCTTGTCAAAGAATTAATTTGTGTATGTATTTTCATATTAATTAAATTAATTGATTAAGATTTGGTAATTTTTTAAAGACTCTTAGAAAAAATATTGTTCCTAACTCTTGCAGAAAGTCTCTTTTCCGCACTCGACTGCTTGGTAAACTCCCGCTTCGCGTCGTTCGGCAAACTGCAGTCGCGTGCGGAAAAGTATGACTTTCTGCACTTGTTAGGAAAATAACTATTTAGCCATACTTAGCCGTTCTTCTCCAATACTTACAAACAGAACCACATCATCAGCATACGCCAGGCATTGGTGTTCCTTGTAGAAAAGAGTTTCAGACCTATTTTCCCCACTATCCCTCACAATTTTTTCTAGAGCTATATTGAATAACAAAGTGGACAATGGGCCTCCTTCACGAACCCCTTTTTGCACTTCGAATTCTTCTGAGACTATACCATTGCATTTCACAGCACAAATGGTTTCTGTAAGTGCCATTTTTACTAACTTTAATATTTTTGCTGGTACTTGGAACTCTTTTAGCGTTTCTATTACTTAATTTTTGTCCATTGTATCGTCAACAGCCTTGTAATCAATAAACAGTACTTGTGCTGGAATGTTGTATTCATAGCAATTGATCAGGATTTGTTTCAACATACAAATTTGATCGGTTGTTGATATTTTTTTACGAAATCCTTCCTGTTATTCTCCTAGACTCTTCTTCACATATTTTTCTAGTTGGTTTTTGATTAATATGGTGAGCATCACAATATTTATATTGCACATTCAGTTCTATATCCCTTTTGTGTATGAGCATTATAATGGACTTTTTCCAATTTTGGGGCATTTCTTTAGTGTCCCATACTTCTACTATTATATATATATATATATATATATATATATATATATATATATATATATATATATATATATATATATATATATATATATCCAATCCTGTTACTCCGTGAAGGAGCATAGGGCATCCACGAAGCTTCTCCATTCTCCTCTATTTCTGGCCATGGTTGCTATTTCTCCCCAGGTTTTCTTCATACTTTTGTGGTCTTCTTCAACGGTACTCCTCCATGTTTTGGTCGGGCGTCCTCTGCTTCTTCGTCCTACTGCATTCCATTTGAGTGCCTGTTTTGTTATGTCTGCATTTTCTTTCCTCAGTGTGTGTCCCAGCCAGTTCCATCTTTTCCTCTTTATTGTTGTTCTGATGGGTTCTTGTTTGGTTTTTTTCCATAGTGCTACATTTGTTATGATATTGGGCCAGTATACCTTTAGAATTTTACGTAGACATCTATTTACAAAAACTTGGATTTTATTTACATTTCCGTCAGTTATTGCCCATGTTTCACTCCCATAAAGTAGCACAGTTTTCACGTTACTATTAAATAGCCTTATTTTAGTATTTTGGCTGATCTGTGTTGATCTCCATATATTTGCGAGGGTTCCAAAGGCTTGTTGTGCTTTTCGTATTCTCTGTTTAATATCTGCTTGAGCTCCACCTTTTGCACTGATTATACTGCCTAGGTAGCAAAATTCTTGAACCTGTTTTATTTCTTGTTGGTTGATGTATAGTTTGTCACAGTTAGTTACTCCTATTCTCATCTCTACTGTCTTGTTCGTGTTGATTTTAAGACCCACTTCTGCCGATTTCACCTCTAGCTTCCTTAACATGTTCTTCATATCATCTATTGTGTTCGCTACGAAACAGATATCATCTGCGTATTCCATATCTGCTAGTTTCTTGTTCTGAAGGTAGTTCCAAGGGATCCCATTTTTTCTTTCAATTGTTTTTTCCAGTATATGATTAAGACATATATTGAAGAGCAAAGGTGACAGTATGCAACCTTGTTTTAAACCTACTTCAATTGGTATTTTATCTGTCATTTGCCCTTTATGCAATACCTGACATGTTGTTTGCTGATACATCATTTTGATTATTCCAATGATCTTTGGAGGTAATCTATTTAGTCTTAAGATTTTCCACAGGGCTGTATGTTTTATGCTGTCGAAGGCTTTAGCAAAGTCTATAAAGGCCATTATTAAGGCTGCGTTCTTCTCTATAGTTTCGTCTATGATGATTCTTGCCGTCGAGATTTGGTCTATACAGGATCTTCCCCTTCTGAAACCCGCTTGTTCTTTTCTGAGAGTTTTGTCTATTATATTGTTGATTCTTTGATGAACAATAAATGCTAATATTTTATTTATGGAACATAACAGCGTTATTCCTCTCCAGTTTTCGCATAGCTGTACGTCCCCTTTTTTTGGAAGCTTGACTATAATTCCATTATTCCATTCCTTAGGTAGGATTTCTTCAGTCCATACATCTGCTAATAATGGTGCTATTAGGTCCACGGTTCTCTCAGTGTCCGCTTTCCACAGTTCTGCTGGGATATCGTCCATTCCTGCTGCTTTGTTGTTCCTCAGGTGCCAGATTGCTTCAGCTATTTCTTTTTTCGTTGGAATTTCCTCGTTTATCCTTAGATAATTTTCATTTGGCTCTACGTCGTTACCCTCTTGGAACGGCGGCTCATTTTCTTCTTCTGTCATAAGTTCGCTATAGTACTCATGCCATCTTCGTGTTTGCTCTTCAGTTGTTGTAAGCAGTTGTCCTTGTTTGTCTTTTAGTGGTTTGTCACTGTTGAAGTTCTTGTTTGCAAGACGTTTAGTGGTTCTATATAGCTCTCTCTGATTATGTGTTTCGGCTGCCTCTTCTGCTAAGCGCGCCATCTTCTCTGTCCATTTTCTTTTGTCATTTCTAGCGCTCTTTTTTACTTGTTTATTTGTATCTGCATAATCTTGGGTTATTCTGATTCTATCTTCTAATTTTTGTATTCTATTTAGTTCGGCTTTTAAGTCTTTCCTCTTTTTTATCAGTTGCCATGTGTTATCACTTAGCCACTCTGATTTCTTTTCTTCGTTGTAGCCCAACACTTCTTGTGCGGTTTGGTGTACAGCCTCTTTGATCATCTCCCATTTGTTTGCTATATTTGTCTGTGTGTTGTTTACAGTTTCTGTGTTCAACTTTATTTTGTTACTCCACATTTTTTGGGTTTCACTGTCTTTCAGTCGTTGTATATTGTATCTTCTTCGTTTGTTATACTGTTTACTCCCGCGTTTTGCTTTAATTTTTACTTTTATTTCTGCTATTAGTAGGTGGTGATCACTTCCTACATCTGCTGATCTTTTATTTCGTACATCTAGAAGGCTACTTCTCCATTTTTTATTAATCAAAATGTGGTCTATTTGATTTTGCGTTTTATTATCTGGTGATATCCAGGTCATTTTGTGGTAGTCTTTGTGTGGAAAAATCGTTCCTTCAATGACAAGATTGTTTTCTAGGCTAAGTTCTATGAGCTTCTCTCCATTGTTGTTTCTATTCTCTAGTCCATGTGTTCCCATGCATGTTTCCACTCCCTTGTTGTCTTTGCCAACTTTCGCGTTCAGATCTCCCATGACTACTAGTATATCTCCTTTGTTCACCTTTCCGATAGTATCTGTTAATTGTTGGTAGAAATTTTCTTTCTCATCTTCTGCGCTTACCTCTGTCGGTGCGTAACATTGAATAATGGTTATCTTTCTTATTTGAGAATTGAATTGTGCTACTATTAGTCTGTCTGATATAGGATGCCATTTTATTAGCCCTCTTTTTGCCTCTTTACTTAGAAGGATCCCAACTCCATTCCTCCTGTCTTCTTTTATATCGTTTCCTGAGTGTAACAGCACTCCTCCGTTTGATATTGTTGTCTCTGCTTGCCCAGGCCATCTTATTTCAGATAGCCCCATAATGTGTATCCTTAATTCTTCCATTTCTTTTACTACTTGCGCTAGTCTTGACGCTTCATACATGGTCCTGACGTTCCAAGCTCCGATTCTGTAACGTTTTTTGAGATAAAAGGTATTATTGGGTTTGTTTTGCTTCGCTTCAGTTTCATTGATTTTAGAGTTTAAGGTGAGTGAGTAATCAGCTCTCTGCACCCACTTCTACTATTAACTCACTAATTTGTTTTCGTAAGGCCTCTCTTCCGTGTTTTAAGTTCTCCACCACAATGCCACTCACTGGGCTTTTGTGAATCTTCAATTTACCATTTATTATTATTTTTTATTATCTTTTATTCAATATTTATTATTATTTCTTCAATTTCTTCTTTTGCGATATTTGGGATTTCCTCTCCTCCTATTTAGGGTTCCAGAACAGTATAATTTTCCTCAGTAGTCACTCCGTGATTTAGCAGCTCCTTGAAACATTCTTTACATTATTCACATATTAATTTGGTCTTCGTCTACCGCCACATTTCCTTGCTTATCTTTTACACTCATGATTTTTACCTGGTACCCAGTACCTCTTTGTAGAGATTTTTATGGCATTTTTCTTGCAGTAGTTTTCAATAAGTTTCACTTTATCCTCCATATAGCTTCTTTTCTGTGCCCTTTAGCAATTTACTTTCGCATTTCTTTTGTGAAACATTGACTGCCGATTTTCTAGCAATGATTCAAAATAGTCGTAAATTGATGGAATAAATCAATATATTAATTTCATATAATCATAAAAGTTTGGTTTAGATTTACAATATGACCTACATGAATCAATAATGGGTACCGGTTGAAGGTATAAACTTGAATTATATAACGGACCTCGTCCCCATTTCCAATCGTAATTTGGAGAAAATTAGAAAATATGTTTTTTCAGTAAGCCTTCCTTTATAATACAACGACTGTTATTAAGTGATTTGCAATGTGAAACCTCAGTCCCTGTCCGTGCGCTATGTCATGACAAACATTACCAAATGAATCTCGCTTTTGTAATAATACCAGTGAACTCCGACATGGTGAAATTTACTAGTACTGTTTGATAATAAATTAGTAGGTGTTTGACTAGGAGCGTATTGATTAAATCACAAGTTATTAGTTGTACCTCACTTAATAAAAACTAGTAATTTACGTTTATACAGGTGTTTACACAGGGTGTTTGGTAAAGAATGGGCCATAGCTTAACCTTAGATTCCTGAGTTTAAAATAGGTCGATTTAAGCTAACTTACCTTAATACAAAAGTTGATAATAACCGAAATGCAGGGTGTCAAAGTTAAACAATTAAACATTAAATGCTACATATTATGTAGCATGTCAGGAGGTTGAAACCCTTCAACCTGATGTGGATATGATTTCCCCCCCTGATGATACTCTGTACTCCCACATCCCTATTTCTAATGAACACCGCCACGTTCTTTCCATTATTTTGAACTCACCACCGCCCGACTTAATCTTTATGTTTGGTTCGGAGACGATGAGCAGGTCTATGTCTAGCTTGCAGGCTTTTGCGAGGACTAGGTCGTGCGCTCGGCGCGCCCTGCCCACGTTAACCTGCAAAATCCGTATACCAGGTTGATTCTTGAGGTCCACTTTGGTTCAGGTCCCTGAGGTCGTATCTGCAACGGATTCGCGTCTTTCCACTGAATTAAAATTCCTACAGACTAAAATAAATAAATAAATATATATAAATAAAATAAATAGGTTGGTAAAATAGTTAAAAATAAAATTATTCAATAAATAAATTATACAAATAGGTAAATAGAATAAATAAAATAAAATAAATAAATGAAATATATAAACAAAATTTGTAAAGATAAAATAATGGGGTGTTTGATTTTCAACACAGTCTATTCTTCGCGAAACTCTGTGAGGTGGCTTCCTGTTTCACTGGTGGACTGTATAGGGGCCCACTCCCGTTCTCCAGAAATCCACCTCTTACCTTTTCACTTTTCTTTCTATTTTTCTTCTCATTACGCCCTCTTCTGGAGTTCCCCATCTCTTCCCCTGCCGTACACCCACGCCCTCTAGGCTGGGCATTGCATACCGTCCATCCTGTGTCCCTCTTCTTTACAGGTTAGACAGTATGCCGTACTGCTACACTGTACCGCAGTATGTCCCGTTTTAAAGCAGTTGTAGCAGCACGCTACCCTGCTCTCCCCCTTACATTCGTAGGTATTGTGTCCATAGTGAAGACACGTAACCTATTACTATCGCATTATATTTGCGTAGTTCCTCCGCTTTTGTAGGGCGCACGGCTATGGTGGCAACCTGCCCCCAGTGTCCATTTGTCCTTAGCATTTTTATGCTGACCTCTTCTTTAGATATAATATAGGCCTTAATGGCATCGTGCAAGATTTTCTGACCGTGAAAATAATGCCGTGCATGTGTTAATAAACAAACATTTATTTTTTCTAACAAGAAAATTGTTTAAAATTTTTGCCGATAAAAGAAAGGCACGTGTATACATACTTTACACTCCGTCGCGTCAAAGAGGCTAACCTAATATCTAGATTAGTCTAGTCTAATCTTAATCTAATGTTTTAATAGAGTAGGCGCAAATATTTTACGGCTATTCTACTTTTCTTTCTTTATACGGCAAATTACGTGTAGTAAAATTCTCACTGGTATGGAGATGTACCTAAACATTAGTTGATAACAATTATTGTCATCTTTAATATAGAGATGACTTTTCCTGTTCAGTTTTTGAATGTTCTTGGATAACCGGTACTTGTATAATCCCCTAAATTATTATATCTGCTAATTAATAGGATTATTTTTTCACTAACTATGCATTTAGTGATGACAATAATTTATATACTGTACAATAAAAACTAATAATCGAGAAAAGAGGAAAAGTGATAAAGTGATTTTAATAATATATTGTTACTATGGAACGAATAGATAAATTTGGAACATTTTTAACAACAAAATACTTCCATGACAGAATATAGGTACCCTGTGTATTCTGTGCTTAGATCTTGGATCCTCCATAAATAATAAACAATAAATAACGTTTTATTAGTTTCACGTCTTAAATCAAATAATTATTAAGTACACTATCAATATTATTTAATAAACAACTCAAAATATTCCTGAAGCCGTGACAAATATTTAGTAGCTTTGTTTGTCACTGTTTTGTCATCACATTATGTTCGACTGAGTGCGTTGTATGACAAAGATAGCGAATGTTCGATTTGTAAAATATCACCCCGGACAAGGTGAATTTGACTGAATTTGACGCGATAAATAACTTGGATAAGATGCCGGTTAAGTGATTATAACGTGTGAAAGATATTGACTTTATTAGCTCTAAAACACTAAATTAAACAGTAAAATATAAGATAAGTCCGTTACACGACCAACTTTGAAGAGATATGCACGCTAAGAGAGATTGTTTCATCATATGACTCAGCCGTGGTGTTTGAAGACGAACGCTTTTGCGAACCTTTTCTTGTGCGAAGGTGCTTGGCGACTGCCTTTATCGTATGATGATATGTGGATATATTGGTAAAAAACTACCACGTTGCCACGTCATAAAAAAGGCAAAAATAAAAGAATAAGAGGACATAAACACATGGTGTTCATTTTTTACGAATTCTTGAAAAACTAATAAATATTTTTGAAAAATTTAAACGCAGAATCAAATATTACATCATTACCGAGGGTAAAAAGTCCCTTAGAATAAACAAAAAGTTTCCTTTGAATATTTGATATTAAAAATCACACTCAATTTTCTCTTCTTTTTCACCCATGTAACTTATTAAAATAAAATTATAGAAGTTTTCAGAGACTTTCTACCCTCGGCAATGATGTACTATTTCATTCTGCGTTTAAATTTAAAAAATACGTAGTAATAAATGCATATAAAAACATTGGGACGGAATTTTGCGCCTACGCTCTTAACTAAGAATATTGTAGTTAAAACTGTCGAGTCAACACAAAGTAGAAATACAAGGTCCTAGCTTTGAAAGAATCAAAAGCTCCAAAATAAACATTTTAAAAAACTTACATAGTAAATAAACATTTTTTCAAATTTTCAAAAGAATATGGGTGAATACAGCCCAAGTGAAGATGATGAAAAATGTTGGTCCAAAGATGGAAAATGCTCTTACATGTGGTTCTTGTAAGAGCGCTCTAAACACATTTCTATATCTGGAGAAATTTTCAAAGCAAAAGCAAAAAATGATTTTCATGTCAGTGTTGGGTTGCTGGATAAATTTAAAAAGCGATTTTTCGGTTCAATAAAGACTTAATCTCAGAAGTGAAGAAGTTTTTGAAAAGATCAAACTTGCCCATAAAAGCTTTACTTGTACTTAATAATGCTCCAGGCCACCCAAATGAACAAGAACTAGGATAAAGTGATGGGAATATCCAAACCATGTTCCTACGTACAATGAATACTGCTGCTGCAGCACAAGAAACAGAAGTATGTGATGCTTAAAAAATTTGTGGGACAGAGGGAATGAGGAAAACCAAAAAACCGTTCCCCGGATGATGTGAAAGTAGATCTATGTATAACTGCGGGAAGTGGCAATCAGTTCATGAATAAGAATGATCCTGAAAATCTGAAAAAGAAATATAGATAAATACTTTAAGGAAAGCCAACATCCACATTATTTTTATTTTTTGAATGCTATACGAATGGTTTTTGAATGGTGTACCACAGTAAGATTAAATGCTGATTATATTTTTATGATTCTTAACACAAACCCGATGTTTACTCTCGTGATGTTGAATGCTCGTGACGCTCACGGACAGATTCTAACAAGATATGCAGGTTTCACATAGCAAATCACTAAATAATAGCCGTAAAGTTGTTAAGACCTCTGAAAAATATGTTTTTTAATTTTCTCCAACTGAAGAATAGAAATGAGGACGAAGAAAGTTATATAACTCGAATTGATACCTTCTACCGGTATTAATTCTTCGGTTCATGTAGGTCATAATTGTTGAGTTCCAAGCATATGCGGAATTATTACCTCAAGTTGTAAATAATTACTACACCTTCAAAATTATAATGATTTTATTCAATAGACAGAAAAACATCATTTGATTATGTAGTACCGTATATTATAATAGTGTAATGCTATACTCAACTGAAGAGTATCTTAAAATTATTTTCAGTTTCTTTTTCATTCATAGAAATAACAATAACTAAAACTAGGAAATATCTACATAATATATACTTATATCCTTAGCGTGGACAAAAATATCGAATATTTTGAAATTATCATATGAAGTGAAATTTTTCGTGTTGCAATCTTAGACGATTCTTATATTATTAGTGATTTAGACGGTTTGAGATCTTTAGAGGTTTGGGTCAAATGAGACGGTTTTGTGGAAGCTGAAGCATATTTTGGGGCGCCAATATTCATAAAATTTTTCAAATTAAAATATTTCATGAAGGAATAGGTACAACACTAAAAACGTTATTTAGTCCAGGAAGGCACTGCGCATCCGCTAGGAAAAATAGTCTGATTCTTTTTTTTATATAGTCTGTGTAATCTTACTCAAAATGGACCCCTTCTAACAAATTTGCATGTTGCCAGGTCCAAAAGTGCGTCAAAAATTGTTTAAACAAATTTTTTAAACAAGTAAAAATTCGGTCTTTTCGCCTCGGACAAAATTTTTTGGGGGTCTTGCATCATTATGAATAAAAAAGGTTTTGTACTAACTGTTCGCTAGATGTGCTGTTTTCGAGTTACCTATAAACGATTTAAATTATGAAAAAAATGCAAAAATGGCAATTTTCAACTCCGAAAAACAATATGAAAAGTGGAAAATTTTGATGTTGCCAAAGATCACAAATGTTCTTCTAATATCCTTTAACAAAACCCTGAAGTAAAACGTACGATTTTATATATCACGAAAGTATATACAGTATGCTATGGCGCAAATGAAAGGAATAAACTCGTTATTTCGTAAACAGTTGACTTTAACGAAAAATCCCGAAACAGGTCGATTTTTATTTCTAAATTTTGATATTTTAGCGTGTATGTCATACTAGTGACGTCATCCATCTAAGCATGATGACGTAATCGATGATTTTTTTTAATAAGAATAGGGATCGTGTTTCAGTTCATTTGAAAGGTTTTTCAATTCTCTGTTCAGTAATATATACATGTACATAATTATTTATACAGGGTGATCAAAAAAAATTTTAATTATATTATTTGACAAAAAAAGAAGAATGTATTTAATTTATTTAATTCAAAATACATTTTACTGTTGCCTGAAAACAGAAAAAACGTTTTTTTTAATTAGATAATGCCTCGACAACTAATCGCCATTGGCATGGTAGGTACCGTGAATTTTTGCAGTTAGGTACCTAGTGACATGTGTAGTGTGTGTGTTGAGTAAGTGTCTTGTTACTTTGCAAAGTCGACGTCATTGTCTCTGCAAAGAGATGCTAATTTTATCCAAACGTCTGAGAAAAAATAAAGTTTATTTCACAAACATTGGTTTTCGATTAAATTGAATGTTCAAGCCAGCTTCTGCCAGCCACCTGCCCCTTGGAAGTTTGAACATTTTTTAATTAAAGCGATAAGCAATGTTTATTTGAGAAATAAACATGTTTTTCTTATTTTTGAGAGCAGTAAAATGTATTTTGAATAATTTAAATTACATACATACATCTTTTTTTCAAATAATTTCGTTAAAAAATTTTTTGGGAACCCTGTATAAATAATTATGTAAATGTTTATATTACTAACTAGGGAATTGAATAACCTTTTTAATGAGCTAGCACATGACCCCTATTCCCATTTAAAAAATCATCGATTACGTCATCACGCCTAGATGGATGACGTCACTAGTATGAGATTTATGCCAAAATATCATAATTTAAAAATAAAATTTGACCTATTTCCGAATTTTTCCTAAAAGTCGCCGGTTTACTAAATAACGAATTTATTCCTTTTATTTGCACCATACTGTATAAGTACTAAAACCATTAATATAATTTTAAAGAAGTATAATATAGTAATATAAATAAAATTTTTGTTTATAAATATTTTTTATTAATCTTGAGCAATATTTGGAAGAATATTTATAAAGAAGTTAAAGAAATTCGAGATAAAAAGTTTTTATTTCTCACATCTTTCGAATTAGAATTACAATTAAAAATTACAATGAACAAACTCGAATTACAATATAGTTTTATAAATAATAATATTTTAATAATTGTCATCATTTACAAATGGCACATGCTTGGTTTCACAAATAAATTAATTATTATAAGTAAAGAAATGAATATTTTTAGATTTAGACACCTAAAGCAAGAATAAAATGTACCTTTTAAATATAAGCGCCAGCAAGGTATGTATACTCAGTATGAGTGTGAGAGAGATGCGGTATATAGGAACACAGCGTGCAGCAGCGGGTAATCATTGAACACGCGCTTGATTAAAAATTAAAAAACTATGTTCAAATTAATATTACGATTTAACCTTCAGGATTTTGTTACTGGATATTCGAAGAATATTTGTGATTTTTAGCAACATCAAAATTTTTCTTTTTTCATATAATTTTTAATGTTGTTTTCAGAGTTGAAAATAACCATTTTTTCGTTTTTTCATAATTTAAATCGGTTATAACTCTAAAACGGCTCGAAATCTTAGAGAAAAGTTAGTAGAAACCTTTTTTTGTTCAGAATAATCCAAAACTCCCAAAAAAACTTTATCCGAGGCGAAAGACCAATTTTTGCAATTTGTTTAGAAAATATTGTTTAAACAATAATTTTCGACGCACTTTTGGACACGGAAACATGCAAATTTGTTATGAGGGGTTCTTTTTGAGTAAGATTGTGCAAAAAACGAATCAGAATTTTTTTCTTAGCGGATGCGCAGTGGCTTCCTGGGCTAGTTACAATTACAATTTCTTTAAACAAATTTTTAAAATTGTTTGGCAATTGGTTTAAGTATCAAAAATGCCGGTGCCAACCAAACCACTTTATTCATCATCATCATCATCATCAATGGTGCTACAGCCCTATGAAAGAGCCTCGACCTTCCCAAGTCTATTACGCCAGTCAGTCCTATCCATTGCCAACCGTTGCCAGTTTGCTGCGCCTATTTTTCTTCCATCCTCATCTACACCATCTTTCCATCTAAGTTTTGGCCTACCCCTATTTCTACTTCCCACAGGTTGTGACATAAGGATTCTTCTAGGAGGGTTGTTATGCTGTGATCTTGCTAGATGTCCTGCATATCTTAGTCGTCCTATTCTTATAAGAGATACTACGTCTTTTCCACCAAATATATGTTTATATCTGTGGTATACCTCGTAGTTGTACCTCCTCCTCCAAATACCATTTTCACAGATGCCACCGAATATGCCTCTCAGGATCCTTCGTTCAAATATAAGCAGAAGGTTTTCATCTGCCTTGGAGATGGTCCATGTCTCCGATCCATATGTCAACACTGGTTGTGGAAGGGTTTTGTATATGGTTATTTTTGTTTTTTGGCTTAAGTTTCTGCTTCTCATATGTCTACTCAGTCCAAAATAGCATTTGTTCGCTAGGATTATCCTTCGCTTGATTTCTTCTGTCATGACGTTTTCCTTGGTGATCAGGGAGCCTAAGTATGTGAATTTGTCCACCACTTCAAAGGTAGAGTTATCAACAGAGAATTGGTGACCGATGTTTATGGCTCTATTGTTGGGTGTTGATGCCACCATCTTAGTTTTCTCCTCGTTTACTGTCTGGCCCATATTTTTTGAGGCATTTGAGAAGGTGGTATACATTTCTTCTAGTTTGCGTGTTGTGCGGGCAACTAGGTCCACGTCATCGGCATATGCCAAAATTTGGGATGATTTATTAAAAATATTTCCTCTGTTGTCTATTCGGGCATCTCTGACCGCCTTTTCCAGAGCTATGTTGAAGAGGAGACACGCCAGCGCATCTCCCTGTCGCAGCCCACTTTAACTTTATTATTATAATAAACCACTTTATTATTCAACATAATTGACCTTTATGGAATATGTGTAACCAGTGGTTATGTAATAATTTACGATAAACATAAATAAACAAACAAAAATTATTAAATAACGTTTTATCATATGTTTCGTTTCCTACGCCTTGTTGGTGTTATACACAATTGTTGAATCATTTAATTATTACTCAATTTTACTCAATGGTATTGCCAAATATGTCGTTTTGTTATGGCATGTTTAACTTAGATATTATTTTTTTATGCGACTAAACCACAATATTGATTGTAATTTACATTTGCTTCGACGTGACGATGACGTTTCGATTGCTAATTAAGAATTTCAAAAAAATTCTCTAATAAAAACTACGAATATTTAACATGTGAATTTTTTGCACCTAATTAGCGGTGGGTTGCAATAATACCAATTTGACAGTTGATTTACTTGGTCTCGATCTTATATGCATTAGCGGTGTCTTGATCTTTTGCTGCTGTAGTTAATTATAATTATAACAAAACATAAAACACAGGGTGTAACAAAAATACAGGTCATAAATTAACTTACTTAAGCTGGGACCAAAAATAGTTCGATGGAACCTAAATTACCTTCGTACAAATGTGCACATAAAAAAGTTATAGCCCTTTAAAGTTACAAAATGAAAATCGATTTTTTCCAATATATCGAAAACTATTAAAGATTTTTTATTGAACATAGACCTATGGCATTCTTATGACGGGAACATCTTAAAAAAAATTCTAGTGAAATTTATACACCCCATTAAAATTTTATGGGGGTTTGTTCCCTCTGAAAAATGCGAAAATTCGCATTTTCAAGCTTAAAAACTCATATTTCTTAGTATTTTTGAGGTTGCCTTAAGAGGAAGTACTTAAATTGTAGTTTAAACATTCATTTACAAGATTATGAAGAGTTATCGGGTCTAACCTTAATAATTTAGACCGCCGTTTTTAATTGTTAATTATGCGTGTCCATCCGATTTTTTGGCCGGTGCAGCGCGCATTATTTCCAAAATCTCCTATTTTCCTTCGAAAAATATATTTTTTAGATTCTTTGGGACACACATAATAATTAACAATTAAATAACAACGGTGTAAATTGAAGTCAGACCCGATCAGTCTGCAGAATCTTGAAAATTAATGTTTAAACTACAATTTAAATACTTGGTAACCTCAATCATTCTAATTAAAATATGAATTTTTAAGCCTTGAAAATGCGTATTTTCGCATTTTTCTGATTTTAAATCGCCTATAACTCGAAAACTTTTCTGACTCGTCAATTTTTGAGAAAAATCACAAGATACCTTTCTTGTTTAGAATGACCCATAAAATCTAAAAAATATTTTTTAAAAAAATCTCTTGTAAAATCTCTTTTAGAAAAATCTTTTGTATTTGTTTAAAAAAATTGTTTAAACAATTTCTGCCCAAAAATTCCGACCGGCACCCTTCAGATTTGTTTAAAGGGGACATTTTTGAATAGGAGTTCACAAAGAAACCGAATCAGAAATTTTTTCAGACGGGAGCGGTGTCACCACATTGACTACCTACATATAATTTTTAGAGGTTCAGTGGCATTTTTATCTCTGATAACTGGAGTATATGTAAATGTAATATCTCTCACAACCGATTGTCTCATTTTTGAAGGTAATTTCATACTTTTTTTACGTAATTTCAGTTATTTTCATTTCATCTACATAAACTGTAATAGTACAGTCACTGAAGCGTTTCACCTCAGATTTCCTTGAACCTCTATCGACTTTGATGAAAATTGGTGGGTAGTTAGGGGATACCCGAAGAAAAAAAAGTAACATGGTGCGAACTTGCGTTTTTACCCTAGGGATGGTACCCCTCTCTTTCTCGGGGGGTCACGGGGTGAAAATTATTTTATTAAAACTAACCCCATAAATCGGTAGAGGGACAAATTCTAAGCAAATATTGTTATATCGAGTTATTAAAATAAATCAATTCTTTTTGAGTCATTAAAAATTAAATATTTTGTTTTTTCGTGAAATAAATGCATGTTTTAAAGCGGTTTTGCATATATAATTCAAAAACTTTAAGTTTTTACAAAAAAAAAGTATCAATACCAAAATTAAAACTAATAAAATTAGAATAAATATATTAAAATAATCGAGATAGAAACATTTAAAGCTTAAATTTTACTGCGAGAACCATGTAACAGGGGACTTTTAATCTTTTATCTTTATTATCGAAAATAAGCTATTCAAAAGATTAAATTTAATACGACTTTATAACACTAATTACCTTTCAAATGATTTTTGGATGGACTTGAAATGTTATAAATTAACGTAATTATAAAAAATCAAGAACATTTTTTTTTGAAAAATGTTAGAGCATAAATTTTGAAGATCTTTGCAGCATACTGTTAATAACAATTATCAATTCATTAAATTACTTATAACTCTGAATTAATATTAAAAGGTTTTTTACTATTATTGTTTGGTAATAATATATTTTTTGTAAAAACAAAGTAGTTTTGAGTTATCTATGAAAAACTCTTTAAAATGCATTTTTTTCACGAAAAATTAAAATATTTGATCTTTAATAACTCAAAAAGTACTGATTTGCTTTAATATTTTGATATATCAAATTTTGCTTATAGGTCTGGATCCCGCGTATGAAAAAAAAGTTGATTAATAGCAAGCTGAAAATTTTTTAATAGCTTAAGGGTATCTAGTCGGATAAACTTTGATATATGGGAACACTGGAACAGGAGCAGTTTTAATTGTGGAACAGGTTAAAAATTTGGAACGGTCACACCACGAAAACGGCACATTTATTTTGTCCGACAAAACAGACTTAAACTCTTCGAACAGAGATTAAACTCTCATGCAAAAATCAGAGTGCTATTTATCACCAAATGGGCGTTTTAATGAGTGGAACATGTAGAATATGTCAAATGACAGGAATTATGACAGGTGATAAATAGCAGTCTGATTTTTGCATGAGAGTTAAATCTCTGTTCGGAAAGTTTAAGTCTGTTCTGTCGGACAAAATAAATGGGCCGTTTTCGTGATGTGACCGTTCCAAATTTTTAACCTGTTCCACAATTAAAACTACCCCTGTTCCAGTGTTCCCATATATCAAAGTTTATCCGACTAGACACCCTTAAGCTATTAACAAATTTTCAGCTTGCTATTAATCAACTTTTTTTTCATACGCGGGATCCAGACCTATTAGAATTTGTCCCTCATATCAATTTATGGGACTAGTTTTAATAAAATAATTTTCACCGCCGTGAAGGGGTGGCATCCATCATAAAGGTAAAAGCGCAAGTTGGCACCATGTCACTTTTTTTTCTTGAGATATCCTCTAACTACTTACAAATTTTCATGAAAATCGATGGAGGTGCACAATTCAATTTTCATGGAAAATCCGAGGTAATAGTTGATTTTTACCTTCATACACTGTACTATGGATATTATTAACGTAATACTACTCGGATATTACAAAATGTCGTATAAAATTTTACGAGCATTCCAGCCTTCATAATGAAATTTATTTTAGGAGAGAAAACCAAATATCTGCAAGTAGGTCCGAAGAAATGGTTGTACCCCAGCGGTTACGAGAAACAAGCACATGATTTCTATAATTTCGTTGCAAGGCCAAGCGATGTTTTTATCGTAACGTTTCCTAGGTCAGGTAAGTGAAAGTAAAGTTATGTAGACACAACAATAAGGTGCTGCAATATGCAATCACCAATGTCGTACTGGTAAATGATCAGGTTCAAACCATTCATTTTCATTCATTAGCGAGGGAAGGTGAAAGGTTCTCGATCCAGTAAGTAGTGAGGAAATGGTTTTTTTTTAAGTTGGCAAGTAATTACGAGAATGTTTTACATTGCATTGTATTTGTTTATTTATAGGCTTATAGGCTGATTATGTTCAAAATAGGAGAGCTAAAATGGTTAACGGGGTTTTATTATTTCATATGGTCAATGAACCTCTAAATATGAAAAAACCGTGGAGTGCTACCATTTAAAGGGGTGCGTTTCTGAAAAAGGGGTGAATTAGTCCCTATGCACAGGGTGAATTAGGGTGAGTTCTAAGCACTTTTGGTACAAACGCGTGTACAGAAAAGTTGTTCTAGGTTAAATTTACGATCGGAATATCACCTTCTAAAGTCAAAAATATTTTTTTTACAAAAATATATTCAAAAATAAAAGCAAAAAAAATAGGACAGAAAGCAATTTTGTTTTTTGCTCCCTAACTTTTTTTCCACGGGGATATAGGTAGAGGCATTACCTACTTCACAAAAAAAACTTCTATTTTTTCTCTTTAAACTGACGATGCATGGGCGTCTTTATAATTTAGAATTCTCGAAATATGATTTTTCAAAGTTCGCCACTCACATCATTTTTGGGTCATTTTCCTATTATTTCGCAAACATTGTTCTGTAACTTTTTTTTACGCAGTTTTAGGTATATACAATATTATACATTTAGTAGGAAGGGAAGTCAATTGCCTTTAAAATGATCTGCTATAGAAGGCTGTATGACTATTTTTAAGCAAGGTAATGGTTTTTCAAAATTTTAGAAATTTACAAAATAATCGTACAAGGTATAAAACTTTATCCAACAGAGGCAGATTATAAGACTTTCCGCACCTAGGCTATCCACAATTTGCCGCTCTCCCCCCGCCATTTTTTACCTTTTTACGAAAATTTGCCGCCCCCTGAATTCTGCCGCCCTAGGCTATAGCCCATTCGGCCCATATGTAAATCCAGCCCTGCATACAGAGCTGCTCCTGTATATTATTTGTCGTTAAATCCAGTTGTTGTGTACTCTCTAATGCTGGGGCCACAGTAACGTTTAATGCCTTTAATTAACGCATTATTTGCCATCTCTGTAATGCAAATAATGCGTTAATTAACGTCATTAGACGTTACTGTGGCCCCAGCATAAGTCTGAGTACTAAGTTCGCTGGAATTTTCTGATATAAACCCAAATTGTGCTTCAAAGATTTTCAAACCTTCTGTTTCGCCATGGAGTCTTAATTGAATTATTATTTGTGTTATTTTGCTCATTGCTAAAAGCTATCGACCTGTCATTTTGCGAGAAGCAGGGGCGGCTCGTGATAGTATAAGGTGGTGAGGCACACTACACCTGAGGAATTTTATTATTATGGTTAGCTTCTCTTTAATGACCAGAAGGTGGATTTTGTGACGTCATAACGCTAGGACGAATCTAGGACCAATAATCTCGGACAAAAAACCCTCACAAATTATCCCTGGACAAGAAATTCCCAGACAAATAATCCCCGAACAAAAAATCCCCACAAAAATCCCCGGACAAATAATCTCCGGACAAAAAGACCCCACAAAAAATCCCGGACAAATAATCTACAAAAATTTTTATTCAAAATATCCCCACAAAGAATTCCGGACAAAAAATCCTATTTGCTGTCGATTAGTTCTCTAAAACTTTTCCAGTGAATGCGATCGACTCAATTGCTTTCAGCCTCAGTGCATAGAGTTATTTTGAATTCCAATTCCATATTGAAAACTTCCAATTTTACATAACAAAAGGGTGTGCGTTTTTTCAAAAATCGTGGAAGATATGGGGAATGAGCTAAGGCTGTGGGAATCATATTGCAATATTATTCGCTTAAATCTTTTGTTCACTCTGATTTAAATAAGTATGTTCAAAAAAATTTTACAAAAAAAATACAACCACAACATACAACATTTTTGAAACATTTAAAAACTACTTTTCTATGTAATTGTAACAAATAAATAAAGAAAAATAATTTATTATATAGTTATATATTTTACAAAAAAAAAAACACAAACACAAAATACAACATTTTTGAAACACTTAAAAACTACTTTTGTATGTAAACGTCCGATGTGGAAGTGGAAACGTTAATAAAATCATTTTTTAAGTTAAATTGTATAATCTTATTTCTCATTTAGAATAATAAATTACACAAATGCCACAAAGAAATAGCTTCAGAACAATATATTAGGTGATGATGAATAATGATTTAAAATGAACAATGTTTTAAACATATAAACTTCTAAAATATAATAACTAATCCATTCGTATATACCGCGTGTACATAGAAAGCTATGATCTGCAATCGACTGGTGCTTGTAGTCGGTTCAGTTCGGTTATTCCCATCCCGTTCCGGGGAACCTGAGGCCATTCGGCTATTTTTATTCCGTTCCGCGGAGCGTGAGGCTGGCCTCTAGGGTGTTGCATTTTGTTCCTAGAATTGGTGGCACATTTTTCAAATTTTGCCGGTTTGTGGTCATTGTTCTCTGGTTTTATTGTTGGCGTTGTCCCATACTGTCGCAGATGGTGTGAGGCTTGCTTCAACTGTAATGATTTGAGAAAGTTGGAATGGCACGTGGAAGACGGGTATATAAGAAGATAAAGAGTCAGGGCCGTACGGATTTTAATTTTTTTCATAAAAATAAAGGTATTTAGGAAATTTCAAAAAGCTAAATTATATTTATAAAATTGATTATAAAACAACGAAATAACGTAAATAGTCGATTGATATACTGGTGAGGCACTGCCTCATCTGCCTCATAGGACAAGCCGCCACTGGCGGGAAGGTATTTTTTTCCCGGTTTGCGGATCATTATATTGTGGGCATCTTTCCAACGATAGTGGAAGACCATACGGACCAACGACATAATAGACCGGGAGATATTATACAGAAGTTCAGCCACGATTTTCTAAGTCCTGCCTTTTGCAATACTGGAAGGGTAGACGAAGTACTTACAATCTGTGGAAATATCCACAAATTTCCTGTGACATTTTCCTGTAAAAACTAGATTTTCCCAAAAAATAAAAATAGGGTTTTGCGATGAATTTCTGAGTCCTGCCATATCCGTAGATTGACAGGATACTATCGATTTTATGAAGAAAATTTTTTGGGCAGGAGGGTTGCAAACGGGCTAACGGAGTATATATGTATACAAATATGTAATGAAAATAATGAAATTTTCATGATTTTCTGGGTCCTGCCAACTAAATAAATTAAACATATTTATTTCAAAATGATCAAAAAAATATTGGTATGACGTCTCCTAATGTTTAAGTAGACTTGCCGCTTGGAAAATTCTGCGGAAAATTTTCACCCTGATTCCGTGATTTTCTGAATCCTGCCTTTAAAAAGTTTTAATACTCAAATGCAATCAATACTTTTTCGGTACTCGGCAGGAAGGTTAAACGGTTCTAGTAAGACGGCAGGAGTCCTAGATTTGTAAAAAAATTCGTGAAAAATTCCACGATGTTCTGAGTCATGCCATTTTGCATAAGTTTCAAGAATCTTATTATAAGTCTATTTACAAAGAGGCAGGATGGTTTTATAGTTATTTCGTATACAGGGTGGAGCATTATTGTGACAAAGTCCAATTACTTGTTTGTCGTAAGAGATACGAAAAAAAGTTATTTAGGTAAAACGTGTTTTAAAACATATTTTCTAATATACAGGGCTACCCGTATTGACAGGGCGACACAAACTTATGTTTTTTAAATGGAGTATATAATTTTAAGTTTCCTAAGATCATTTTAAGACAATTTAACATAATTCACCTAATCAAAAATGTTTCCTAAAGGGAGCTAGAGCTCTTTAAAGATGGCGCCTTGTAATTAGTTTTTTTTTATATCTGCAGAACGCTTCCATTTCGTTACACAAAAACTGGTTCGCCTTTTTATCTTCCAGAGATAAATCGATTCCATTAATTGCGAATCTCTAGTACCGGTCATAGGAGTCCGTATTTTATCGCATAACTTTTTTGTCTTTAACTTTTAAGCATTTTTGACACTATAATATTATTAAATTGTGAGGTATTCTAGTACTAAAAGGTACTCTTGCTTTAAGTCGGTAGGATGCACAGTTTTCTAAAAAAATCAATTTTAAAATTTTTCGTATTTTGAATTTAAGAAAAATTTTAATAAAAAAATAAAAAACGGTGTATTTATCGACTTAAAGCAAGAGTAACTTTTAGTACTAGAATACCTCATAATTTAATACTCTACTGTCCAAAATGCTTAAAAATTAAAGCAAGTTATGAGATTTCGTTGATCTACCCAAGACGGACGCCTATGACCGATACTAGAAATTCACAATTGATAAAATCGATTCATCTCCTGAAGAGAAATAAACGTACCAGTTTTCGTTTTTCTAAATAGTTTTTTTTTTTAATTTTTTTTTCAAATTCAAAAACCGCAAAATTTTTCAAATCGATTTTTCTAGAACCTGGCGTATCCTACCGACTTAAATCAAGAGTACCTTTTAGTACAATAATTCCCCATAGTTTAATAATCCAGTGTCAAAAATGCTTAACAGTTAAACACAGAAAAGTTATGCCATAAAATATCCGTTTCCCTACCCTAAACCGACGCCTATGACCGGTACTAAAAATTGACAATTGATGGAATCGATTTATCTCTGAAAGATAAATGGGTGTACCAATTTTTGTTTTTCTAAATAGAAGTTTTCTGGAGCTATTTTAAAAAAGTAATTACAATACGCCATCTTTAAAGAGCTTTAGCTTCCTTAGGAAGCATTTTCGGACTAGGTGAATTGAGTTAAATTTTCTTAAAATTATCTGAGGAATCTCCGGGCTTCGTTTGTGAGAAGAGTTTCTGGACACCCTTTATAATAGGTACAATCCCTACTGTAATCAATTAATTGTAAAATTATTGATTTTCTTCCTATTACTTTTATTACGTTTACTTAGATACAAATATGATCTAATCGCTTAAAATAAAGATCTTACAGTTTGGTATTAGATTTGAAAAAATCCGAGACATTACTCAGGAAAATAATATTTAATACCGTACGATTGTTTTAACGATATAAAAATTTATTTTTATGTATTTAATATCTTTGCGATTATCCTGCCACTTTGTAAACGGTTTTAGATTAGTGTTTTTTAAGCATACTTGACATGCCATGACTCAGAAAATTGTGGTGATATGAATATGTTTGTATAACAACCAGCAATAATTTTACAGACTTAAAATTTTATTTTTATATACGAAATAACTACACAACCATCCTGCCTCTTTGTAAAGAGCTTTATATTAACATTCTTGAGATATGTGCAAAATGGCATGACTCAGAAAATCGTGTAACTTTCCACGAATTTTCTTACACATTTTTTAACTATGTATAGGAAAAAAGGTGTAACTAAACATCCTGCTATTTTAAATAATGTCTACTTAAATTATTTATTTTATAATAAAATTTATTTTATGACCCAAAAAAGCCCGGAACCAGGGTGAAAATTTTCCTCAGAATTTTAAAAGGGCAGTTAAACATTAGGAGACGTCATGCCAACATTTTTTTCGATCATTTTCAAATAATTATGTTTAATTGATTAAGTTGGCAGGACTCAGAAAATTATGAAAATTTCATTATTTTCATTACATGTTTGTATATCTATATACTCCCTTAGTCCTTTTGCAACCCTCCTGCCCAAAAAAATTACTTCATAAAATTGATAGTATCCTGTCATTCTATGGATATGGCAGGACTCAGAAATTCATCGCAACGCCCCATCTTTTTCCTCATGAAAAATTCAATTTTGTCACAGGAAAATGTCACAGGAAACCCATGGATTTTTCTATAAATTGTTAGTATTTTTTCTAACTTCCAGTATTGCAAAGGGCAGGACTTAGAAAATCGTGGTTGAAGTTCTGTTAATATCTCCCGGTTTATAAGGAGAATGACTAAAAACTAGATAAAAAAGACAATGTAGTTAGAAGTGGCAAACACTTAGGGAGTCTTACGTTTAACATGGGACAATTTAGGCTTTATTTAGATATATCGATAGAATTTAACAGTAATAATTACTTTCAGGGACAACCTGGACTCAAGAAATGATTTGGTTGTTAGCTAATAATTTAAATTATGAGAAAGCAAGTCAAGTGAATTTAAGACAGCGGTTTCCATTTTTGGAGTAAGTATTTTTGTTTTTGTTACTTTAAAACTCTAGTTCCTTAAACTCATTAGTAAAAAACGATTTCAAAATGTATTTTGTTAATTTTCTGATTAGGTAGGTACCCCCCGTAAAATAGGCAAAAGGCCCTTACTCCAAGAATTCATTTTTTTGTTTATGTGATTAAAAAATAAGACTCAATGCAATTTTAACCCTTTACTTCCCTTCCCCATCTCCCACTATCAAAAACATGATATTTTGGGTTTTTAGTTTTAGGTGGAATGCAATAAATTTAACAATTTCAAAAATTTCACACGCCTAGTTGAGGCTTTTATAAATCATATCTATTTTCGTATAGACCCATAGGTTGAGTGTACACAACCTCAAAAAAATTGATTTTTTTCTGGAAAAATCGTATAACTTAAAAAAAAGAAAAAGTTGTCAGGTACTTTTTTTAAGAGATGGCTGCAGGTGAAATTTTTTATTTTGTGTATTTTGTCAAAAACTATGTTTCTACAATTTTTTCTATTTTGTAATTTTTTTTCAGATTTTTACCTATGTTGCGCCTCTTCAAAAATCCAGAAAACTTGTTTTTTTGGGGTTTTGGGGATTTTAACCATATAATAGACTTCAAAATACAGTAGAGCGTCGATAATCCGAACCCTGGTAATACGAACGTTCGCTAATCCGAACGCAAAAAAATTATAAAATTAACCTTTTTATTATATAATAAAATTTATTATATAATAAAACCTTTTTATTATTTATAGGAAAGAATATAAAATAATTTAACGATAAACGATTTAACTATAACATACTTAAAATTCCAAAAATTACACTCTAATAAAAAAGTACTTTTTATAATATTACGGTTTTGTTATTGTACATCTAGGACACATCATGTTTGGACAGGATAATTAACTTATAAAATATGAATTTTTAGTAGGTGTATTAATCGTTATTTCTAATTATGATTCCAAAAATTACACTAGTATAAAATAGTATTTTTTATAATACCACGGTTGTTTAAAATGGTATATATAATTTTAAGTATATAAACCTTTAACTATTTAAACCATTTTCAATTTCGTTGCAAAACGAAAATACAGCCGAACCATATTCTAGTCCAATCCGAGAGTGCAGCAAGCACCTCTACCGGTTTAGAAACTTATTAGTCTCTCATCAGGAGGCACATATGCTGCTCTCCCCGATTCCCTCATATTCCTTAGCCTCAGCATCCGTATGGCTTGCAAATTGTAGAAGCCTCGGAGGTGTAACCAGAGAAGGTTCCCATTGTTTTCATTCTGGTGAGATGTAGAATAGCATTATGTTGTTTTATATGCCATTAGAGTGAAAACTTAGTCTTTTTTTAATTATTTATTAAAACAATTAAAAAAAGATACGCAACAGCCGGGTTCCAACTGGGGACCTCTCGATCTGCAGTCTAATGCCACTGAGGCACCATCAATTTGTAGATATCGATTTATTAACGTACTTTAAAATATCATTGCATTAGTCACATTTTTAAAATAGTTTGAAATTAAAAAAAAAATCGATTTATCCATACAGTGTGATTGGTCAGTAGGGTAAATCTTTGTAGATCCGTTTTAAGTAATATATAGTAATAAAAGTTAATAACAAAAATTGTAGCCAACTTTGATTACAGATTGATAATCAGTAATCGTAAATTGTAAGTTTTAGACAATTATTCAGTCATGGCTTACTTAAAATTTGGAAAGATACGGGAAGACCCGTAATTATTAATAATTTGGCTCTAAAAATTCTTATCTCGTCCATGATGGATCTTCTCCAAGTTTGTGCTGGGCGACCTCTTTTTCTTTTTCCTTGGGGATTCCACTCTAGGGCAGTTTTTGCTATACTGGAACTATCTTTTCGGAGTGTGTGACCTATCCACCCCCACTTTCTATTTAAAATTACTGAGAAAATAATGTACTTGCGTTTTGACTCACCCTGTATTCAATATAAAGAAAATTAACGAAAATTTTGACAATAAATAAAAAATATGACGTCAACAAACCATTGACCTTTGTTTGCTTTTATTTATACAGGTAGTTAAACTTGTTACGATTTTCATATAAAATTGGTTATAACTTTGTAAATACCCCGTATATCATACCAAACATTTATATTTTTGTAGTCGAAAAGTTACGAAGATTTCGAATATAAAATAAAATACAGGGTGTTCTATTAAAAAAAAATTAAGTTTGGTCTGCCACTATGTTATCGAACACCCTGTAACATTCTAACTAATTTTGTAATGTGAAGCTCAAAGTTCGCTGCAATTTTTGTTATTAGGTTTTATCGCTATACATTACTATAACGGATCTACGGAGCTTCACCCCACTAATTATTAATTACCCTGTATAATAGCAGTAAAATATTGCATTGTTAGCTAGTTCAAAGCTATCCTAAAAATTTCAGGTGTCTAGGTAACCTAGAACTATTTTTAAAATGGATTACAAAATTTGCGGAATCCGTGACACCAACCAACCCAAGTATATAAAAAAAGGTTTTAAAAAATATGATCGAAAATTTAAAAAATGGATGGAATAAATTATGGAAAATACAAGATGACAAACAAATCCAAAGCGTTCAGGGCGAAAATATGACAGATATCGCTGCAGTATGTCAAAATATACCTGGGTTCGAAGAATGTGACGAACAGGATGTTAATGAATGGCTCGAATTCGATCATAATCTACAAGGACATCAAATTTATGAGGACGATGAAATTGTCGATATCGTTTCATATGTTACATATTATGTACATAGTACATAATGTATTAAATATGTACAATGTTTATGAGCTTTGTATTTTGAACATATGTTCGATAATCTGAATAATTTGATAATCCGAACTACCCCTGTACCAATTAGTTCGGATTATCGACGCTCTACTGTAGATCAAATTCATTTTTTACGTTGTATGTGATCAAAAATAATACTTAGCGCAATTGTAACTCTCCACCCCTCTCGCCCCACCATCAAATATGTGATTTTTTCGATTTTATTTTTATAGATGGGATGCAATACATTTATTCCATCTTTTTTTTAACATAAAACGTAAAAAAAAACTGAATTCTGGAAGTGAAGGCATTTTGCCTATCTTAACTGGGGATCCTCTATTAGGTTGTATCGAAAGTACCAAAAATTTATGGTTGGAAATTGTTTTAATTAAGTACTTTTCAAATAGCTCTATCTCCCTTATGAAGCATTTTCGGAGTGAATTGGGTTAAATTTTCTTAAAATTATCTGAGGAATCTTTTGTCTTCGTTTGTCGGTAGACTTTCTGGACACCCCGTATATTATAATCATATATGTAGCTATTCACTCAATGATGTTGGAGCAGAGAAGCTCATTGAGTCGCGTAGATGACTCAAAGATCTTATACACGTAGATTTGGCCAACTCGGAAAAATAGCGTAACGCGGAGCAGTTCGGGTCGGTGGTCTATCTATCTCCCTCTACCGGCGCTTAGCTTTCTCTCTCTAGCATATGATGGCCGCCACCGGTGTGTCACTGTCGTTCCGTTACTCCCACCTCTTGGTAGATACGCTCACACTCGCACGATATAGCTAAACCACCGTACTTGATATCGACGTTACACCCCAATGCATTGAGTGGCATATCCCTAGCCAAGTCTATTTTCTTTACATGTCTCTGAGATGACTAATGGCTGCTTTAGTTTACAGCGTCATAATCGAAGTTTGGTATCAGGAGCTTTTCCCACTCACATTGTGGTTATTTCTGATGGATACATCGAATCTTATAATAGTCCAAATAATGAAGCTTAAAATAGGCCAAAACCTCGCAATTTTTACAGAATGGATCGATTTGCTTGAAAATTTGAGAATAAATAGTTACAAACCTATTATCTGTTAGCTTTTCTTTGTCAAATGCTAAATATTACAGTTTTAAAGTCAAAAGAGAGCATTATACGCCAGAGAGGCATTATTCTCCTTCAACGTGCTGACACAGAGATGTTTGGATGTTAACCATCCTCTTTACGTCTGTTTTATAGACTACAATAAGGCGTTTGATAAAGTAAAACATGATCGACTCATGGAAATTTTAAAAAATAAAAACCTAGATGAAAGAGATTTAAGACTAATAACACACCTCTATTACAATCAGCGAGCAATAGTAAGAATTGAAAAAGAAACATCTGAAGAAATGGAAATAAAGAGAGGAGTCAGGCAAGGCTGCATACTATCACCTCTATTATTTAACGCTTATTCTGAAGAGGTAATGCGAGAAACTCTGGAAGATGAAACAGTCGGCATAAGAGTAAATGGAGTCTTAGTTAACAACATCAGATATGCAGATGATACAGTAATAATAGCCGATAGTTTACAAGACCTGCAAAGACTCATGAGTAAAATAGTAAAGTGTAGTAGGGAGTACGGACTCTCTCTCAATATCAAAAAGACGAAGTTTATGAAAATTAGTAAAAACAACCATAATACTAACGAAATCTTGATAGTAGAGGGCCAGCAGATCGAAAGAGTAAAAAAGTACACTTACCTAGGAACACTTATAACAGAAAATAATGACTACACTGCAGAAATAAAAGTCAGAATCGAAAAAGCACGTTCTAATTTTATAAAAATGAAAAAGGTCCTATGTAGCAAAGATTTAACATTAGCTCTTAAAGTACGCCTAACAAAATGTTACGTCTACAGTGTTCTATACTATGGAGTGGAATCGTGGACGTTAAATGTAGAGACAATGAGACGACTTAACGCCTTTGAAATGTGGACCTATAGAAAAATTATGAGGGTTTCCTGGGTAGATAGAGTTACAAACAATGAAGTACTGAGAAGAATAGGTAAAGAAAAGGAAGTTGAACTTACAATTAAAGAAAAGAAGCTACAGTATCTCGGACATGTGATGCGGGGCGAGAAGTATGGCATCCTACGACTCATAATGCAGGGAAAGATAGATGGCAGAAGAAGCATCGGAAGAAGACGAATTTCATGGTTGAAGAACCTGAGAGAGTGGTTTGGATGCAGCTCGAAACAACTATTTAGAGCTACTGCCTCAAAAATTAAAATAGCTATGATGATTGCCAACCTCCGTAGCGGAGATGGCACCTGAAGAAGAAGAAAGTCAAAAGACGAGAAAGCTGTGCATTTTGCGAGCATACCTTGTTCAAACTAATTTAAAGTATTTTAAAATATCTATCTCCAGAAATAAAAAAAGTCTCTAGCTCAAAAATTAAGTGACTTATAATGAAAAGAATGTCAGTCCCTATTTTTTTCAGCGAAAACAAGTGATAGGAAGCAACCTCCTAATCACCTAATTAGGGATTGACATTATTTGGCTTTCTTTATTTATGTATTAATAATAAGTCCTAGAAATTTGACCGGCTTAGAATGATTAGTTGTTAAAAAAACGGAGTTAAAAGCGAATAACGAATTTTTGTAGTTTGGGAAAAAATAGCCTATTCTTCAGAATAGATTAGCATCAGAGATACTAAAAAATGGTTAAATATCAAATTGTAGCCTATTTAATTCCCAAGAAACCAGTTTGCAAAAATTTTTTCTACGGTAAAAATTGGGTGAGCTATTGACAATTAAAACTTATAATAACATGCAAAAGCCACCTTTACCAACTCTTTTAAATTCACCTCCTTTTGCGACTGAGGATTTTAAAAATATTTAATATTAACAGGCTTCTAGATCTTATAAAAACCTACAGAATTCTTTTTTACCAAACTTTCGAAGATAAAAAATAAAAAAGTTACGGTTAAAAATTAATATACTTTTTTGAAAAAAAAAAAAAAAAAAAAATGGGAAGTCCAATTGGAAGCATAATAATGTAAGTTAGCGATGTGTTTTTATTAATAGATTCTAAAAGTTTGACTGGCTTAGAATGATTAGTTTTTAAAAAACTGGAGTTAAAAGCGAATAACGAATTTTTGTAGTTTGGTAAAAAATGCCATTTTCTTCAGAATAGAAAGATTAGCATCAGAGATACGAAAAAATGTTTAAATATGAAATTGTATGTTATTTAATTCCCAAAAACTTGGTTTGAAAAACATTTTTCTACGGCAAAAATTGAGTGAATCGTAAATAAGGATTATCGAAAAACATTGATTTTTTTTATATAAAACTAACACTTTCGATAGAGAATAAATCGAAAACTATTAATTTTATCAAAAAAATGTATAGAACGTTTTTATCAACTTTTGCGGTCAAAACTTAAAAAAAATTCTACCCCCGAGATGGGGTGGCAACCACCCCCATGGTAAAAGCGCCTTTCGGCACCTTTCGGCATCTATATTATAGATTTTGATCCTTAAACTATCCACTACTTATTCTCAAATTTTCAAGCAGATCGATCCATTCTGTAAAAATTGCGAGGTGAAACGTTTCGGTTCCTGGACTATAAGTAGCAAAGAGCGTTTTCATTACACAGAACCCATCAATTTGCCACGGTGAGAAAGCTTTTTTCAGCGTGTTGCTTTTTTCACTAGAAAGTCTGGCTTAGTATACCTCCCTAGAAAGCCCGAAAAGATCATGTTGGCCCCACGTTCTTTAATTAATTAAAACTCAGTTTAAAGAAATTAAATCTACTCTAGACGATAGAATCTGATTTTATTTTTTACTTTCATTGTTTAACACATTCGCTGCCTATCAAAAACATTCGGAACACCATACATTTTGCAGATTTTGATATTTGCCACACATTGCCTTGTTACAGCCGTGGCAATGATTGGAAGTATGATTTCCTTTACAAAATATTTTCAACTGATATTTTTTTCGTTTTTGGAAAGTATGTAACAGTGATAGTTGCTGGTAGACCTGATGTTGCTAGGCGTAGTTCCAGATTTCGGGAGGCAAGGTATGGTGCCTATAATTCTTCACACAGCCGAAGAATAAACTTACGAAGACTGAGTCTACTTCCAGTTGTTTCTTTATAAATAATCCATGCTTTTATTGCTTCCAAGTCAAGAGTATTATAAAACACGGACATAGACCATCGTCTTGAAGTTACTTTTGTAGTATAAAGATGCGTCATTTGGTTCTCTACACCATCAATGTATCTTGTATCTTTGTGTTCACCAACAATTGTATCTTTATTACGTAGATGATCAGTACCAGTATAAGGGTAACCATTTACAATAAACATACATAAATATAATTTTACCCATTCGACAGGAATTTGAAAGAAAGGCTCGTCGAATTTCCCAGAACACGATAATAACTTACACAGGGCCAATTTGCCCCCTTTAGACAAATAAAAAAACTACAATAACTTCAAATCGCAACAGGGGCCAAATTGGCCCCTCCGACTTTCTAATGTTAACAAGACGCCAGAATGGATCACAGTCGGTGTGATGCTGGGCAGTTCAGGCTTATTCAAGATGATTTTATTGTAGTCAGTTACGAGTGCTCTCTGTTTGTGCAGAGAGGGTGAATATAGAGCCAAGTGTTAAGAACCAGAACTGAGGAAAAGTTACAACCAGTAAATATACACATTGTTCTCACTGGCGAAGCGTCCATGTAACCACTGTTACCATTAGTAACAGTTAAAAATATTTCAAATAAATATTTTATGACTAATGTGAAATAATTCCATTTACCTATATTTTTACCAATAGAAATATATTATTATATTATGATGTGTTAATAGTACCTAATTCAGTAAATAGCCACCTACTCGTAGAGACACGAAAATATTGGCGAGTTTATGTGACTCAGTTGCACTTTATTATACTCTGTTACCACTGTTACCAGTCTCAATTGTGGCTGCAATGGTTACATCCTCGCTGTGGCTCGGGACCGGCTAGTGTCTGAAAATTTTGAAGGAGCAACGGCGTTAGCTCTCTGTGTATATCAGTAGCCCTTTTACCAGATTTAAATTTGGTTACAGTACCTATAAAAAGTGTGCGTACAGTTAACCATGGAATGAGTGTCGCTGCGTAATCGATCAACTACTTGAAAAGTAATAATTCTCCTTGTATAATTTTGAAGAAAAAAATGAGATTATAGAAATTGGAAGACCTATTTTAAGCAATTTAAAAAAGGAATCAAAAAAGTAGTTGGATATTTTAAATTTAGTTGGTACAGTGAAAATCCTTGGTTATGTGGTTGCAAGAAAAATAAACTGTATTGTTGGCCATGTCTTCTGGTTTCTACAGAAAAAATGGGTGGACCTCGAAGCTGTTCCTTTCTATTTTGGGGGTAGAGAGCGGACTGTAGACTGTAGATTTTCTAATGGGTTGGAACAGCCACGGTGAGCAGACCTAGAATCACTATTAGGTGCAGGTATCTGCTCGTTTGGGGTAGATTAAAAGGATGGCTAAATATTATGCCGTTTAATCAAGCGAAGAAAATTATGACCATTCTTAAATTAAATCTCACAGCGTCGGCCAAGGTTTTGTTTTGTATTGAGAGTTGCCATGGGACTAAAGCCGCGTTCGCTCAGCAAGTAGGGACAACGCATTAACCAAGGTTTACGATTTAAATAGTTTTAGAGTTTTAAAAAGGAGACATGAAATTTCTCCGTTACCTACATGTAAGATGTATACCCAATTTGATTCAGTTTGGCAAAACAAGAATCGAAAGTTCTCTTAACCAAGCTTTTAAAGCAAATATTGCTAAGCATAATGAGTTTGTTAAAAAAAAATAGATAGGTATATCTTTAGCACACTTATAATAGATATATATATATATATATATATATATATATATATATATATATATATATATATATATATATATAAACAGATGAAATAGAGAATGTGGAAAAATCCCCTTACGAACAATTCACACATCCACCATTTCGGGTTGGGAAAAATTTTTTGAATAGAATCAAAGATCCAAACACCAGTTCTTAGAAATGTGTTTCGCCCTCTTCAACCTCTCTGGGCTTATCAATAAAGATGAGAGGTTGAATATCTTTAGACACATTCCAATCAAAAAACAACATTCGAGACCTAGACATAGAAGGTGCGTAAATCTACGGCAAGTCCGACAATGACAGTCTCAAGTTTTAATTCCCTAATTACTTAAAGTAAGTATATATATATATATATATATATATATATATATATATATATATATATATATATATATATATATATATATATATATATATACAAGCTGTACGCTCCCGAGGAAGCTGAAGCTGTTTTCACTTGAAGATCCTTTTTGTCGGGGATCATCCCATTCTGATTTTGGTTTTACAATTGCTGGTGTGACTTCGCTGTTTCCACTACCTTTCTCCATTCTTCTCTCTCTCTGATTTTGCTTCCTATATTTCTAATTTCCATACTTCTTAAGTCTTCTTCCACTTGTTGTCTCCATCTGAGTTTAGGCCTGCCTCTGGTTCTTGTACCTGGTGGTATCCATTCGGTTATAACTCTTAACGGATTGTTCTTCTCTCTTCTCATTATGTGTCCATACCATCTAATTCTCTGTGCTTTTGTTGCTCTTACTATGTTCTCTTGACCCATCCATTCTTGTATTTCGTGGTTCATCCATTGCCTTGCATCCTCTTCGTTTTCCCTCTTTGGTCCCAGAATTTTTCTCATAATTTTTCTCTCAAAAACTTTCAGCTGCTCTTCTTCTCTTGCTGTTAATGTGAATGTCTCCAAAGCATATAGCACTATTGGTCTTATGGTCGTTTTGTAGATTTTCATTTTTGTATTTCGGCTTATTTTCTTATCTTTGAAAATTTTTTTATTTCTGTAGAATGCTTTGTTTCCTGCTTGAATTCTTCTTTTCATATCTACACTTTCATTTCTTCTGTTGACTAATACTCCCAAATATTTGAATGTTTCAACCTCTTCGAAGCTGTGTGCGTCTATTGTCATTTCTGTCAGTTGCGTCTTCTTTTTTTTACTTACATTCATGTATTTTGTTTTATTTTCATTTATTTCCAGTCCTCTTAGTTTGGATTCGTTTTCTATTTCTTGAAAGGTTTTCTTTAATGCCTTTTTATCTGTTGCTACTATGGTTATATCGTCCGCATATCCAATTATTTGTACTGTATTTTTATTTATAGTTCCTGCGTTTGACAACTTTTTTATTATCTTATCTAATGATAGAATAAATAGTACAGTTGAGAGCGCATCTCCTTGTCTTACTCCATTTTTAATTTTTATTATTTCTGTTCTCTCTCTTCCGGTGTCTATTGTTGCTTGGGAATCTCGCATTGTCATTTCTATCATTCTTATAATTTTATTTGGTATTTTGCTCTCTTGTAAGTCTTGGATCATTTTTCTTCTACTTAGTTTGTCAAAAGCCTGTTTAAAGTCTAGAAAAGTATATGTGCTTCTCCGGCGTACTCGTATGTTTTCTCTATCGCTTGTTTTAGTGTATGGATAGCATCTATCGTGGATCTTCCTTTTCTGAAACCGTACTGGTAGTCTCCTATGCTTTGTTCTGTGTATATTGTTAGTCTGTCTCTAATTATACCAGTCAGTACTTTATATGTTACATTCAGTAAATTAATTGCTCGGTAGTTTTTACATATCCTGTGGTCTGCTTGTTTTGGGATTGTCACAATAATTCCTTTCTTCCATTCTTCGGGCATTGTTTCCTTATTCCATATATTCTGTATTAGTTCATAAATCTTTCTGTATAGTGCTTCACCCCCGTATTTTATAAGTTCTGCACATATTCCGTCGTCTCCCGCTGTTTTGCCGTTTTTCAGTTTGCCTATTGTATCTTTTACTTCTGTATAGGTCAATTCTTCTTCTTCACCTTGTTCCGGGTTCATTATTGTTTCTCTTTCTTCTTCCACATCCGTTTCTTGATACATTTCTTCGAAATACTTCTGCCATGTTTCTGCTTCTATGGCTACATTAGCTGTCCGTTTTCTACTACCTAGCTTTAAGTATTGGTACAGTGGTTTTGAATTGTGTCTCTTATTTTCTGTTTCGATCTCGTTCATAATTTCGTCTACTTTTTTATTTTTCTTTGATTTAAACAATTTCTTTGTCTTTTTCCTTTGATCTTGGTATTTTTCTCGTTCCTCTTCTTTACCTGTGCTTAGCCATTTCAATCTTGTTTTATTCTTTTCGTCCACTGCTAGTTTGCACTCTTCGTCAAACCAATTGTTTCTTCTTTCTTTTTGCATTTTTCCAACTACTTTCTCTGCTGCAGTGTTTATTCCTTGTTTGATTTTTTTCCACTGCTCCTCCATTTCTTGTTCCTCCTTGAACTGCATCTCTACATTTACTTCTTTTACAAATCTTCTTTTTACTCCTTTATCTTTTAATTTATCTACGTCCCATCTTCCCTGTGCTTTCGTCTTTCATTCTTTGTTGTTTTTATTTTACATTTTGCAATCACTAGCATATGGTCCGAATCGATGTTTGCCCCTCTGTGAGATCTCACGTCATTTATCGACTGTTTGTGTGACTTTTTAATAAGTACATGGTCTATTTGATTCCCCTCCAGACTGCCTGGTCTCATCCATGTTATCTTGTGTATGTTTTTGTGTTTATATCTCGTGCTACTTATGTCCATGTTTAATGCCGCTGCTAAATTACATAATCTTTCTCCATTATTGTTTGTTGTGCTATGTAATGAGTTTTCCCCTGCAACCTCCCTAAAGCATTTTTCTTTACCTATTTGTGCGTTGAAATCGCCTATAATAATTAATATATCTTCTCCCGGGATTTTTTCGGCATTTTCTTCTAGTGTTTCATAGAACTGTTGTTTTATTAAGTCATCACTGTTTTCTGTGGGTGCATAGACATTTATTATAAACAACTTGTTCGGTTTGCTGTTTACTCTTATGTATGATAATCTTTGACTTATGGGTTTAAATTCCATAACTTTATGCCTCATTTCCCCTAACACAATAAAAGCAGTTCCTCCATATCCTTGTTTTTCTTCTCCAGCATACTAATTTTCTTTTTCGATTTTTCCATGTCCCCCCCACCTGGTTTCTTGAATTCCTGCAATATATATATTGTATTGTTTCAACTGTGTCGCTAGCTCTTCCATTTTTCCTTCTTCTAGCAGTGTCCTGACGTTCCATGTTCCAATTTTTTTTGTCATTTTTTTAATTCTCTTCCTTTTTTTTGTATTTTTCTTATTATTTTGAATATACCGTGACTCATTTACCTCTTCGTTTGCATTGTCTGTTTCCTTTTCATCCATCCATTCTCTTTTGTCTAGTTTTTTGGGATATTTTCAATTTCTATAAGTTTATTTTCTCTTGCATTCCATTTTAGCACTTTGTCATTTATTTCTAATTTCTGGTATCTGATTTTTACTTTTGCTCCTTTGCTTCTCTGTTGTTTTGCTATGTCTCTGATTTCTTTTTGTATCTTTGCTTCCTTGAACGTCAGCGCTGCATCTATGTATATTTCTCTACAGTCTCTTGTGTATTTGAGTTTACCTTTTTCTTGCAGTATTTTCTGTTTGTCTTCCCAGCTCTTCGTTTCTATTATACATTTCTTGTATCCTATCTTAAACGCACTTTTAACTTCTATTTTCAGTTGCAGCTCTGTTTCCATCATTTTTTGTATGTTTTCTCTTAGTCTAACTTCATCTTCCAGATCTACCTGAATTCCTGTTATGATTAATTTATTGCGTATTTTTTCTTTATCGATCTTCTCTAATCTATTCTCCATGAGTGTTAACGCTTTTTTGAGTTCTTCGTTTTCTTTCTCCCATTTTTGTTCTTTTTTTTCTACTTCTCTTTTTAAATTTTCTGTTTCTGATTTGTTTTGCTTAAGCTTCTGCTTAATATCTTCCAGTTCGTTTTTCATATCCTTGATTTCATCTTTAATCTCTGTTTTGCTTTCCAGGATATCTTCTTTAATTTCTTGCCTCATCTGGCTCAGCAATATCTTAATCTCCTCCATGTCCGTTAATATTGTACTTACTTTTTTTATGCGCGTGTCTGGAGCTTTTTTGCTTTTATGTTGCTCTTCTTTGTCTTCTTCAATCGAGCTGTCGTGCTCCGGTTTGTGTCTTTTTCCTTCTTTTTTATTTTCTTCGTTGTTCATCTATTTGTCTTGTTGTTTGTTTTCTAGACTGAAAATATTTATCAATATAATGAGAGAAAAATATATTTTTAGTTCACTTAAAGCTTATAATATACACAAAAAATAGGAAAATGTAACCTGTGTCTAATAGTAATTATTATTATTATTATCTTCTTATTTTTAATTACGTTTTGGTAAGGTCTCAGATATTTTGCACACGCCGGCAACGTCGCATAATATTTGGCCGTACTTCTGTTTGCTAATTTATTTATGGCTTTCAGTAATTAAATATTCATTAATGTTTAATTATACACGTTTTTGTTATATTCAATGTTTGTTGAATTTGTAACTTAAAAAAATATTGTTCTGTATAATATTATTGCAAATCTCCTCTCTTACGTGCATCAAATTAACAAAAAGATGACTTACAGTTGAAATGTTGAATTCACCACACACTTTGTGAAAATTTCACCAAAAACCAATGTTTACTTCCGTACTAAAACAACTTTTTCCACCAGAGCGCCTATAATAGATACCGTATGTTTTTTGGCCAAACAAGAATTAGCGTTTCGTGGTCATTTTGAGGGGGACGACTCTAACAATCGAGGCAATTACAGGGACTTGTTAACATTAATTGACAAAAAAAGATCAAAAATTTTGCCAACAGAAACATCAACTGTTTTTTCGAGAGTTTCAAGTGATATACAAAATGATATTATTGAAGCTATATATACATTTAGCCATATGTTCATTTTTTTAAATAAGATTTTTTGCATCTGGTTTTGGTAACACTTTGAAAAAAGTCACGAGTCGCCACTGATTGTTCTCTATAGTAGGACGTCAATCATTCTAGAGTGGGCGCTATTCAGTTAAAGAGGTGCGCAGTATCTAGCTACTGAAATATACTAGGCTTAAGGCACGTATTCACTATGTTGGCGCTCCGCGCTCCTGAAACTGCTCCACATAGTGGGTACGTTGGCGCTCCTGGACCGTGCAACACTGCGCGCTCTGCCTCGGTGTTCAAATCGGTGGCGGTTTATATATAGAGGAGCGCATGCCGTATCAATTGGAGCAGTTACGGGGAGCGCGGAGCGCCAACATAGTGGATACGTGTCTTTAGTTATGAAGTTCGTAATGTGGTCACCAAAACTGTCTCCCAAACTTTATAGAACTTCTGTATAATTTCGTTGTGCGTCTCTATCTTGGAGGAGGTATTTTCAATAACATTTTTGAAAGATAAGGTTCTGCCTAAAGCCACTCTAAGGCATTTATGATTTTTGTGTTTTTAGATTTAGTAGCTTTTTGCATCCTGAAATGAAAGCTATATTGTTAAAAGAAAATCAGCATGATTGGGAAAAGTGTCAAATAATTCAAGGCTTGGACCGTGGGATAATAGAAAATTTAAACAATATGAAGGAGAGAAGATTTATTAAAACTCACAATCCTTTTAGTCTGATGCCACCCAATCTATTGGACGTAGGTTGTAAGGTAATAATATTTTTCTACTTTTTCGAAGAGAAGAAATGAATTTTCTTCTATGCATAATTAGTCCAGAAAGCCACTGCGCATCCGCTAGGAAAAATATTCTAATTCGGATTTTTTGCACAATCTTACTCAAAAAGGACCCCTTTTAACAAATTTGCATGTTGCCAGGACAAAAAGGTGGTCAAAATTTTTTAAACGTTTTTTTTTGTTTTTTCCTAAAATAATTTTTTTTGCATGGAACAAAATTTTTTTAGGTTTTTTGGATCATTTCAAACAGAAAAGGTCTTTAGTTACTTTTCTCTAAAGTTGATAGTTTTTGACATATAACCGATTAAAAATTGAAAAATTGCGAAATCGGCCATTTTTAACCCTCAAAAACTATATGAAAAACTGAAAATTTGAACGTTGCCAAGATAGGTAGATATTCTCTAAACATCGATTGATGAAATCCCGAAGAGTTTTTTGCAATACAATATTTAAAACTCCTTTGTTTTTTAATTGCTAATCAAGCGTGCGCGACACTATTTTCCACCGACAGTATGGTGCAAATGAAAGGAATAAATTCGTTATTTCGTAAACCGGCAACTTTAAGGAAAAATCCCAAAACAGGTCGGTTTTTATTTTTAAGTTATGATATTGTGGCATATATAGTATACTAGTGACGTCATCCATCTGGGCGTGATGACGTAATCGATGATTTTTTTAAATGAGAATACGGGTCGTGTGCTGGCTCATTTGAAAGGTTCTTCAATTCTCTATTCAATAATATAAACATGCACATAATTGTTTATACAGGGTGTCCAAAAAATTTTTATTAAATTAAATCATTTGGAAAATTGGCAAAAAAATTAAATTATTGGACACCCTGTATAAATAATTATATAAATGTTTATATTACTGAATAGATAATTGAAGAACATTTCAAATGAGCTAGCACACGACCCCTATTCTCATTTAAAAAAATCATCGATTACGTCATCACGCTCAGATGGATGACGTCACTAGTATACCATATATGTCACAATATCATAACTTAAAAATAAAAATCGACTTGTTTCGGGATTTTTCCTTAAAGTCGCCGGTTTACGAAATAACGAATTTATTCCTTTCATTTGCACCATACTGCATACACATGCAACGGTGGAAAATAGTGTCGCGCACGCTTGATTAGCAATTAAAAATCAAAGGAGTTTTGAATACTATATTGCAAAAAACTCTTCGGGATTTCATCAATCGATGTTTAAAGAATATCTACCTACCTTGGCAACATTCAAATTTTCAGTTTTTCACATAGTTTTTGAGGGTTAAAAATGGCCGATTTCGCAATTTTTCAATTTTTAATCGCTTATATGTCAAAAACTATCAACTTTAGAGAAAAGTCACTAAAGACCTTTACTGTTTGGAATGATCCAATAAACCTAAAAAAAATTTGTTCCATGCAAAAAAAATAATTTTAGGAAAAAAACAAAAAAAAAACGTTTAAAAAATTTTTGACCAACTTTTGGCCCTGGCAACATGCAAATTTGTTAAAAGGGCTCCTTTTTGAGTAAGATTGTGCAAAAAATCCGAATTAGAATATTTTTCATAGCGGATGCGCAGTGGCTTTCTGGACTAAATAGAATTTAGAGGACACATATATTTACAGTCCAACTATTATATAAAAAATTAGGAAATGTTTATGTCACACTTTATTACGCAATACAATTTGTTAATTTTTTATTACGTATATACTTACTTGTTAAGTTAACCGTTCAATTTTAATGATATTGAATGACATTATTCGTGTGATCAAAGAAAATAATAGGTCTTGGGCCTACACTTAGAAAAATGATTACCTCCCCCCATGAGACTTCATTTATTTCAAATTTTCGGGAGAGCGGCGTTTCGTAAATATAGGTAGAAGTTTCTAAACTTTGATGCGTCCGAAAACTGGAGTACCGTTTAAAATTGCCGGTCAATATTACTAGTTAATTGTAAAGTATTTTTATTAAAAAATCGTGCAAAAATCAACTGTGAGTGTACCTATAAATTTTATGACTCTTTGATGGGTGCCCCCCCCAATGCAGAAAAATTATGGACTTTCCTGTTTTTGGACTTATCGACACGTTTCTGTTGGATAAAATTAGAAACCTCGTTCTTTATTAATTCTTCGAACTGCCATCCACTTTGTCTTTGAAATGATTTACTAGTGTCTGCAGTGGTGGCTTGTCCTATGAGGCAGGTGAGGCAGTGCCTCACCAGTATATCAATCGACTATTTACGTTATTTCGTTATTTCATAATCAGTTTTTTAAATATAATTTAGCTTTTTGAAATTTCCTAAATAACTTTATTTTTATGAAAAAAAAAAAAAAAAAAAAAAATCGGTACGGCCCTGACTCTTTATCTTTGTATCCGTCTTCCACGTGCCAGTATTATATGCATCATGCATCTCATTCCAACTTTCTCAAATCATTACAGATGAGGCTTGCTTCAAACCTCCTTGTCTAGCATACTACCATTTCTTAAAGTGGGACAGTAAAAGCGGCCAAATTTGAAAACTGTGCCACCAATTCTGGGAACGAAATTCATCTATCCTTAAGGCATGCTTCAAACATGTGTTTTTTTAGTTATGAAGTTAGGTACTTGACCTTGCTTCCCTTATTTGTTATGGACGCTTGTATTGTAGTTTTGTAAAGTAGTTTTAGATATAGTTTTATATTAGTTTAGATTATGTTTAGAAGATTTTATCAATGTCATAGGTACTGGCTGTGTGGCATTTATCAATGCCAGTTAAATAATTAAATAAAAAAATTAGAAATCATGCTTTCTTTTATAATGATTTATTTTTTTATAAGCACGCTTTTTATAAAAAAACATAAAATAAAATACCAAAAAAACGAAGTTTAACCCTTAGTTTACTTAACATAAAAATCAATCTTATAAGGTAACAGTAATTTGCTTACTTGCTTGTTTGTATTTCCCTATATTCAATACATTTACAATATAAGATTGGTTCTAAAATGAAATTATCACGTGTTTATGGGTATATCGTTTGCGTACAATAATTTTATTTTGGCAACTGATTAATATTAACAGAATCAGCTGTCCGTTTGTTGTCATGTAGTATGTAATGTAAAGTTTTCTTAATATGGCTGTACAACGCTGATGAGACCAAGGAAGGGCGAAATATCTGATTCATATTGGTCTGATATGTGGTATTATAGTAATTATTTTTAGCTAAAAAACAGCTCCTATGAGTGTGAACCTGTTGGAGGCTTAGAGCTTTCGTTGCTATTATTTTGTGAATAAAATGGTTATTTAATATTTTAATATCGTTTACAAGCATTAAAATAAATACGACGCCGTTCTGTAAACGCCCTAGCGAGGGTTCAGCAAATAACCCCCGGACAAATAATCCCGGACAAAAAATCCCCACAAAAATCCCCGGACAAAAAAATCCCCACAAAAAATCCCGGACAAATAATTTTTTTGGACAATGGCAATGTTTTGAACATAGTTATTCAAATTAGAGTGTGCAAAAGATTTAAGCAAATAATATTGGAACATCCTTCTCACAGCATTATCTCATTCCCCATATCTTCCACGATGTTTGAAAAAACTCAGACTCTTTTGTTACTTAAAATTTGAAGTTTTTGATATAGAATTGGAATTCAAAATAACTCTACACTGAGGCTGAAAGCATCTGAGTCGATCGCATTCACGGGAAAACCTTTAGAGAACTAATCGGCAGCAAATATTTCTTAAGGATTTTCTGTCCGGAATTTTTTGTGGGGATATTTTGTCTAAATAATTTGTGGATATTATTTGCCCGGGATTTTTTGTGCGGATTTTTTGTCCGGAGATTATTTGTCCGGGGATTTTTTGTCTGGGGATTATTTGACTGGGGATTTTTTGTCCAGAGATAATTTGTGGGGATTTTTTGTGCGGGATTATTTGTCCTAGCTTCGTCCTAGCGTTATGACGTCACAAAATCGACCTTCCGGTCATTAAAGAAAAGCTAACCATCATAATAAAATTCCTCAGGTATAGTGTGCCTCATCACCTTCTACTATCACTAGCCGCCCCTGAGTGTCTGGAGATCTTGTAAATAATCTGCAAGAATCTGCATCTTGCAAGAATGGCTGTCTCCCTCTTGTCTGTCATCCAAAGCCTCCTTAGATTTTTTCAGGTTAATATTAAATAGACTGGGTGAAAAACTCAACCCTGTCATACTTCACGTTTGATGGGTAGTTTTTAGTACCGCTATCTCCAATTTAGATAGAGGCTACTTGATTTTAATAAAGTATCTTAACCCGGTCTATATAGACATTTCAAATAACAAAAATTGCCGGAGAGCCAAATTTTGGTGGAGAGCTAGGGTATACCATAACAAATAAAGTTTAAAAAGTCCCCATCGATCCCATGTGTGCGTCAAAAGTTATTCGGGGTCAAAGGTCAAAATTTGAGATTTTTTGGATTTTTTTCGAAAACGGTAAGTTTTATCAAAAAAAACCTTAAACCAAAGTTGTAGATCTTAAAATTCTCTACAAAAATAGTCCTTACTATTTTTTTCCTAAGAGTTGCCATTCCTGAGATATCGCGATTCAAAGAGTCACATTATACATGATATGCACACGTTTCCACACCACCTGTGAGGTAGTGTACTCGGCGCGTTTTTTTTTACCGTGGTTTCCCCTGTAGGCCTACCCCACTAACTGTTTTGACAATTTTAGGATAATTTAAGGAAACAATACCGGTCAAGTTCTAGATATTACCTTATTATTGATATTGATTATTAATATTGCTATTGATTATTAGGTTAACTATTGTTTTGATTTCTTTAGATATTTTAATCCGATTCATATTCTTGAAAGTCTATTTCAACAGTCAAGTCTTCTTCGATTTCATCTTCTTCCTCTTCCTCTTGCTGGATGTTCAAAAATTGTTCAAATGTGACTTAGTCATTGGTCTCTTCATTAAAATCACAGGAGTCTTCCTCTGTTGTACTAAACTGGACATTTGAGCAAGACTGACCTTGGCAGTTGGTACACACTAGAGAACACAGCAACCCGACTTTTTTACATCCACATTTGGCACTACAACCTTTTTTGCAATTGCAAAAAATAGTGTTTTTCTGGAGCAGGTGGGAGTAAGGTTTTAATCGGTTCCAGAGTATTATCTATTAATTTCCAACCCCAGTCTTCTGGATTCAGTTCATTGCCTAGCCATGTTTGAACTTGATAATATACTCGATGCAAATGTTGAAAAGAAGATGCTGATGTTGGAGGAAGACATGATAGTTGTACTTGTTTCTTGTTTCGCGTATTTTTTACAAAAGTTAAGTATCGGTATTTATCAAGTAAATAATTTTTTTTGGAGCTCCATAAACCGCAAGAAGAAAGCTGAAAGAAAGCTGAAATGTTAACTGACAAATTAACAGCTGCGAATATTGAAGTGAAACAAGCTAAAAATGACGCAGATGTCCTTATAATTGAGACAGCAATTGAAAAATTTAAGGCAACAAACACAACAATTGTAGTTGGTGAAGGTGTTGATTTGTTGGTACTGATTACTGCAAGGACTCCAGTAGATAAAGTTATTTATTTTCTGAAACCTGGAAGGGCTCAACAGCGAACAGAGGTATATTCTTCGAATAGTTTATCGGCTTATCCCAAATGCCAAAAGTACATTTTATTTTTACATGCGATAACCGGCTGCGACACTACGTCCGCAATGTACAGAAGGGGCAAAACGTCAGTACTTAAAATATTCGAAAAAAAAAAAAGATTTGACTGACTGCTGTAAAGTTTTTACAGAACTTGATTCGACACCGCAAACAATAATTACGGAAGGAATTCGCTTTCTTCTTGCGGTTTATGGAGCTCCAAAAAACATTATTTGTCTTGATAAATACCGATAATTAACTTTTGTAAAAAATACGCGAAACAAGAAACAAGTACAACTATCATGTCTTCCTCCAACATCAGCATCTGCTTTTCAACATTTGTATCGAGTATATTATCAAGTTCAAACATGGCTAGGCAATGAACTGAATCCAGAAGACTGGGGTTGGAAATTAATATATATAATACTCTGGAACCAATTAAAACCTTACTCCCACCTGCTCCAGAAAAACTCCTTAACACTATTTTTTGCAATTTCAAAAAAGGTTGTAGTGCCAAATGTGGATGTAAAAAAGTCGGGTTGCTGTGTTCTCTAGTGTGTACCAACTGCCAAGGTCAGTCTTGCTCAAATGTCCAGTTTAGTACAACAGAGGAAGACTCCTGTGATTTTAATGAAGATACCAATGACTCAGTCACATTTGAACAATTTTTGAACATCCAGCAAGAGGAAGAGGAAGAAGATGAAATCGAAGAAGACTTGACTGTTGAAGTAGACTTTCAAGAATATGAATCTGATTAAAATATCTAAAGAAATCAAAACAATAGTTAACCTAATAATCAATAGCAATATCAATAATCAATATCAATAATAAGGTAATATCTAGAACTTGACCTGTATTGTTTCCTTAAATTATCCTAAAATTGTCAAAACAGTTAGTGGAGTAGGCCTACAGGGGAAACCACGGTAAAAAAAAACGCGCCGAGTACACTACCTCACAGGTGTGGTGTGGAAACGTGTGCATATCATGTATAATGTGACTCTTTGAATCGCGATATCTCAGGAATGGCAACTCTTAGGAAAAAAATAGTAAGGACTATTTTTGTAGATAATTTTAAGATCTACAACTTTGGTTTAAGGTTTTTTTTTGATAAAACTTACCGTTTTCGAAAAAAATCCAAAAAATCTCAAATTTTGACCTTTGACCCCGAATAACTTTTGACGCACACATGGGATCGATGGGGACTTTTTAAACTTTATTTGTTATGGTATACCCTAGCTCTCCACCAAAATTTGGCTCTACGGCAATTTTTGTTATTTGCCAAGCATTTTGATGTCTAAGTTGACCGGATTATCTATTTTAACAACTTTATATCGTAGTGGTCAGGTCATGCTGTCCTTAGGCAATTGAAAGGTGTGTCGTGTTGAACTCAGTCGAATGCCTTCTCGTTCTTTCGCAACTCATAACATTTTTGTGAGAGGACGTGCATACAAAATAGTACCTCTATAGATTCTATACTATTTCTAAATCAAAATTGTTTATTACCAATTCTGCTTTCGCAAAGAAAGGATAGGTACTCGTTTTGTATAATTCGTAAAAGTATCTAAGTGCGCGACTCATCAAATTGATTAGTTTAAAATCTTGTCTTTAAAATTTTGTGTTTAAAACAGTGACTTCAACCATCTGGTATTTTTTCTTCGTTGTAAATTTTGTTAAATAAAGTGTAGGTAATGCTTTCCTCGCCCAAAAGTTTAAGTAACTCAGCAGGAATTTGATCTGACCCAGGTGCTTTATTGTTTTTGGGTTGCTGTATTGCTTTTCTGACTTTCGATTTCAGTATACCTATTGAGACCTCCGTCTAGTTGGTTGTCACAGGAAGTATATGAAGCATTTTTTCGAGAAGCGTCGTCAAAAAGATCACTGATGTATCTCTCCTATGCTTTGAACTGTTGTTCGTAATCATAAATTTTTCCGTCTGCGTTTTTAAGTACGTGAACGAACCACTCTTAATTACTGAATTTGCCACGCATTCATAATTAAATATTATTTTAGGTCATATACGTTGCAAGAAATCCCAAAGATGTGGCAGTTTCTTATTACCACTTAGCTAAAACCTATAGGACTTTTTGTTATGTTGGAGATTTTCCACAGTTTTGGAGATACTTTCAGGACGGACTTGGTAAGTATGCAGATAATTATAAAACTTTTTTCTTAATGATATACACTCACCGGCAGAGAAAGCGGGCACCCCCAAAAATGGGTCATTTTTAATGTCTTGTATTTCCTAAACCTGATGTCCTATTTAAGTAATTTTTGAAGTGAAAACTTCTTTAGGGACGTTGTGCACTTTTTGGATAGGGGAAAAGCATTGAATTGGCGACCGTCATCGCGACCGTCATCGCGACCGTCATTGCGACCGTCATCGCTTATCCTATATATTATGTGTATGTATATATGTATAAATTGTGTAGGGGCATTTAAATTTAAAATAAATGTAAAAAATATTTTAAGATGGGGATAAAAGATTTATTTCGCGACCGTCATCGCGACCGTCATCTCTTCGGCAAAATAAATTTTGTACGTATGTATATTATGTGTATGTATATATAAATTGTATAGAAATATTTAAAATTAAAATAAATGTAAAACCTATTTTTGGATGGGTAAAAAGGATTTTTTTGGCGACCGTCATCGCGACCGTCATCTCTTCGGCGAAATAAATTTTGTAGGTATATTTATTAAGTGTATGTATTATATATAAATTGTGTAGAAGTATTTAAATTTAAAATAAATGCAAAATCTATTTTAGGATGGGGAGAAAGGATTGATTTCGCGACCGTCATCGCTTCGACGAAATAAATTTTGTACGTATATTATTATAATGTACGTATAATAATAGTAATATTATTGAAGTGAAAACTTCTTTAAGGGCGTTGTGCACTTTTTAGATGGGAAAAAAGCATTGAATTCGCGACCGTCATTGCGACCGTCATCGCTTCGACGAAATAAATTTTGTACGTATACATATATTATTATGTGTATGTATATATAAATAGTGTAGAAGGCACGCAACGCGTATATAATATTGGTATAGCACCTATATTTGGATGGGGATAAAGAATTGATTTCGCGATCGTCATCGTTTAGTCGAAATAAATGTTGTAGGTATATATATTATCTTCTTCTTCAGCCTGTTTGCATCCACTCCGGGACAAAGGCCTCCCCATGAGTTCTCCATTATTCTCTGTTTTGTACTATTTGGTGCCAGTTTCTCCCCATTTTTGCTTTGATGTCGTCTAGCCATCGTTTTTGTGGTTTTCCTCTACTACGACTGTGCTCGCGTGGTCTCCAATGTTTCTCGTCCACGTTTCGATGTTTTGTAGTGCCACGTGTCCTACCCAGGTCTGTTTCATTCGATATTTCAATTGTTCCAATTACATATTCCATTTTTGTCCTGCTTCGCATGTCCTCATTTTGTATATGTTCCCTCAGAGATCCGTATCGTTCTCAATCTATTGGCTGATACCTCTGCAAGTGTCATCGGCTCCATTCTATACGTCATAATTGGTAGAATGCAACTGTTGAATACCCTTTTCTTTAGATTTATTGGTATCTTTTTGTTCTTCAACACATCACTGAGTCTTGCTACTGCTGCCCAAGTCATTCGGATTCTTGTAGTTATTTCTGCCGTTTGATTCTGTTTGCCTAGTTTGATCGTGTGACACATATACTTTTAGACACTTTCAATATCACTTCCATCTAAGTCGATTGTGATATATTGATTTGTCATCACTTTTGTTTTATTTGTTTTTGTCCTCCTTCTCTCTCCGTTCTTATTTTGAGTGTTATTAGACCTTCTGATAAATTTATTTGCATAGTTGCATTGTCTTATATGTATTTGAGGATTATTCTATATCTATCATTATAATCAATCCTTGCGTTATTCATTCCTTCTAATACGACCCAGAGTTATATGGAATCGAATGCCTTATTGTAATCCACAAATACCAAACGAAGAGGTTCATTCTATTCGTTGCACTTTTCGATAAGTGTCGTTATTGTCTATAGGTGTTCTATGGTACTATGTCAACAGGCTGGTAACTATCGAATTTATTTGATAGCCTGTTAGTAATTATTTTGGTAAGCATTCTGTACGGATGTGGCAACATGGTTATTGGTTTGAAATTTTCGCGTTTGTTGTACCTACATATTAGGTATATGTATACAGTACGTAAATCGTTCAGCTGGACATAGGGAATATACATTGAGAGAATTATTGTGGCAACTGCGCTAACTTGTGTTAGTTGAAGCTTCTGTTCGAGTACGAGTTTTTGGTGCAATAGAGCTATTAGAACGAATAGAATGAGTTTTGAAGCAAGGCTGTCCATAAATAAATAAAAAAAATAAATAAAAATAATTTCAAAACTAAAGGCCAAAAATATTTAGCAAATACATTGTCATATTTTGACGTTTATTTGTGTCAGTCGAAATGATTTGTCAATTTTGAGGTTAATGCCCCTTAATGCTAACAACCATATTGTCATCGAGAGAGCTCAGTTGCCACAATTTTCTCAATATAATACACTGTATGTATTTATGTATCTAAATATACATTGTATGTTCCCTATGTCCAGCTGAACGATTTACGTACTGTATATAAATAGTATAGGACGCACGCAACACGTGTTTAATATAGGTATAGAACTTCTTTTTGGATTGAGAAAAATCATTAAATTCATTGAATCATTAGTAATTTATATACTATAGGTTGAAATGCGTATGTATAAGTTCAGACGAAGCTAAAATGGTTGGAGGAGGGATAGAGTGTGTACCCGAAGGAGCTTGCGAAGCAAGCGCATAAGGGGCGCACACGGTCCATTCTGTTCGTTTATGTACTATGTGTATGTATATATAAATAGTATAGGGTGCACCCAATGGGTATATAATGTAGCTATATCACTTCTCTTTGGATGGGGAAAAAGCATTGAACTCGTGATCGTTATCGACACGGCAGATATTAGTAATTTATATACTATAGGTTGAATTGCGTATAAGTTCGACCGAAGTTCTAATGGTTGGAGGAGCGATAGAGTGTGTACCCGAAGGGGCTTGCTTCGTAAGAAGTTTTCACTTCTGTCGGCACTCCCACGAGTGCCCTAATTTTTTTTTTAATATGTTATAGCCTTATTCTTTATCAATATCGCTGTAATAATATTGTTGCTAAACAGGTACATTGTCATTGTATACAGGGTGTACGAATCAAACTGTGTTTTTTTCTCAAACTTTGGAACACCCTGTGAAATGTTCTAGCTTTTATAAAATACTAAAATTAAAACCCAACTATAGCCACAGATTTTCTTAACATTCTGTTTTTTTATTCATTTGCTTATGTTGGATAATAAAAAAGTTAGGCACTTTAACAACTACCCCTGTTTTTCGTCAATACAGGGTGTTTTTCAATAAGTACGGCAAGCTTTAAGGGGTAATTCTGCATGATAAAATAATGACAGTTTGCTTTATAAACTTATGCCCGCAAATACTTCGTTTCTGAGATAGGGGGTGTTGAAATTGTTCTTACAAACTGACGATTTATTTATTGCTCTAAAACGGTTTGTGATATGCAAATGAAATTTGGCAGATTTTAAGAGCTAGTTATTGCGCATTTTTTGGCATACAATTGAGAATTTTATATTGACCATTGGCGTGCATACGGGATATATCTAAAATATTTATACCCGTATGCACGCCAATGGTGAATATAAAATTCTTAATTGTATGCCAAAAAATGCGCAATAACTACCTCTTAAAATCTACCAAATTCCATTTGCATATCACAAACCGTTTTAGAGAAATAAATAAATCGTCAGTTTGTAAGAACAATTTCAACACCCACTATCTCGGAAACGAAGCATTTGCGGGCATACATTTATAAAGCAAACTGTCATTATTTTATCATGCAGAATTACCCCTTAAAGTTTGCCGTACTTATTTAAAAACACCCTGTATTAACGAAAAAACAGGGGTAGTTGTTAAAATGCTTAACTTTTTTATTATCCAACATAAGCGAATTAATAAAAAAACAGAATGTTAAGAAAACCTGAGGCTATAGTTTGGTTATAATTTCAGTATTTTATAAAAGCTAGGACATTCCACAGGGTGTTCCAAAGTTTGAGAAAAAAACACAGTTTGATTCGTACACCATGTATGTATACAATGACAGTGTACCTGTCTAGCAACAATATTATTACAGCGATATTGATAAAGAATAAGGCTATACCATATTAAAAAATTAATTAAATCGGACATCAGGTTTAGGAAATACAAGACATTAAAAATGACCCATTTTTTGGGGTGCCCGTTTTCTCTGCCGGTGAGTGTATAATGGAATAATATGTAGTTTGTATGCATAATTAATTATTATTGAATATAAGTTTGGCTCAAGAAGGTGATATGACAAAAAGAAGAATAGACTGAGGAAGACTTGTGGAGGTAGCCACAACATCGAGGATACACATTCTTCTCCCTCCTCAGCTTTTCCCTTTTCAGGGGTCGCTGTTCCTTACTCTTCTTCGTTACTCATTTCTGTCTATCGTATCTTCTTCACTTGAAGATAGGCTCTTTACCTTATCAAGTCGTTCCAGATCCTGTCCCTTCTAGTCTTACCCAGCATCCACAGTAACATTTTTATTTCCTCCAACTTCTTTTTCTGAATATTCTATACAGGGTGTCTCATTAATAATTGTCCATATAGTAACTGGAGAAACCTTAGCACAAAATACGAAGATTTAACCTAAAACACTTAAAGAAAATGTGGTTCCTTACTGAGTTAGAGGGTGTTTTATCTAAAAATTTAAAAACTATTTTTGCTCAGCATTTTAGAACTATTCGACGTATCCTTTTTATACTTGGTAGGAAGTATAGGTACTATACAAACTACTAAATTATGTTAAACAAACGTTTCTGTCTATTACCAGAGGCGTACGACGGGGGAAAGGGAATGGTTGACCCTTTCCAAATTCTACGGTACTTGGTAGGAAGTATAGGTACTGTACAAACTACTAAATTATGTTAAACAAACGTTTCTGTCTATTACCAGAGGCGTACGACGGGGGAAAGGGAATGGTTGACCCTTTCCAAATTCTACGCCACTGGCGGAATTGCTATTTTAGTTCAGTTTTTGGATTCTCCAATACTTTCCCTAAAAATAATATACTCTTCATTCGTAACGATAAAGTCACTAGTTTTCGAGATCTTTGAAGTTAAGTAACGTTTACACGTATCCAGTAACTGGCGCCAGTCTCACTGGAATGCGAGTGCTTGACTAAGACAGCGCTGGATAGGTTCGTTTACACGTATCCAATAACTGGCGCCAATCTCACTGGCACTCCTATTAAAAATCCTAATACTGCCACTGAAACCACAGGTACGACAGCGCCAGCGACTGGAACGCTGTGTTTACACGTGTCTACAACCATTGGCACGGGGTTAAAGGGGACGCGTACGAGGGCCACTGGTGGCATGAAAAATAGACCAGCTTTCTATTCGAGACAGCGCTGGCAGACAGCGCTGGACTGGAGCAAAACAGCGTTTACATGATGCCACTACCATGCCAGCACTGTCGTTCCAGTGCGACTGGCGACAGTTACTGGATACATGTAAGCCTGCCGTTAAAAATGAAACGACACGGTTATTTTGATTAATGTATTGTGTCCCTTCATTTTAATTTCAAATATCTCGAAAACTAATCACTTTATCGTGACGAATGAAGAGTATATTATTTACATAAAAAGTATTGAAAAATCAAAAAATTACACTAAAATAGCAATTTCGTTAGTGGCGTAGAATTTGGGAAGTGTCAACCAGCCACTATCCCCTGTCGTACGCCTCTGGTAGTAGCTAGAAACGTTTATTTATCTTAATTTACTAGGGCGTACAGTACCTACACTTTCTGACAAGTATGATAAGGATACGCCAAATAGTTTTAAAGTACTGGGTACAAATAATTTTTAAATTTTAATCATAGGAATCATTAATCAAAATAACTGTGCCGTTTCATATTTAACTTCAAATATCTCGAAAACTAATGACTTTATCGTTACCAATAAAGGATATATTATTTACGTAGAAAGTATTGGAAAATCTAAAAATGGTACTAAAATAGTAATTCCTCCAGTGGCGTAGAATTTGAGAAGGGTCAACCATTCACTATCCCCTGTCGTACGCCTCTGGTAGTAGCTATAAACGATTGTTCATCATAATATAATAGGATGTATAGCAGTCGCACTTGCTGCCAAGTATGAACAGGATAAGTCGAACAGTTTTAAAATACTAAGCAAAAATAGTTTTTAAATTTTTAGATAAAACATCCTGTAACTCAGTAAGGAACCACCAGTGGCGTGTTGGCCATATAAATGAATCGGTGCAATCACCGAGAGGCCGCGGCCTCTTGAGGCCGGTCAAATAGGTTCACAAAAATTATTAGATGTAACTAAAAAAAATATATTTATTTAATTTCTAATCGAATGTTGATTTTGCTAATAATATCTATTAATAAACATTTCAAAAAAATTAAAAATTTTTTAATTGTAAAATACAAGTTAAGTAGGTAATTAAATAATACTATATACATAAATAGATTGCTACAGATAATATTTATTTTCATGCATACAAGTATATTTATGGTTTTTCAATTTTCTTCAAACATATATTATGTACCTACTCTGCAGAATAAAAAATGTAAAAACTTCTTGCATATTTTGACCGAATTATTGGTCAAAAATACGGTATAAGTATCAAAAAACGATTTGATCAATACAAATCGTTTTATGATGATATAATCACTCTACATCCTAGAAATGTTGATACAATAAAAAAATGGTATACCTTTAACGGCATTTAAATCATTTACTGAAAAATTCATAAATTGTTATCCTTCCATATCTGCGATTGCAATTTTAGAGAAGAACTCGTGGATTTTGCTGATAAATCGATAATACGAAAAAATAGGATTTTGGAAAATACTGAAATTATGGAAGATCGAGTTAATGATGAATATGTTCAGTCTACATAAAATATAAAGGATGATATTATTAATCGAAGTGATAATGAAACATGACAAATATGACAATGTTGTTGATATCGTGAAAACTTCACCTCCGTGTGGTACTAAAAAGTGTAAGGATTGTATAGTATAGCTGTTACGCTGTTTTACATAAGTACAACTTATATCAGTGTGCTTATTCAAATTTCAATAGTATATAAGCATTTATTAACTCTTTCAGTGACATTTGTATCTTGCGAAAGAAGCTTTTCAACGTTGAAATGCATAAAAAGTCGGTTAAGAAGTAATTTAACACAAGATCACTTGGAAACATTTATGCTAATGGCTATAGAAAAAGAAGCTTTGAATGAGCTTAAAAATGATGAAATAATCTAGGAATTTGCTCAAAAATTTACTTTAATGCGAAAATTATTGATCGAGAGTTAGGTAAATATTTTATAAAATAATTGCAAATTAATTTTGAGATTATTGTGTTGTATTAACATTTTAAATATTATCAAATCAAAGTATCTGCACTGTACTTATATTTGTACTCTCTTGTATAATTGATTTACTAAAATCCAACTTAATACATAACTGAAAAATTCTCAAACTTTTATTTTACTTTTATCAAATTATGGTTTCTGCCTTACCACATACAGTATTGTCATACATGTCATTTACTATTTGTAAGATTGCTTATTCTTAAATAAAAAAAAATATAGCAAAATAAAAAAATCATTGAATTTAAAGTTTTATGTTTAATTTAAAAATAATTTATATTTTTGTTTTTTTGATTTTATGAAGAACGAATAAAATATCCTGATAATTGTAGGTTAAATGAGAAGGGGAGGCCGCTTTTCTATAAAATCACCGGGCCGCTTGAAAAATTCCAGCACGCCACTGGGAACCACATTTTATTTAAGTGTTTTGGGTTAAATTGCTGTATTTTGTGCTAAGGTTTCTCCAGTTACTATATGGACAATTATTAATGAAACACCCTGTATAGGCATAGGCCACACTTCACCTGCAGGTCTCAGCACACTCTTATATTCATTTTCCTTTCATACCTTCTCCGATTTTTCGATCAGACAGAGTAGGTACCCCACTCATTCCCTTCCATTTAAATCGACCAGCCAGCATCGTGTGGACAATTTCTTGATCTAGTGTCCCATTTTACGTTATAAATGAGTCATATTTAAATTCTCCTACTAGTCCTAATTTTTCTCCAAGCAATTCTATGCCCCAAATATTCCTGTTCCTCCCAACCACATATACTTCGTTTTCGACCTGCTAACTTCTTCCCTCTTGAAAATAGCTCTTCTACAACCCTCCCGAACATTTCTTTTCTCTCCTATCTACTAAAAAAATATCATTAGCAAAGAGCATTCACCAAGGAGCCAGGAGCCTCCTCACTTACTTTCTCTGTCAGTATATCTATAACAAGATTAACTATGGGACTCAGTGAAGAGCCTCGATTCAAACCAACCATTACTGGAAAACTTTCGGTCAATCTGTCGCAAGTGCCGACTGGCGTAAGATTCCTCATACATATCCTTCACGAGCCTTACGTATTTCTTAGGAGCCCATTTCTCTCTTAAACATATCCATAGCTCTTGTCTGGGAACAAGAGCTTTTCTCTCCTATCTACTAACAAAATATCATTAGCAAAGAGCATTCACCAAGGAGCCAGGAGCCTCCTCACTTACTTTCTCTGTCAGTATATCTATAACAAGATTAACTATGGGACTCAGTGAAGAGCCTCGATTCAAACCAACCATTACTGGAAAACTTTCGGTCAATCTGTCGCAAGTGCCGACTGGCGTAAGCTTCCTCATACATATCCTTCACGAGCCTTACGTATTTCTTAGGAGACCATTTCTCTCTTATACATATCCATAGCTCTTGTCTGGGAACTGTGTCGTGCGACGTCTCAACATCTATAAATACCAAATGTAGCTCTCTTTTCTTCTCGCTATATGTCTCTATAAACTGTCTTAAAGCAAGCTAGGCACATGGTCCTTCTTTCTGGTATAAACCCAAACGGTTCCCTTATCGATGTCTCTCTCCTTAACTTTTGCTCTACAGTTCTCTTCCAAATATGCGCGACATTATCTTCATCCCTCTATAGTTCTTACAGTCCTAAATTCCCCCTTTATACAATGATATCGTCATACTTTCTCCATGGATTTGGTATCGTTCCTTCTTCATATATCCTACTTATCACTTGACACAAAATATCAACTATTTCTTCTCCTAGAGCCTTCCAAATATCCACAGGCATTATCAAGTCCTAATGCCTTTACCTTACCTATTACAGTACATTGCCTATACAGTACAAATATTAAGCGAGACCTACTCTTAGTCTAAGAGCTAGTGAACCCTCCGACTAACGGTCGTCCTGTAAGGCTAGAAATTTTTCTAGTGATAATTCATAGCACACCAAGGCTAAAAACCATGACCTGGCAGGCCTCAGCGGTGCACGTGTATCTACCAGGTGAATCGAAAAGTGCAAATTTAGGGGGTAAAATAAACTTTCTCCTGTATGGTTTAAATTTAAGTATGTGTTTGAGTAAGTCATTTAGAAGAAATGTGTACAATGACAGGCGATTCTGAAGAGCATAAGACCTTGCCAGGCGAGGGGAAAGATTAGGGGTTTTTCCTAAAATTATTCTTTTTGCATCGAACAAATTTTTTTTAGGTTTTTTGAATCATTCCAAACAGAAAACGTCTTTAGTGATTTTTCTCTTAACTTAATAGTTTTTGTTATATAAGCGATTGAAAATTTTGAAAATTGCGAAATCGGCTATTTTTAACCCTAAATCGGACATTTATCTAAAAATTTCAATGTGGCCAAGGTACGTAGATATTCTTTAAACATTGATTGATGAAATTCCGAAGAGTTTTTTGCAATACAATGTCGAAAACCTCTTTGTTTTTTAATTGTTAATCAAGCAGGCGCGACACTGTAGTATAAATGAGGACGTTTGAGTTTGCATAAATTCATTATCTCGAGAATGGGCAAATTTAAAGAGAAATACTCAGACAGGTCGGTTTTTATTTTTGAATTAGGACTTTTTGGCATATATATAATACTAGTGACGTCATCCATCTGGGCGTGATGACATAATCGATGATTTTTTTAAATAAGAGTAGGGGTTGTGTGACAGCTCATTTGAAAGGTTATTTAATTCTCTATTCAGTAATATAAACATTAACATAATTATTTATACAGGGTGTACAAAAAATTTTTTTCTTCTATTTGTCAAATTTAATCAAAGTTAATTTAATAAAAAAAATTTTTTGTACACCCTGTATAAATAATTATGTTAATGTTTATATTACTGAATAGAGAATTAAATAACCTTTCAAATGAGTTATCACGCAACCCCTACTCTTATTTAAAAAAATCATCGATTACGTCATCACGCCCAGATGGATGACGTCACTAGTATTATATATATGCCAAAAAGTCCTAATTCAAAAATAAAAATTGCCCTGTCTGAGGATTTCTCTTGAAATTTGCACATTCTCGAGATAATGAATTTATGCAAACTCAAACGTCCTCACATATACTACAGTCTCGCGCCCTCTTGATTAGCAATTAAAAAAACAAAGGGGTTTTCGATATTTTATTGCAAAAAACTCTTCGGGATTTCATCAATCAATGTTTAACGAATATCTAAGTATCTTGGCCACATTGAAATTTTTAGATAAATGTCCGATTTAGGGTTAAAAATGGTCGATTTCGCAATTTTCAAAATTTTCAATCGCTTATATAACAAAAACTATTAAGTTAAGAGAAAAATCACTAAAGACGTTTTCTGTTTGGAATGATTCAAAAAATCTAAAAAAAAATTGTTCGATGCAAAAAGAATAATTTTAGGAAAAACCCCTAATCTTTCCCCTCGCCTGGCAAGGTCTTATGCTCTTCAGAATCGCCTGTCATTGTACACATTTCTTCTAAATGACTTAATCAAACACATACTTAAATTTAAACCTTACAGGAGAAAGTTTATTTTACCCCCTAAATTTGCACTTTTCGATTCACCTGGTAGATACACGTGCACCGCTTAGGCCTGCCAGGTCATGGTTTTTAGCCTTGGTGTGCTATGAATTATCACTAGAAAAATTTCTAGCCTTACAGGACGACCGTTAGTCGGAGGGTTCACTAGCTCTTAGACTATCTAGCGATTAAGATCAATACAATGCATTCAAAAACAGCAAATTTATTAATAAAACTATGTATATAAAATATTACAAAGATCAAACTAATATCCGCTTAGAGCTGCTGCAGAAGGAAAATAAGACCGTATCCTTCTTGTTCGACCATGATCTATTTCTAACGTTTTCATTTTCAGCATTATTTCTCTTTCTAAGTCACTCCTCGCTTGCATCAATCGTCCTTGGGATTCCTCAGCTTGTTTCATTTGGGCCGATAAAGCAGCCACCGATTCCCCGATCGTCTTTACTTCTTCTATCAATCCGAAGTGAACATTATCTCTGCAATTTTCAACTCTTGGTCGAAGCAGGCGGTTATCCAGACGAGTTTGAGCTTTCTTCATTGGAGTGTCTAGTCTTCTAATGGCTTCTCTTAGTGAATCCTTCAGTCTTTCTATATCAGCTAGCCTTTGCAAAACTCCTCTAAGTTCGTCTTCCAAATGTTTTGTTACTTTCTGTGTACAGGCAATTCTTTTTTCTAAAGCAGCTTCTACTTTGTCAGCCTGTGCTCTCAAATCTCTTGCGGCGTTGTTTAGAATGTTGTCTAGTGTTCCCCGTAGAGTTACGGATCTGTCGACAAAAATAATTTTGTTAATATATTTTTCAAGTCAAACAAGAACATTTGGCTTATAAAAAAATTATGTAGTAAAGTTTTTTGAGCGAATCCCTGAGTTATTCGCGATGTGCAAGTACTTGGAGGCGATACGAGAAACGATCGTGCGCAAATATGGAAGAAATCTTGAAACTTTCTTAAATAATTCATACTGTCAATTGAAATTATCAAATTGACGTATATTTCATACCTACTGTCATTGAAGAAGAAAAATTATATGTTGCTCCACAATATTGATATAATATGCAAATATTATATAAAATTAAATTGAATTTAAATAATAAATTTTATTTACTATTAACAATTGTTTACCTTTTAGTAACATAATCTCAGTCTTACTTTTTATTTTTATAATTTTTTTTTGGGCTGTGGCCTTGACAATTATCCAGCAACCAGGACTAATATAATTGGCCAATATAATTAAAAGTGCGAAAAATGTTGCTGGGCTATGAAACCAGGTGTCGCTTTTCCGAACTTGCACGGTCCCAATAAGCTTTCAATCGGTACCTCATTTGTCATTTTATCTGGTCTAAGGACGGAGGAGTTATGTTTACAGACGGACAGACAGACATGAATAATTCAAGGTTTTAAAATTTTTTCAATTTGGTGAAAATAATATGACGAAAATATTTAGAATATTAGAAAGGTTATATAGTCCATTCTTTCACGGTTTTTGCTCTAAATTTTAAAGAACCGCTTGGATTGACATGAAATTTGGCATACGTATAGCTTACATGTCAAAGAAAAAACGTGATATTGTGCCGATGTGTGCTTTTGCCCTGGGGGTGACTTTCACCCACTCTTGGGGGTGAAAAAATATATGTCCAAAATAAGTCCGGAAATGAGTAAACTGACTAATTTTAAGTAACTTTTGTTATATATAGCTTTTTCGCCAAGTCAACACTTTTCGAGTTATTTGCGAGTGAATTTGTTCATTTTTCAACAAAATAACCACATTTTTAGACGGTTTTTCGCAAATAACTGAAAAAGTAAGTATTTTGTCGAAAAAAAAACGTTCTTAGCAAAAATATAGCCTATAAAAAAGTAAAAAAATGGTGTACGCGTTAGGTCTCTGGATCTCGTAGAACCAGATTTATAGGCAATGAAAAATAGATTCATATTCACCAAATTTCAAATAGAATATTTCGACGTGAAATATCCAAAAAATTAAGCACTTTTTGGGGAACACTTATTATAACTTTTTGTAAGTTTAAAAAAAAGCTTTATTTCTGTTTTTACAAAAAGTATCTAGCATTAAATTTAAGCAAGTTACGCTCAAAATAAAGTTGGTCCCTTTTGTTTTTGCAAAAAAAAAATCGGGAAGACCACCCCCTAATTAGCAACTTAAATGAAATTAATAGTTACCGCTCCACAAGTTATTTTACTTATGTTGTGTTTATATGATCTGTAAGTTTTATCGATTCAAAGTGCTTATTTTTGAAAAAATTTGGTTTCAAAGTAAAATTTTTAAAAATTAAAATTTTGAAAAATATGCTTTTTTTCAAAATAACCTAAAAATTGTAAGAGATACCAAAAATCTCGAAAAATAAAAAAAGTCAGATTTGCTTTTCTGAATATCACGTATTTTTTTGTTTTTCTGTTAGACAAAAATTGATTAAGATATGGTGTTTCCAAATTTGCATACATTCGTGATCAGTGACTCGTTCAACCCCTTTTAACTACAGCCCTTTCAATAATAAGGACTTTGAACTGATGAAACTTACAGATCGTATAAACAATATATACACGAGTCAAGAAACTTGTGAAGTCGTAACGATTAAGTTCATTTAAGATACTAATTGGGGGTGATTTTCTCGATTTTTTTACCAAAACCAAAAGGGACTAACTTTATTTTGAGCGTAACTTGTTTAATTTTGATGCTAGAAATTTTTTTATGAAACAAAAATAAAGCTTTTTTTAAACACTTTAAATAAGTTGTAATGAGTTTTCCCCGAAATGTGCTTCATTTTTGGTTATTTCACGTTAAAGTATTCCATTTGGAATTTGACGAATATGAACCTATTTTTCATTAGCTATAACGCTGCTTCTACTAGGTGTAGAGACGTGATATATACACCATTTTTTAAAATTTTTTACAGTCTACATTTTTGCTAACAATGTTTTTTCGACAAAATACTTACTATTTGAGTTATTTGCGAAAACCGTCTAAAAGCGTGGTTATTTTGTTGAAAAAATGAACATATTCACTGCCAAATAACTCGAAAAGTATTGACTTCGTGAAAAACCTCTATAGAACAAAAGTTACTTAAAATGAGCCAGTTTATCCATTTCCTGACTTTTTTTGGACGAATATTTTTCACCCCCCAGAGGGGGTGAAAACCACCCCCAGGGCAAAAGCACATATCGGCACAATATCACTTTTTTTTTTTGACTTGTTAGCTATGTTTATGCCAAATTTCATGTCAATCCAAGCGGTTCTTTAAAATTTAGAGGTTTTGCACTCTTTTACCGTTAAAGAACGGACTAATAGTTAATTTATATTAATTTTACGGTCCATCTAATATGAAGAAGAATTATTTAAAAACTCGAGAAGAAGAACATACAAACAATTAAGAATACCCAGAATGACTAAATCATTTCTCTTGAACCTGCCTCATTTTAGAGAAATCATTAGAATTCAACAAAGCGACATATTTGTTAAAAAAGTTTAAGTTTCCTAATAGCTAAAATAATATTTACAATATTATTTTACATTCCACCAGATTAAAACCATTGGGACCTTTTTCTGGTTACACCTCCCAGGCTTCTGAAAATGCAAGCCATAACGGATTCTGAGACTAAAGAAGATGAGGGAATTTTACAATTTATTATTGACGTCCCATCTGCTCAGCGCGGTAAAGTTCCAACGAAAATTGATCCCCTCGTACTCTGATTTGAGTAAAAATGCAAATTAAAAGTGAATAAATATTTCCAATTTCATTCAATAAACATTTTCAATTTCCAATTTTAATCTGGTGGAATGTAAAGTAATATTTTAAGTATTATTTTATGTGATATTAGATTAAAACTGTTTTTCTAGCAGATGTCGCTAGTACATTCCCGCCATTTCGTTCGTTGCAATTCGTGACTGGGAGGAGGGTATTGTTCTGGTTCAGTCAGAGAGAGCTGCATATATACTCCCTGAAGAGAGACTAATAAGTCTCAAAACCGGTAGGGGTGCTTGCAGCACTCTCTGATTGAACTAAAATATAATACGGCTGTAAGTAGTTTCGTATTGCTACGAAATTGAAAATGTTTATTCATTTTTAATCGGCGTATCGTCGGCATACTGCCAAAAGTGACTAAGTCAAAAAAATCTTATTTTGATGTTTATTGACCAAATAACTTAAAATTATAATATCTTTCAGAAAAAAATGCCCAAGTTGCAATACAAATATGTTTGCCTAATTTCAGGTACCTCTTAGAATGCTCAAGTCATAATACTGGTATTCGCTACTGCGAAAACTGACCAAGTCGACTTGGTCACTTTTTTCGGTAGAGAGTTGATATTGAATTTGTCTGATCAATTTAACTTAAGTAGACGTTACGTACAAGTATACTTAATTTTGTGTCAAAATTATTGTTCTAACGCAAAGAAATTTCAAAAACAAGGTTAAAACAAATACACATACTAATTTGCAACTTTTGATCTACAATCTTTTGGTTTAAATCTTCCAATGTCGGACGTTTCTCAAATGTATTATACAAGGAAGTTATCTACCTACAATTTAACTACCCATAAAACTGCGAAACCCAATAATGCTTTTCTTGGACAGAATTAAGTGATCAAAGGGGAAGGTGGAAGAGAAACTGCTTTACTCTGCTGGAAGTATTAAAACTACTATAAAAGAAATTAGTGTTTTTCTGATAGCTGAAGTGGACAGAACCGAAATCAATTTATTTTGGCTCTTTTTTGTACATTTTGCAGCATATGTTGTTTGATGTTATCTTACATAACTTTTTGGAGAAAGGGCGCACATACATGGAGGTATACTCCAGACTGGATGCAATCTTCAATCAAAAAAGCAAAAGAAATGTATGCAGCTTTACACACAATGACCTTTGAAACGTTTTCCAATTTGCACGTTCCAAATGCAATAAAAATAAAAGTTGTAGTCCCTATAACGTTCACGAATTAAGATTTTCTGATTTATTCTCTTCTTTGTGTGCCCTGTCCGTTACAAACCTTGTATGTTGTAAGGATGTATTTTATTTAAATATATATCTTTAAAGACCGACTTTCATGTTTTTCGGGTATTTTTTATCGGTAGTTACGTTCGTTTTGTTACAAGTTTGTCATGCCCAAGTCATATTAATTAATTTTATCTTACATCGGAAGTGACCAAGTCATATTTATTGCATTTTTGTCAGTTTATGATAAGAGCTATTTTATTATTAACTACATTATTTGCTTCTAGATGACTAAGCCTAGGAACAAAAACCTTCAAAACTGTGTAGTTATCATGTTCGATTTTATAGTTCCTTCTAAAACTTCATTTTCTCGAAACTACCCAAACATGACTTGGTCACTTTTGGCAGTATGCCGACGATATTTATGTTTCGTGTAACTGAAGAAGGCATTTGACAGCGTAAAATTATAGGACATTATCCATTTGTTGTACGCAAGCGAGGTGCCTCTCTATGGAGAAATAATTATATCCATAAGAAGTGAAAGGCAGAATTTACAAAATAGTCATCAGCAGTGATGTTGATTATAGTTACTTTCGAGTATTCGTTACAAATTATTACTTTTGTATAAAGAAATCATTTACAGTATTCGTTACTTTGATTACTATGATTACTTTTGTATTTGAGTACCGGTAATCATATCGAGAATCGTATTTCTCAGTAGGTAGGTATTTTGTATAGGTATTCCGATATAATAACGACCTTCACGAAGTACGAAGTAATCAGAGTAATCAAAGTAATCAAAGTAGATACAATAGTCGTTACTAGCTATGATACGATTGATACGAAGTAACGACGTAATCAGAGTAATCAAAGTAACGATTTGCCTCTCTGTATAGTAATCGTTACTTTCGGTATTCGTAAGTAATGAGTACTTTGTAACGAATAGTTACTTTTTCAACATCACTAGTCATTAGACCAATAATGACATACGCAGCCGAAACACGACCTGATACAGAAAGGACAAAAATATTGCTAGAAACAGTAGAGATGAAAACCCTTCGAAAAATTGATGATAATACACTACGAGCTAGAAGTGTAGATATACGACGGAGATGCAAGGTGGACAACATTAATAACTTAACTGGTAGGGTGGAATGAAAAGGGTCAAAAAAATAAAAGAAAAGAAAAATTCTTGTGGCTAATGTTTAAAAGTTGTGTCAGGTGATGGAAACATTTGGTGCGAGAGCATTTTAAAATAAAAAAATATCTTGAGGTTCCATATTGGATCTGAAAAATGAAAAAACAAAAAAAATATTTTTGTCGAAAAAATCAATATGGCTCTGATCAAATTTCAATGATCGTGTTTTACCAACTAAGTGTAACATTCTAAAGTGCTTTAATGCTAAGTGCACCCCTTTATTCGTAATGAACTTAAGTTGACAAAAATAATAATAAAGATCCATCTATCACCGACGCGACGTCTTGAATGCCCTTGCAACAAAAGTAGAACAAATATGAATAAAAGCTTCTATTCCAACATTATCGCATAAGTGCATTCAAGATATGATTAAAAATATTTATACAGAGTGTCAAAATCTTAAGCGATAGGTACACAAAAACTCAGCAAGCATCTGATTCATAAAAGGAAAAGATTTGTCAGTTTCGAAAGGATTGTAAAAAGTTATTGAATATCGCGGCTTGCAAGTGCAACATGACTGGAACTGTGTGTGCGTACTTGTGATGAAATCAAGAAAGTACCACAAAATGAGCGAATTTTTCTTCAAGATCAACGATCCTGTCGAAAAATGCCAATTGGACCAGTGGGTATTGCAGCATCTGCAGCAATAAGGAAAAAATGGAAAGATCCATGAAGTCAAAGGCAAGTTCTCAAAAATATAATACTGACGAAATACTGTACCGTTGATTCCTCTAATTCTTCCATAAGTAGCAGCTTGTCTGACTCAAATTCGTCTGATGCAGATGATCATGAAGAAGAATTCATTGCTCCTTTGTCAACAGTTACAGTCCAACCATCTACGTCACAAATACTGCAGCACTTCACTTCAATGGCTAGAATGCTATTTCATTACAATGAGCTACCTCTACGTCATTTAGTTCAACAGTTAAATGGATGCACCAGTGGACTACTTGGTTTTTCAGGGCCAATAGGGAAACTTCTGGAACGCTGTGAAGAGAAGGCTGTTGTCGATTTTGTCGCAATAGAAAACAACCTACCAATGTTATTAGAAACAACAGACCTTAGTACCGATCAGAAGTACTTGTACCAAATCAGTCAAACAGTTGCTGCGGGAAAATGTCCTAATGATTTTAGCCATAAAAACCTGGGAAAATATCATACGCAAGCTGGCTGACAGTTGATAATCGGTTGCCTCGATTGTATGTTGGAACTGAATGGAACAATTAATTATGTTAATAAGTTTCATCCAAAAAGTGTATGCACCAGTTTGGTTTTATATAAAACTGTATCCTAGCTGTTCTGATGGTTCAAAACATTGATGGCAAATGATCCATTATTCACGATTTCTACCAGTTGACCAAAGAAACATTGTCGATGCCGTTATCCAAAGGAATGCTTATTTTGCCCATCCCGAAAATGTATTACTCGGTATGATGAAAGATGAACGAAAACATATACGGGAGCTAGGACTACGCAGAGTGTCGAAAGCTAGAGAAAGTCAGAAAGAAAAAAAGATCCGGGGATTCAAAATACGAACATTAAAGTTTAGTGCTGCAGATTATAATTACTTAATATCTATTTCTGGATTCAAAGTTACGGCTCCTCCTTTGATAAAACATATTTCCAATAAAGATGTAAGGGATATGATTGATTCTGGGAATTACAACAACATAGAGGTCTTAAACTGCCCTTGTCATACAAAATCCGTGGAAAGAACTGTTAAGTTAGTAACTGAAGCATCAGCTGCTGTTTGTGGACCAGAATCAAGGGATGGCTTTATTCCTTCAAGGTTGCAGTCTAGAAATATTATGCCGTTTTTTTACACAAAATCAGACTACCAATTTTAAAATATATATTGTATCATTAAACAATTATTTAGATTCAAAGAACTGATAAAAAATTTTTTTTTGTTATTCCCAAAAATTTTAATTTAATATGGAACCTGAAGATAGGGTCCAATACAAAAAAGATTTCTTACAGTTTTAATATACAGTGGAACCCCGATAAGTCGGCCCCCGATAACCCGGAAGTCCGGCTAACCCGGACCGATTTTTATCAGACAAACATTACAACAATAAAAATGTATGTCCTTTATGCTGGATTTTCCAATTTCTTTTCAACATCTTAAAATATTTTCTTTTATCTTTCCTTATAAACATATTGTTCGAATACTATAATATCTTATATTTTTCAGGCTAATTTTATTTATCATAATAAACTTCGTAAAAATTTGTCGTTTTAGCGAATTCCTATGTAGTTCATTCGTTTCAATTTTCAATGTCAAACACATTATACAATGAGAGATAATGCGTATTTGTGTAATTTGATACATAATATAACTGGCATGACAGACAACGCTCATTCTCGTGTTATCGAAACCAATAGGCATCTGTAGTATCCTTTATTTACTTGAAACTGTCTAGCATTGTTTAGAAAAGACTATTAAAAAATTATTTTTCAAACGATGGCCTTAGTCTTCACTCTTATTAAATAACATAAGTTCGTTCTCGTTGCGAGACGGTATTGTGTGTGTGTAGTAAAGTCTCATTGTTCGTTCCGCGTAAATATATTCAGATTTTGTGTTTGGATTTTTTGTCTACGTAATGGCAATAAAACTTAAAATGTTGTTTTTGTTTCAAAATGATAACAAAAGACAGTTTGGACAATCGGTGCAAAGCTAAGAAAGCTAAAAATGAGACTCTCGACGACGCTTTGTATGTGTGGAACGCGAACGTGGTTTACAAGTGTCTGTGTGCCAATTATAACGGAGTTTATCTGTAAGCATACCATATTTTAATAATTTTTACCATTTTCTCCGGCTAACCCGAATTTTCGATAACCCGGATCGGCCGCGGTCCCGATTAATCCGAGTTAACGGGGTTCCACTGTACATCAAAACACAACTTTTTCGTACTAGCCCCATAGAAAATAATGACTTCGAATTTTTCGTTCCACCCTATTAACTGGGTAAAAAGCAGAAGAGTAGAATGGAACTACCACATAAGCCGAATGGTAACAAATAGTGTAGTAAGGACGATGCCCCAACAGGAAGACGATCAGTGGAAAAACCAATAAAACGATGGAATGACAACTTACTGGAGGCACATTAAAAAACAGACAGAATAGTGTCTACACAAAAACAAGAATGACTCAAATAATGGACACTGTGGATCAAATAAGTGATACCTACCGGGAAAATATGATACCAGAGAGATTAAATGGACATAGCTGATAAACAAAAGCTTTAAACTATGGTAAAAATTGAATATGGAGACTTACAATCAAAGGGCTTCTCTCCCAGCTAAAAAAATGCAAAATTAGACCAAATGAGAGCTATATTAGAAATAACAGAGGTCCTGATTAAATAAAAACTATTTGAGGGGTCCGGCAGTAAAAAAATGTAAGGGGCAGTAAAGAAGTTTTGAGTTTTGAAGTGTTGAATTTTGAAAAAAATATTCTTATATTTTTTATTAAAAAATATAAAAGTATGAAGCATGTTAAAACTAGCTGAATATATTGTTAATACGTAGGCAAAATATGGAAAACCAAATATATTTTTATAATGATTAATTAGAAAAGTATGAAAATATGAACTACAACTTAACATTGTTTACCTAAAATATTTGAAATAATTTAACGTAACGTGTTAAGTGCTGTTGACTTAACATAATTTGATAGGTAGGTACTAGGAATTCATTTTAAATTTTGATACCATTTGTGGTAAACAGCTGGAATCAATTCCCAAGATGATTTTACATCTTTCAGGTTTTCTAAAACGTTTAAATAAAAATAATAATACAGCTCTGGAGAGAATTTATTTTCATGTTTGAAAGTACAAAATTTTTATGCACAGTGAACGTGGATATAAACAATGTTAAGTACATCCCTTACTATTTTTTACTTGCGAACATTTATTCTAAGAATATAAAGACATTGTCCTCTTTATAGAAACTTGACCAAGCTAGCTTCACTAAATACTTGAAATTCAGGACCTTTATCTGAGTGGCAATCATCGTAGCTCTCAGAATTGTCACTGTTAACAGCAAAAAAGCCATTTAGATTTGAACAACCTGCATTATCACGGACACATAACATTATTTTCATGCTTATGCATGTCTCTTTACCAAATTTTAAGAAATTAATCTGGATCCATCTATTATTTGGAGGATAAACTAAGTAAACTTTTGTGCTTTGCCATGTCCCTTGCCATCTTTTACATACTATCTCGCGAAAAATCAAAATTTGTCCCTTACCATTGTTTACTACCGAGCCCCTCATTTATTGTTTACCTTTGCCTGGTAGCTTCTCCTTCTAAAAGAGTTTCGCGTGTAAAATGTTCCCAATAATCAGGAGTAGATTGTTCATCTGGAAAACGAACAGCTCCAGGCTTAAACATCAACACCGTAGATTTATTATTTAAAGCCATATTAATGGAATCTATTTCATGGGAAACTTTTTTATCGCTCCAATCGTATTCTAATCGTTGTTTCGCAGTTTTGTTTTCCAACAGTTGTTTTTCCACATCTTTTAGGGTTCTAGAAAATACATCTCTAATTTCTGCGCATAAAGCTACTTCTTTGATCAGTTCTTCTTCAACTTCATCACGAACCAATTCTCCATCGATTCTACCAGTTCTTCTCTCCAACGCTTCACCAGCGATAGACTCAGGAAGAGTAAGTACTTTACTAGCTTGCTTTAGTCTGTGTCTTTGCTCTTCCATAAAAGAGATTTCCTCAGATTCTGCTGCAATAGCTTTTTCCAGTTCACACTTCCATCGATGTAGCTCAAGTTCCCGTTGGTTTAACTTTTTTGTATTGTCTGCTTGATTTTTGTCCGCGTCTGTCAATGTTTGAGCGAGACATTGTTGACCATTCCAGTCGATTAAGTTGGCTCTATGCTGCTCTGTTATAGCTTGGTCTAGTATTTTTTTATTTCCGAGTCTCCAATCAATTTCACTATATCTAGCTATTGAATACTTGTCTACGACGGGTCTTGTACCGGTCAGTCCAGATAGAGGACCCCAATCAACTCTACCAGTAGCCCACGGCCCTATTGGTCCCATTTCTGTAGCCAGAATATGGGGTAGGGAATCGTTGGGTTGAGGTAAATAACACGCAGAATTTCCTTTTTCATCAACCTGAGCAGAACGTTGTGTTGGGTGGCTAACGGGAGGCGGTTGTTCTTGAGCTTTTGCGGAATCTGCACACATTTCCTCGACTGTTTTAGGACCTGAATCTTTTTTGAGTATGCCTGAAAATTACATAAAAATAAATTGAACGGCCGGTTTCAAGAGTTACAAATTTCGGTTATTTATCAGAGTGCTACTTAACAGTTCAAGGAAAGTTATAGTTGTTGAAAATTATGCCAATATTAAGTCTATTTGATTTGAATGAGTATATTGCAAGTATGGGAGAATGGAGAATGGAGGAATCACTACAGGAGCAGAAAAATCAGTAACCTGCAATACGCAGATGATATACTTATATTAGCAGCGAATGAAGTTGACATGATTACAATCACCGAACGAATAAGTCGGATCAGCAAAGAATTCGGACTTCATATCAATACCAGAATAACAAAAATAATGATCGTAGACAGGGCAAATCATAATCTACCGCACATTATACTAAGTAGCGAATTTCAAAGTAGTAGATATGTTTGGATATTTGAGCTCCTTGATTAGCAACAAGGGCGATTGTTCTTCAAAAATCAAGCGCAGACTAGCAGTGGGCTGAACCGAAACAGCTAAATTAATTAAAATATGGAAAGATAGAAAAATAACAAGGAATATCAAGCCTAGGTTGGTCAATGCTCTTATTATTTCCATTGCTACAAACGCAGGTGAAACACGGGCTCTTAAAAAATGTAAAGTACCGTCGAAACCGACGAAACGGTTTACCACAAGAAAATGATGCCAAAATCGAATACCTCGGTAACATCATGAGAAACAGCGAGAGATATAGACTGCTTAAAATAATCTTACAGGAAAAAGTAAAAGAAAAACGTGGATGAGGAAGGCGAAGGATTTCCTGGCTGAAAAATCTGCGTACGTGATTCGACACAATAACCACAAATCTTTTCAGAGCAGCAGTGTGCAAAGTATAGATTGCCATGATGGTCGCCAACATCCGAAACGAATATAAACTACCACAAGAAGAACACCGAAACTAATCTCTAAATTCTGGACGAGTTTTATATAAAAAATAGCCTATTAAAAAAAGCAAACCGAGACTCTTATAGGAGATCTGACGATGAATAGAAAATTGTAGACCTCAAAACCATCTTCTTTTAGACAGATTGGAAGCCATTTCTTTGTCTTTCCACTAACCATTTTAAATAAGTACCTAGTCATAAAAATAGATAAAGATATTACCTTTTAAAGTTTCTTTTTTCGCAGTACCATTTTGACCATTACAACAGTGACAGGCTTCTTGTTTCGTCATTTCACATTCAGGAATACCTCCCACATATCCATTACCTACTCTACGATCTTTATTTTCAAAGTGTACTGCTTTAATGGGAGATACGGTTAAATCTGGTTTAAGATTCGATGTATTTACGCCTAAACCAGGCTCATCCGATCTTTGGTTCTCGTGGAATTCAACATTCGGAACCGTTTTTTGCTCAAAACGGGCAGCTTCTTCTCTCGACACAAATTGAGCTAAATTGGGACAAGGGCCGCAGTGCCTTGTTGGATATTCGGCCATTGTTCTTTAATTCAGTTAAAAGAAAATAAATACACAAAAATATAACTTGTATACTGGTATAATGATATTTGACAGAATATGTTGAAAATTATTTGACAAGTATTTGTCAAAGATTCACTAAGCATCTCTTTATAAAGACAATAAAGTCCACTTTACTAAGTAACAAAATATTCGCTCAACATACACACTACACATTACTACCCTTAGCTTCTGATAAATTTACTACCCTTAAGCTAGTGACAATCTGATTGGGACTGGCTGAATAACTAATGTCGATGCCACTAAAAAATCTTCCACTTCTGTTTCGAGCTAACTACAGAGAGTGATATTATTTATACTCCATCATTTGTTCTATTATCTGACTCCCCAGCTCCAATTTACAGATATAATAGACTTGTGTTCATTTTTTCTTGATTTATTGGGCTCTCTGTATGGGACTTTTGCATTATAGTAAATTTCTTGACTTTCACATTTAATTAAATAATTAATTTTTTAGTTCCATGGGCGCCATATTGGGAACACCTTAAGGAAGGTTGGAATAGAAGGCACGAAGAAAATATGCTGTTCCTCTTTTATGAAGATTTGAAAAAGGTATTATAATAATACTGTAATAATACTTATTATAACGACTATGTATATTAACAATTTCTACATAATATAATAATATAGAATATGAATAGATATTAAGTTTTTATCTTACTATGCTATCAAGTCTTATGATACTTTTCACTTTCCCCAGAAGTTATATTTGGCTAGTTTATTTTTAAGAGTGATCTCTGATAATTACTTAGTACTTAGCTTTAATGTACACATAATATATAATATACAACATATTCAACTCGGGAGAAATACCAACAAAATGGCTAAAGTCGATGCAAATACTAAAAGAAGTAGGAATTGAACAATGATCTGAAAATAATTAGAAACCTTTACATGAATTAGACCGCAAATCTCACAGTTGAAGGGAACTTATGGACCAAGAGCTAGCAACGTCCGAAAAAAAGTATTTTTTCTACAACCGTGTTAAAAATGCAATTTTTAGCACTCCATAGGAGCGTTAAAAATGCTACTTTAAAATTTTTAAGGCACTGCAGTTCGTATTGACCGTATATGCAATTTTGATGTAAAGTCAAAAAAATATAAAATTAGAATGTCAGTCAAGTTCAAGTAAAATTTTTTGTAGATATTGTCCTGTAATTACGTTTGTAGAACAAATATTGTATGATATGCGTGTTACAAAGTACCTACATTTTTAAGGCACTCATGTGCTTTAAATGTTTACTTTTAACACTTATATCATAAATAACTATTAAGACAACCGGTTCTTTAATATATTATTCCCTACGCTTCCTCGAACACCGTACCAGTCTCTGGCTACTGATACAGGTGACGTTCATTACTGCGCAGCACACTTGTACAGGTAAATACACTCACCGGCACAAAATTCCGCCACCCAAAATTTTTGATTAAGTTTGATAATTTATAACTTTATTATTTGTACTCCGATTTTCAAGATTCTTGCACCAGTTTGTAGGTACATGTATTGATATCGTTTGGTATTATTCCGGTAACACGGTAACACAAAAATTTTGCTTGCATTGTATTATACGGGGGTGAATGGAAGTGTTGTATTTCCTCCTAAATTTAAAACATTCTGTGGAAAAATGGAAGAGCTGGTTTTGTTTCATAGTCCTGTCGTATTATTTCGGAGGCATCACTAAAATTTTGTTTTTTGAATTATCCGAATATCTCTTTTCTTGTAAGAGCTGTACCATTTTTTGTAAATAAAAACACTGATTGACTCACAAAATAGAGGTTGGATTGATAAGATTAGAATGGACCGCATGCAGCCCAGATCTCAATCATATTGAGTATTTATGGGATGAATTAAAAAAAGCTATTCGCCGTCATCCTAGGCCTCCAGAAAATTTGGTACAGTTATGGCCCTGGTAGAGGAATATCGGGCTATTCCCGAGGCAAGGATAACACATCTTTATTCGATGCCAAACAGATTGCGAGCAGTCGTTGCTGCAAGAGGTGGATATACCCGCTATTGAATTGTTTGGTTTTGTTGTTAATTTTGTTTTGTTTTGTTAATTTTAGTGAGTTTGTATTTTTAATTAAAAAAACCTTCAAAGAAGTGTTTTATGAAGTGTAAAAAAGAAAACCTTAGTGAGACTTCCAGTATAATACAAAAGGAGTATGAAACAAAATCAGCCCTCAAAATTTTTCCACAGAATTTTTTAAAGTTGAGAGAAAATAAAACGCTTCCATTCACCCCCGTATAATGCCATCTAAGCAAATAAATGTTGATACCGGAATAATAAAAAACGATATAAATACATGTACCTGAAAACTGATGCAAGAATCTTGAAAATCGGAGTACAAATAATAAATTTTAACTATTTAGAATGGGAAATAAGCCACAATATTATTAAAAAATGATTTTTATTAACGTTTCGACGCCCAAATCGGGGGCCGTTGTCAAAATACAAAATACTATTAATATAAACAAAAATGTTGGTGCTTAGTAAAAAAATTCTTCTAATAATTTATTTAATTTGACTCATTTATATCGGCAATTCAGATACATATGATACATTTTAAAGTAGAAGACTTTAAAATGATATTGCCAATATTTATGAGTTGCGTTCCTGGGACGACTTTACTGAAAGATAGTTCATTCGATTACATGAAATCAACCCCAACTCAAGAATATCCGTCACAAAAAAAAAAAAATCATAGCATATGATCTGTCTTTAAAAAGACAACCACATGCAACGGTGACATTAAAATTCTCGCATTAGAGATCTCATAGTAAATCACGAGGGAAAACCAGGAAAAACCTCGTGATACTATCCCGACATCGTAAGTATTTGGTCTTACATTTAATTTACTCTCAAAATTAATACCAAATTCTGACTTTACTATAATTTTGTTTAAATTATAAATAATATCAATAATACATGGGTATATAAGTAATACTAAAATATAAAATATGTACTAACTCGACTATTGACTTACTAATTGTGGTATTTTCTTTCTATTGACTTCCTCTTTCAGTATGGGTATCCACATCCTACTGCATTCCACCGAGGAATTTGCGACACAATTGGTTTCGTTTAGCATAATTAGAGCCGCTTCTTTGATTTTTCTCTTTTTACTATCTGTTTCTTTCAGGACTATACTTGAATCTCTCCACTGAACTCTATGTTCATTATCCCATGCGTGTTGACATATTTGAGATCTATCAAATTCTCTATTTTTAATATAAGATTGATGTTCACATTGACAACTAGGACAAAACTAAATGTATCAGCTATAATGGAGTTATTGACATTATGTACTAATAATACCTATTTTCAACTAAATAATGAATTTTATAAACGAAATTTTGGTCTAGCAATGGGCTCCTCTTTATCTCCATTATTGGCTAATATATTTATGGAAGATTTCGAAACTAATATCATTTCTAAACAAAATTTAAAACCCACTGTATGGTGGAGATATGTAGATGATGTGTTTTCAATATGGCCTCATAGATCAGAATTGTTGGATACATTCCTGAATATTATAAACGATCAAGAAGAGACAATAAAATTTACAATGGAAAAGGAATATAATAACACCCTGCCTTTCCTCGATGTTTTAGTCTTAAAGAAGGATACTGGATATGAGACTCAAGTGTATAGAAAACCAACAGATACCAACAGATATCTCAATTACAAATCAAATCACAACATCAACGTTAAAAAGGGAATCATAAAATCCTTATATGATAGAGCCAAAATTACTTGTTCTAACGAAAATTCCTTTTTAGAAGAAAAACAATTCTTAACATCTGTTTTATTAAAAAATGATTATCCTTTATCGTTTATAAATAAGGAATTGTCAAGATTGGATCGAATGGAACAGAACAACATAGAACGGGATCCTACAACATTCACAAGAAATAATACGAGGAAAATATCAATACCATACATAAAAGGACTATCCGAGAAACTTAAAACAATAGAAAATAAATTCAACATTTCAACAACATTCAAAACAACCAACACATTGAGATCTATTCTATCTAAAACTAAACCTAACAATGAACAAGAAAGGACAAAGAATTGTATTTATAAAATACCTTGTGAATGCGAACAGTTTTATATAGGTGAAACATCAAGACCATTAAACGTTAGAATAAGTGAACATCAATCTTATATTAAAAATAGAGAATTTGATAGATCTCAAATATGTCAACACGCATGGGATAATGAACATAGAGTTCAGTGGAGAGATTCAAGTATAGTCCTGAAAGAAACAGATAGTAAAAAGAGAAAAATCAAAGAAGCGGCTCTAATTATGCTAAACGAAACCAATTGTGTCGCAAATTCCTCGGTGGAATGCAGTAGGATGTGGATACCCATACTGAAAGAGGAAGTCAATAGAAAGAAAATACCACAATTAGTAAGTCAATAGTCGAGTTAGTACATATTTTATATTTTAGTATTACTTATATACCCATGTATTATTGATATTATTTATAATTTAAACAAAATTATAGTAAAGTCAGAATTTGGTATTAATTTTGAGAGTAAATTAAATGTAAGACCAAATACTTACGATGTCGGGATAGTATCACGAGGTTTTTCCTGGTTTTCCCTCGTGATTTACTATGAGATCTCTAATGCGAGAATTTTAATGTCACCGTTGCATGTGGTTGTCTTTTTAAAGACAGATCACATGCTATGATTTTTTTTTTGTGACGGATATTCTTGAGTTGGGGTTGATTTCATGTAATCGAATGAACTATCTTTCAGTAAAGTCGTCCCAGGAACGCAACTCATAAATATTGGCAATATCATTTTAAAGTCTTCTACTTTAAAATGTATCATATGTATCTGAATTGCCGATATAAATGAGTCAAATTAAATAAATTATTAGAAGAATTTTTTTACTAAGCAACAACATTTTTGTTTATATTAATAGTATTTTGTATTTTGACAACGGCACCCGATTTGGGCGTCGAAACGTTAATAAAAATCATTTTTTAATAATATTGTGGCTTATTTCCCATTCTAAATAGTTAAAATTGTAAAAATGCCACAAGAAAATAGCTTCAGAACAACACAAATAATAAAGATATAGATGGTCAAACTTAATCAAAAATTTTGGGTGGCGGAATTTTGTGCCGGTGAGTGTATATCGAATTTAAAATGATTGTAAGACGAAAAATTTTTTTGTCATTACTTTTTAAACATTATTAGAAATATGAACTATAATTGCCAGACATTTCTGTGGTTTAAAAAGTAATGACAAAAAATGTTTCGTCCAAATAGTTATTTATGATATATCTAAGTGTTAAAAGTACACGTTTAATTCATGCATGTGAAAGTTTGCAGAATGAGCGATAGCGAGTTCTGCAATTCACATGAGTGCCTTAAAAATGTACTTTTTAACACGCATATCATACAATATTTTTTCTACAAACGTAATTACAGGACAATATCTACAAAAACTTTTACTTGAACTTGACTGACATTCCATTTTTATATTTTTTTGACATTACATCAAAATTGCCTATACGGTCAATACGAACGGCAGTGCCTTAAAAATAATTTAAAGGACTAGTGCCTTAAAGTAGCATTTTAACGCTCGTATGGAGTGCTAAAAATTGCATTTTTCTACAACCACTATTCAAAGTGCACTTTTCTGCACGGTTTTATGTTAGCAAACTTGATATTTTCTCACAGTATAAGATATTTGACATTAGTGTGCAGAAAAGTGACGTTTCTGTGCCGCAAAGTGACGTTTCTGTGCCGCAAAGTTCTTTTCTGCACAGTTGACTACCTCATTCTGAGTAACGTTATATTCTGTTTACATCCGTGGACTACCGCATTCTGAGTAACGTTATATTCTGTTTACATCCGTGGTTAAACTTTAAACAAATATATAACCTATAAGACAATTATTATATTTAACTATAGCATAGAAACTAAATTATGGATGTTACAACTGTTTTATTTTACAATTTTATTCTTATTAAACATTTTATAATTATCAAATAACCAATCAGGATTTAGCAACCTGTGCAAGAGACGTCGAATGAAGTAGGTTGTGTGTAAATCCGTGACTGCATAAATATAATGTCAAAATTTAAACAAATTAAGGCAGTGCATTAATTTTTTAACTGATTTCTGTGCAATTTATTTAGGTATAAGGAATTTAAATTGATTAGTAGGTATTAATTAAATACAGTTTAAAATTTATCACATAGGTACCTATTATAATTAATCGTCGTTTGGAAATTGTTATTTTTATTTTTAGGAAAAACTGTGCTTGTAGAAAAAGTATAGTGTGAAACACGTGCATAAAGGTAATTTCTCACTCGTTTGAATTGCGGCACTCGCTTGCGCTCGTACCGCAACTTTTCAAACTCGTGAGAAATTAGTACATTTCTGCACTTGTTGCACAATATACTATTTTCTACAACCACTATTCAAAGTGCACTTTTCTGCACGGTTTTATGTTAGCAAACTTGATATTTTCTCACAGTATAAGATATTTGACATTAGTGTGCAGAAAAGTGACGTTTCTGTGCCGCAAAGTGACGTTTCTGTGCCGCAAAGTTCTTTTCTGCACAGTTGACTACCTCATTCTGAGTAACGTTATATTCTGTTTACATCCGTGGACTACCGCATTCTGAGTAACGTTATATTCTGTTTACATCCGTGGTTAAACTTTAGACAAATATATAACCTATAAGACAATTATTATATTTAACTATAGCATAGAAACTAAATTATGGATGTTACAACTGTTTTATTTTACAATTTTGTTCTTATTAAACATTTTATAATTATCAAATAACCAATAAGGATTTAGCAACCTGTGCAAGAGACGTCGAATGAAGTAGGTTTTGTGTAAATCCGTGACTGCATAAATATAATGTCAAAATTTAAACAAATTAAGGCAGTGCATTAATTTTTTAACTGATTTCTGTGCAATTTATTTAGGTATAAGGAATTTAAATTGATTAGTAGGTATTAATTAAATACAGTTTAAAATTTATCACATAGGTACCTATTATAATTAATCGTCGTTTGGAAATTGTTATTTTTATTTTTAGGAAAAACTGTGCTTGTAGAAAAAGTATAGTGTGAAACACGTGCATAAAGGTAATTTCTCACTCGTTTGAATTGCGGCACTCGCTTGCGCTCGTACCGCAACTTTTCAAACTCGTGAGAAATTAGTACATTTCTGCACTTGTTGCACAATATACTATTTTCTACAACCACTATTCAAAGTGCACTTTTCTGCACGGTTTTATGTTAGCAAACTTGATATTTTCTCACAGTATAAGATATTTGACATTAGTGTGCAGAAAAGTGACGTTTCTGTGCCGCAAAGTGACGTTTCTGTGCCGCAAAGTTCTTTTCTGCACAGTTGACTACCTCATTCTGAGTAACGTTATATTCTGTTTACATCCGTGGACTACCGCATTCTGAGTAACGTTATATTCTGTTTACATCCGTGGTTAAACTTTAGACAAATATATAACCTATAAGACAATTATTATATTTAACTATAGCATAGAAACTAAATTATGGATGTTACAACTGTTTTATTTTACAATTTTGTTCTTATTAAACATTTTATAATTATCAAATAACCAATAAGGATTTAGCAACCTGTGCAAGAGACGTCGAATGAAGTAGGTTTTGTGTAAATCCGTGACTGCATAAATATAATGTCAATAATGTGTAATAATTGTTTAAATTTAAACAAATTAAGGCAGTGCATTAATTTTTTAACTGATTTCTGTGAAATTTATTTAGGTATAAGGAATTTAAATTGATTAGTAGGTATTAATTAAATACAGTTTAAAATTTATCACATAGGTACCTATTATAATTAATCATCGTTTGGAAATTGTGATTTTTATTTTTAGGAAAAACTGTGCTTGTAGAAAAAGTATAGTGTGAAACACGTGCAGAAAGGTAATTTCTCACTCGTTTGAATTGCGGCACTCGCTTGCGCTCGTACCGCAACTTTTCAAACTCGTGAGAAATTAGTACCTTTCTGCACTTGTTGCACAATATACTATTTTAACACGGTTGTAGAAAAAATAATTTAAATTCAATATACAGGGTGATGGGTGAGTGGGATATAGCTAAGTAGATCCGCTATAGTAATAGATAGCAATAAAAGTTAATAACAGAAATTGTAGCCAACTTTCAGCTTCACATTACGAAATTAGTTAGAATGTTACAGGGTGTTCGATAACATAGTGGAAGACCAAACTTATGTTTTTCTAAATGGAACACCCTATATTTTATTTTATATTCGAAATCCTCTTAACTTACCTATCACAAAATATAAAGGTTTGTAATGTTATATAGGGCTTTTACAAAGTTATAACCAATTTTTTATGAAAATCGTAACAAGTTCAGCTCCCTGTATAAATAAAAATAAGCACAATAGCAATGGTATATTGGTGCCATATTTTTTTGTTGATTGTGAAAATTTTTAAGAATTGTTGATATTGCTAATTTTCCTTGTATCGAATACAGGGTGAGTCAAAACGCAAGTACATTCTTTTCTCAGAAATTTTAAATGGAACATCATATATTTTGTTCACTATCGGAAAGTATCATTACCGTACTTTAATTTTTGTATAATATTCTCTATGCCTAAATTTGTTAGTTTTCGAGATATTTTCATTTTTTTAGAGCAAGTTATTAATTAATTAGAGTGTTCTATTTAAAATTACTGAGAAAATACTTTACTTGCGTATTGACCAACCCTGTATTTGATATAAAGAAAATTAGCAATATTAACCATATTTAGAAATTTTGACAATCAACAAAAAAATATGGCACCAATAAACCATTGCTGATGTGCGTATTTTTACGTATACAGTGAGCTGAACTTATTACGATTTTCATAGAATATTAGTTATAACTTTGTAAATACCCTGTATAACATAACACACCTTTATATTTTTGTGATGAGGAAGTTAAGAAGATTTCGAATATAAAATTAGATATGAAGTTTAAAAGTTTAAAAAAACAAAAGTTTGGTCTGCCACTATGTTAACGAACACCCTGTAACATTCTAACTAATTTTGTAATACGAAGCTCAAAGTTTGCTACAATTTTTGTTATAACTTTTATTGCTATCTATTACCACAGCGGATCTACTAAGCTTTATTACACTAATCAATCGCCCTGATTTTGTAATTACCTGTACAGGCATGCTGCGCAGTAATGAACGCAACCTGTATCAGCAGCCAGATGGCCGGTACGGTGTTCGAGGAAGCATAGGGAACAATATGTTATGACATAATCAGCTGTCTTAAAATACTTTCTCGAAAACGTTGCTAGCTCTTAGTCTTAGACCATTATTGAATATGTGAAAATGCGTAGAGTGAGGCAAGTCTGTCTCTTCTAATCTCCAATCACTACTCTGAAGAATGCTTATCGAAGCTTTGCACGAAACTGAAAAAAAAACGGGTACCGGCTGTACAACAGCGGATTTGCAGATGCCATTATAGCATTTGCGGACAATCTAGAACCTCTATGAACAACTTTATCTACAAAATAAAGTATTACAGTCAACAATATGGGCTCAACATAAACGTAAAGAAGACAAATATTGTGATAATTACCGAGGAAAAGATACCATAAGGTCAACTCAATGTCAACCAAACCTCCGAAGAAAGAGTGACTCACTACAACTACTTCCATAAAGAATGGACCAACAAGCAGGAGATAAGAGCACGCATCGGAGAATCTAGATCTACTTTCAACCAGATCGGGGCCTTCTCCAAAATTCACAATCTCTTTCTTAGTATCAAAGTAATACTGCTGCGATGCTACGTCTTCTCTCTCCCTTTTTTATGGTGTTGGATCGTGGATAAACCTGGAATGAAGATATGTGAAGAAGATTGGATAAAGGTACGTGCATTTCAGATATGGTTATATCGGAGAATACTCAAAATCCCGTAAACTGACCAAGTCACAAATGACGAGGTCCTCAGAAGAATAAAGAAGAGCCGAGAGCTATTGACCACATCAAATCTCGAAAGTTACAATACTTCGAACACATTATGCGAAAAGAATTCAAATATGCCCTTCTACAAACCATCCTGTAAGAAAAAACATTTGGAAAGCGAGGTCTAGGAAGAAGACGAACAAATGTAAAGACTGAAATAGTTTTGTACACACTTATGACAACAGGTGAACAGGGAAAAGTGTACTTTTGAAGTGTGTAAAACAAATAATTCCTAGCTGAGCGCTTTCGGCTTATAAAGCCATCTTCGGAGCTATGGTCAAAAGGTTCAAAATACCACTATGAAGAGAGATGGATCCCATGTACGATATACAAAAAATACTTCTATTACTTGCGCAGGTTTTTTAATGATGGAAAAAATATAGAAAAAAAACCTTGTCTATCTCTTGAAAAAAGGTGGTCAATCCTTGCTGTTCTTAGTAGGAAAAGTTGAAAAAACATATATATTACAAGCACAAAGGACTTTCACGAAAAACTACATTACATATAACAAAAATTTGATCATGGTAAGGTCAAGAGACCTTACCATGAGATTCTTCATACTGACACAGCACACATCAGATGGTAATAAGGTCTCTTGACCTTACCATGATCAAATTTTTGTTATATGTAATGTAGTTTCTCGTGAAAGTCCTTTGTGCTTGTAATATCAGGGTGTCCCAAAAGTAGTGGAACGGTCGAATATTTCGCGAACTAAACATCGGATCGAAAAACTGAAAAATACGTGTTCAATCATTTTCAAAAATCTATCAAATGACACCAAACACCAACCCCCACTACACCCCCTGGAGGTGGGGTGGAGGGTAACTTTAAAATCTCAAATGGAAACCCCTAGTTTTTCGTGCAGATTTGGATTCGTTACGTAAAAGTAAGCAACTTTTATTCAAGACATTTTTTCGAACTGTGGATAGATGGCGCTATAATTGAGAAAAACGATTTATCCTGATACCATAGGTAAATTATAGAAACGGTCTAATATCTCGAGAAATACACTTCCAAATGAGAAAACAAAAAAAAGGTTCTTAATACTTTTTGAAAACCTATCGAATAACACTAAACATGACCCTCCAACCCACCCCCTGGAGGTGGGGTGGGGGGTAACTTTAAAATCTTAAATAGCAACTCCCACTTTTTATTACAGATTCGGATTCGTCATGAAAAATTAAGCAACATTTATTCGAAACATTTTTTAGAATTGTTGATAGATGGCGCTTTAATTGGAAAAATACGATTTATTAGCGCCATCTATCAGCAATTTTAAAAAATGTTTCGAATAAATGTTGCTTAATTTTTCATGACGAATTCGAATCTGCAATAAAAAGTGGGGGTTGCTATTTAAGATTTCAAATTTACCCCCCACCCCATCTCCAGGGGGTGGGTTGGTGGATCATTTTTGGTGTTTATCGATAGGTTTTCGAAAAATATTAAAAACCTGTTTTTTGGTTTCTCATTTGGAAGTGTATTTCTCGAGATATTAGACCGTTTCTATAATTTACCTATGGTATCAGGATAAATTGTTTTTCCCAATTATAGCGCAATCTATCCACAGTTCGAAAAAATGTCTTGAATAAAAGTTGCTTACTTTTACGTAACGAATCCAAATCTGCAAGAAAAACTAGGGGTTTCCATTTGAGATTTTAAAGTTACACCCCACCCCACCTCCAGGGGGTGTAGTGGGGGTTGGTGTTTGGTGTCATTGGATAGAATTTTGAAAATGATTGAACACGTATTTTTCAGTTTTTCGCTCCGATGTTTAGTTCGCGAAATATTCGACCGTTCCACTACTTTTGGGACACCCTATATATGTTTTTTCAAATCAGACAAAGTTTTTTTTTTCTATATTTTTACCATCATTAAAAAAACTGCACAAGTAATAGAAGTATTTTTTGTATATCGTACATGGGATCCATCTCTCTTCATAGTGGTATTTTGAACCTTTTGACCATAGCTCCGAAGATGGCTTTATAAGCCGAAAGCGCTCAGCTAGGAATTATTTGTTTTACACACTTCAAAAGTACACTTTTCCCTGTTCACCAGAAGAAGAACATCCTGAAGATCCTATAGAACTTCAGAACCTGGTTCAACACAGCATCTGTGCAGCTTTTCCGCGCTACTGCAGATACGATAAAGATTGCCACGATGGTCATCAACATTCCTCACGGATAGGCACATCCAGAAGAATGTTCATATAAGAGAATAGGTGTAGTTATTGTCTTATAAGTATTAATTATTATATCGTTTCTTGTTTTGTATGTCAATGTTCTGCCTATCAATTGATAATCGTTAAGAAATATTGCTTTTAATTGAGTATGCTGTTTTTTATGTACATATCGATTTGCTTGAGAAAATTTGAAAATAAGTAGTAGATAGTCCAAGGATCAAAATCTATATGATTCCGAAAGGCGCTTTTACCATGGGGGTGGTTGCCACCCCATCTCGCGGTTGGAAATTTTTTATTATATTTTGACCACAAAAGTTGATAAAAATATTCATTGTAAGCAAAAAATGTTCTATACATTTTTTTGATAAAATTAATAGTTTTCGAATTATTCGCTATCGAGGGCTATTCGCTTTTGTATAGAAAAAATAAAAATTTTTCTATATAATCATTTACGATTCACTCAAATTTTGCCGTAGAAAAAATTTTTTCAAACCAATTTCTTGGGAATTAGATAACCTACAATTTTGTATTAAAACATTTTTTTCGTATCTCTGATGCTAATCTTTTTATTCTGAAGAAAATTCCAAAGTATTTACCAAAACTACAAAATTACCTAACTACAAAATTCGTTATTCTCTTTTAACTCCAGTTTTTTTAAAACTAATTCTAAGCCAGTCAAACTTCTAGAATTCATTAACAATACATAAATAAATAAGAATAAATAAAGCCAATGTCTAAAGACACCGCCAACTTACATTATTATGCTTCCAATTGGATTTTTCCTTTTTTTTTCAAAAAATATTTTGATTTTTTAACCGTAACTTTTTTATTTTTTATCCAAGGATGTCCGGTAAAAAACAATTTTGTAAGTTTTTACAAGATCTATTAACCTATTAATATTATATCTTTTTAAAATCCTCAGTAGCAAAAAGAGGTGACTTTGAAAGGGTTTTAAGGTGGTTTTTGCATGTTATAACAAATTTTAATTGTCAATAGCTCACTCAATTTTGGTCGCAGAAAAAATTTTTGCAAACCAGGTTCTTGGGAACCAAATAAGCTATAATTTCATATTTAAAGATATTTTAGTATCTCTGATGCTAATCTTGGTATTCTAAAGAAAAGGCCATTTTTTTTCCAAACTACAAAAAATCGTTATTCGCTTTTAACTCCAATTTTTTTAAAAACTAATCATTCTAAGCCGGTCAAACTTCTAAAACCTATTAGTAATATATAACTAAAAAAGGTCAAATAAGGTTAATGACTAATTTTAAATAGGGTGATGATTAGAGGGCTGCTTGCGATAACTTTTTCGCTGAAAAAAATTGGGACTGACATTCTTTTCATTATAAGTCACTTAATTTTTGAGCTAGAGACTTTGTTTTTATTTCCGAAGATAGATATTTTTAAGTACTTTAAATTGGTTTAAATAAGTTGTCCTTGAAAAGTGCATAGTTTTCCCGTCTTTTGACTTTGAAACTACAATATTTAGCATTTGACGAAGAAGAGCCAACGTATAATAAACTATATCTCGATTACTATTGGTCATAAAAAAATTGTAAAAAAAAACGGTTTTGTTTATTTTTTCATAAGGTACATTTTTATTAAGTAAAGTTGTTTTGATAAAACAAAAACTTTTGGAGTTATTAGCAGAAACTTTGTTAAAAACATTGATTTTTCGATATAAAACCAACACTTTCGATAGCGAATAAATCGAAAACTATCAATTTTATCAAAAAATTGTATAGAACATTTTTTGCTTAGAATGAACGTTTTTACCAACTTTTGTGATTAAAATATAATAAAAAATTTCCAACCGCGAGATGGGGTGGCAACCACCCCCATGGTCAAAGCGCCTTTCGGCATGTTATAGATTTTGATCCTTGGACTATCCACTACTTATTCTAAAATTTTCAAGCAAATCGACCCATTCTGTAAAAATTGCGAGGTTTTGTCCTATTTTAAGCTTCATTACTCGGACTATAAACATATTTTATTTTTTCAGAACCTACGACCTAGTTTAAAGAAGCTATCTTCATTTTTGGACCAGAGTTATTCAGAAGAGGAGTACGAGATCCTGGAAGACTATTTGAGTATAGACAACTTCAGAAATAACAAAGCAGTAAACGCCGACGAGGACAAAGACATAGGACTGATCAGCGATGTTGAAGCAGGCTTCATAAGAAAAGGTGTTGTTGGAGGATGGAGCCCATACTTTGATGATGAACTAAATGCCGAAGCTGATAGGTGGATAGAAGAGAATTTGAAAACATTTGATTTAAGGTTTCCTAATAAATGAAGTACAAGCAAACATATTAATAAGGACTGAAAGTTTAATGCATAAGAATAGGAATAATTTGTATTAATAATACCTATTTTCGGAGCTCTAGTACCGAAATTCCTGGATTTCGTAACGTTTAAACAGTGTTTGGTCCGTTTGGTCCTTCATGTGGCATTATATTAAAAGCAGTTGTCTACAACTGCCATATTGCCATATTGAAATGAGAATTGAGCTAAAAACAGACTAAATTGTTCCTGGTATAATATGCTTCCATGGTGTAGACTCTCTTCATGACATTGACTTGTTCAAATTCTTTCGATAACCATTCAGCTCTAAACTAACAACAGGTATTTTTTTACCACAAAAAAAAGTTACATGACGATTTAGGAGAACTCTAACAGTTTTTTTACGATAAACGATAGTACGTATTACTGATCCTTAAATTAAATACTCAAAACTGTTTTCTTTATGTTTCTTTAAGTTCCTATATATACATATATGTTTTGTGTAACCTCATAAATCTCATACTGTTTTTGTTATTATTATAGTTAGCACTTAATGTGTTTATTAATATATCCAATTAGGTTATTAATTTTGTTTTATTTTAGTATTTTAGTAACATTATTCGTTTGAAAGGTATTTAAGATTAAATACCAAATTGCCAGGTAGCTGTGTAAGCTACAGTTAAAGACATTTACTCCAGGGAAATAAGGTTTTTGTCGGGACACTTGAGCAGCCAGGTTGCAAATGGGTTTTTTGGATACTATATACCTACCTAATACATTATACATACAAAAATGCCCGTCACAGTTCGGACGGGCATTTTTGAAAATAAAAAAACTTTATTGCACGTTTCAGTTTGATAAAAAGTTGTAACTACAGATAGTTATAATTAAAGTCATGTTTTTCATCTTAATTTTATTTGAATGTTGATGCATGGCACTGCATATCCTCCACAAGTTTTTTCATATGAAGGAAGTAATTACCGGGCCTTACCGGTAATTCATCATTAGGGCCTTTCATTCCGGATGGAATGTTTGCCGCTCTTACTAAGAGCTCACTGATTCGCTTATTGCGGTGAATCACTCCGCATTCCACTTGTGTGTTGTCAAAGTTTGTTGTATGACTTGGTTTTCGTTACAATTTTCTTCGATTCATTTTGATATGTGCATAGTTCCCTCCAGTTTCTCACTTCCACAATTTTGATATCTCTCATGACCTGGTCTTTCCATCGCTCTCTGGGTTTTCCCCTTGGTCTTTCAGTTTCTGGTTTCCATCTGGTGATCTTTTTAATCAGTAGGTCGTTTTTCCTTCTCTGCATGTGTCCCAGCCATCTCAGTCTCTTAATCTCATTAATAAATCTAACTATATCTTCTTCCTTCATTATGTCTCGTTCATGGTTCATTCTTCTTCTCATTTATCCGTTGTCCATTCTTATCGGGCCCATAATCCGTCTGAGGATTTTCCTTTCGAATATTCTCAATTTTTCTTCATCTGTTTCCGTGAGGCACATTGTCTCAGCTGCGTATGTAACTACTTGTCTGATTGCAACTCTGTATATCCTACGATATCTCTAGTATGTTTTGTTGCCTGCTAGTATTGGCTCTGTTACTTCTTCACTTCTCTTATTTTGGCCATTTACTACTACACCCAAATATTTGAATTGTTGAATTCTTTCAAAAGTGTAGTTTTCTATTTTGATTTATCTCATCCTGTTATCTTGTCTTCTAGAGCAGAGTAGATATTTTGTTTTTCCTTCGTTAATTGCTTCGTTATTGCCTGCTAGTATTCGCTCCGTTACTTCTTCACTTCTCTTATTTTGACCATTTACTACTACTCCCAAATATTTGAATTGTTGAATTCTTTCAAAAGTGTAGTTTTCTATTTTGATTTATCTCATCCTGTTATCTTCTCTTCTAGAGCAGAGTAGATAATTTGTTTTTTCTTCGTTAATTTCTAGACCTCTTTTCCGTACTTCCTTTGCCAGGATTGTTACTGCTTCTTTTAATATTTCCTTGTCTCTTCCCATAAGAACTATATCATCTGCATATGCAACTATTTGTGTTGAGGAATGGGCTGTAGTTCATTTACTTTTGCTGGTCTTGACTGTACCTTCTACTGCTCAGCCGATTACGATACTTTAATTTCACTACCTATATTTGGGAAAATGCAGACTCACACAAGTACGTTGATGCAAAGAATGCTGTGAGCTAGCAGATATACTTGCCTCAAAGATGAATATTTGTCAGACGATACAAAAGATCAAAATTGTCGTATTGGTCGCTCTGGACTTAAGGTATATATCCGAAATTATTTTCAGTATCTCATTTTGGACGGAATTGATCTTAGTATTGAAAGTAATGGATATTTCAATGACAAATTTTTTCACGTATTCACAAAAAAAATGGATTAGACATGAATGTTACTATATCTGTCAGTTTTTTAAAATCAGCGAAGCGTCTTTCAAACTTGCTATGAACTGCTTGCAGCTCCGCGATCGACTTCAAAAACTTTGGCGATCGACCGGTCGATTGCGATTAACACTTTGAGCACCACCGGCTTACAGTCTTGCTATTATCGTACAGTGTATACATATATATGTAAGTTGTGTTTTATAAGATTTATTATGAAAAACGATTAAGATGTAACACTATTAGATATTTTAACTATTGAGAAACCGAGAAAAGTTATTTTAACACCTGACAAGTGAGCTGAGTCAGTAAGCCCTTCACTCAGCAAGTCTCTCCATGCGCTCTTACCTTATTTGACTTACATTTCCATTAAAAAATTTTGTGATGATTCTTACCCAAAAAGTATTTAGATCTAACAGTAGATATTTTACCTATTGAGAAACCGGAGAAAGTTATTCTAACACCTGACAAGTGAGCTGAGTCAGGGAGCCCCTCACTCAGCAAGTCTCTCCATGCGTTCTTACCTTATTTGACTCCCATTGCCATTAAAAAATGTTGGGATGATTCTTAGCCCAAAAAGGATTAAGATGTAACATCTGTAGATATTTTAGCTATTGAGAAACCGAGAAAAGTTATTCTAACAACTGACAAGTGAGCTGAGTCAGGGAGCCCCTCACTCAGCAAGTCTCTCCATGCGTTCTTACCTTATTTGACTCCCATTGCCATTAAAAAATGTTGGGATGATTCTTAGCCCAAAAAGGATTAAGATATAACATCTGTAGATATTTAACTATTGAGAAACCGAGAACAGTTATTCTAACAACTGACAAGTGAGCTGAGTCAGGGAGCCCCTCACTCAGCAAGTCTCTCCATGCGTTCTTACCTTATTTGACTCCCATTGCCATTAAAAAATGTTGGGATGATTCTTAGCCCAAAAAGGATTAAGATGTAACATCTGTAGATATTTTAGCTATTGAGAAACCGAGAAAAGTTATTCTAACAACTGACAAGTGAGCTGAGTCAGGGAGCCCCTCACTCAGCAAGTCTCTCCATGCGTTCTTACCTTATTTGACTCCCATTGCCATTAAAAAATGTTGGGATGATTCTTAGCCCAAAAAGGATTAAGATGTAACATCTGTAGATATTTTAGCTATTGAGAAACCGAGAAAAGTTATTCTAACAACTGACAAGTGAGCTGAGTCAGGGAGCCCCTCACTCAGCAAGTCTCTCCATGCGTTCTTACCTTATTTGATTCCCATTGCCATTAAAAAATGTTGGGATGATTCTTAGCCCAAAAAGGATTTAGATGTAACATCTGTAGATATTTAACTATTGAGAAACCGAGAAAAGTTATTCTAACAACTGACAAGTGAGCTGAGTCAGGGAGCCCCTCACTCAGCAAGTCTCTCCATGCGTTCTTACCTTATTTGACTCCCATTGCCATTAAAAAATGTTGGGATGATTCTTAGCCCAAAAAGGATTAAGATGTAACATCTGTAGATATTTTAGCTATTGAGAAACCGAGAAAAGTTATTCTAACAACTGACAAGTGAGCTGAGTCAGGGAGCCCCTCACTCAGCAAGTCTCTCCATGCGTTCTTACCTTATTTGACTCCCATTGCCATTAAAAAATGTTGGGATGATTCTTAGCCCAAAAAGGATTTAGATGTAACATCTGTAGATATTTAACTATGGAGAAACCGAGAAAAGTTATTCTAACACCTGACAAGTGAGCTGAGTCAGGGAGCCCCTCACTCAGCAAGTCTCTCCATGCGTTCTTACCTTATTTGACTCCCATTGCCATTAAAAAATGTTGGGATGATTCTTAGCCCAAAAAGGATTAAGATGTAACATCTGTAGATATTTTAGCTATTGAGAAACCGAGAAAAGTTATTCTAACAACTGACAAGTGAGCTGAGTCAGGGAGCCCCTCACTCAGCAAGTCTCTCCATGCGTTCTTACCTTATTTGACTCCCATTGCCATTAAAAAATGTTGGGATGATTCTTAACCCAAAAAGGATTTAGATGTAGCATCTGTAGATATTTTAGCTATTGAGAAACCGAGAAAAGTTATTCTAACAACTGACAAGTGAGCTGAGTCAGGGAGCCCCTCACTCAGCAAGTCTCTCCATGCGTTCTTACCTTATTTGACTCCCATTGCCATTAAAAAATGTTGGGATGATTCTTAGCCCAAAAAAGATTTAGATGTAACATCTGTAGATATTTAACTATTGAGAAACCGAGAAAAGTTATTCTAACAACTGACAAGTGAGCTAAGTCAGGGAGCCCCTCACTCAGCAAGTCTCTCCATGCGTTCTTACCTTATTTGACTCCCATTGCCATTAAAAAATGTTGGGATGATTCTTAGCCCAAAAAGGATTTAGATGTAGCATCTGTAGATATTTTAGCTATTGAGAAACCGAGAAAAGTTATTCTAACAACTGACAAGTAAGCTGAGTCAGGGAGCCCCTCACTCAGCAAGTCTCTCCATGCGTTCTTACCTTATTTGACTCCCATTGCCATTAAAAAATGTTGGGATGATTCTTAGCCCAAAAAGGATTAAGATGTAACATCTGTAGATATTTTAGCTATTGAGAAACCGAGAAAAGTTATTCTAACAACTAACAAGTGAGCTGAGTCAGGGAGCCCCTCACTCAGCAAGTCTCTCCATGCGTTCTTACCTTATTCGACTCCCATTGCCATTAAAAAATGTTGGGATGATTCTTAGCCCAAAAAGGATTTAGATGTAACATCTGTAGATATTTAACTATTGAGAAACCGAGAAAAGTTATTCTAACAACTGACAAGTGAGCTGAGTCAGGGAGCCCCTCACTCAGCAAGTCTCTCCATGCGTTCTTACCTTATTTGACTCCCATTGCCATTAAAAAATGTTGGGATGATTCTTAGCCCAAAAAGGATTTAGATGTAGCATGTGTAGATATTTTAGCTATTGAGAAACCGAGAAAAGTTATTCTAACAACTGACAAGTGAGCTGAGTCAGGGAGCCCCTCACTCAGCAAGTCTCTCCATGCGTTCTTACCTTATTTGACTCCCATTGCCATTAAAAAATGTTGGGATGATTCTTAGCCCAAAAAGGATTTAGATGTAACATCTGTAGATATTTAACTGTTGAGAAACCGAGAAAAGTTATTCTAACAACTGACAAGTGAGCTGAGTCAGGGAGCCCCTCACTCAGCAAGTCTCTCCATGCGTTCTTACCTTATTTGACTCCCATTGCCATTAAGAAATGTTGGGATGATTCTTAGCCCAAAAAGGATTTATATGTAGCATCTGTAGATATTTTAGCTATTGAGAAACCGAGAAAAGTTATTCTAACAACTGACAAGTGACCTGAGTCAGGGAGCCCCTCACTCAGCAAGTCTCTCCATGCGTTCTTACCTTATTTGACTCCCATTGCCATTAAAAAATGTTGGGATGATTCTTAGCCCAAAAAGGATTTAGATGTAACATCTGTAGATATTTTAGCTATTGAGAAACCGAGAAAAGTTATTCTAACAAGTGAGCTGAGTCAGGGAGCCCCTCACTCAGCAAGTCTCTCTATGCGTTCTTACCTTATTTGACTCCCATTGCCATTAAAAAATGTTGGGATGATTCTTAGCCCAAAAAGGATTTAGATGTAACATCTGTAGATATTTTAGCTATTGATAAACCGAGAAAAGTTATTCTAACCACTGACAAGTGAGCTGAGTCAGGGAGCCCCTCACTCAGCAAGTCTCTCCATGCGTTCTTACCTTATTTAACTCCCATTGCCATTAAAAAATATTGGGATGATTTTTAGCCCAAAAAGGATTAAGATGTAACATCTGTAGATATTTTAGCTATTGAGAAACCGAGAAAAGTTATTCTAACAACTGACAAGTGAGCTGAGTCAGGGAGCCCCTCACTCAGCAAGTCTCTCCATGCGTTCTTACCTTATTTGACTCCCATTGCCATTAAAAAATGTTGGGATGATTCTTAACCCAAAAAGGATTTAGATGTAGCATCTGTAGATATTTTAGCTATTGAGAAACCGAGAAAAGTTATTCTAACAACTGACAAGTGAGCTGAGTCAGGGAGCCCCTCACTCAGCAAGTCTCTCCATGCGTTCTTACCTTATTTGACTCCCATTGCCATTAAAAAATGTTGGGATGATTCTTAGCCCAAAAAAGATTTAGATGTAACATCTGTAGATATTTAACTATTGAGAAACCGAGAAAAGTTATTCTAACAACTGACAAGTGAGCTAAGTCAGGGAGCCCCTCACTCAGCAAGTCTCTCCATGCGTTCTTACCTTATTTGACTCCCATTGCCATTAAAAAATGTTGGGATGATTCTTAGCCCAAAAAGGATTTAGATGTAGCATCTGTAGATATTTTAGCTATTGAGAAACCGAGAAAAGTTATTCTAACAACTGACAAGTAAGCTGAGTCAGGGAGCCCCTCACTCAGCAAGTCTCTCCATGCGTTCTTACCTTATTTGACTCCCATTGCCATTAAAAAATGTTGGGATGATTCTTAGCCCAAAAAGGATTAAGATGTAACATCTGTAGATATTTTAGCTATTGAGAAACCGAGAAAAGTTATTCTAACAACTAACAAGTGAGCTGAGTCAGGGAGCCCCTCACTCAGCAAGTCTCTCCATGCGTTCTTACCTTATTCGACTCCCATTGCCATTAAAAAATGTTGGGATGATTCTTAGCCCAAAAAGGATTTAGATGTAACATCTGTAGATATTTAACTATTGAGAAACCGAGAAAAGTTATTCTAACAACTGACAAGTGAGCTGAGTCAGGGAGCCCCTCACTCAGCAAGTCTCTCCATGCGTTCTTACCTTATTTGACTCCCATTGCCATTAAAAAATGTTGGGATGATTCTTAGCCCAAAAAGGATTTAGATGTAGCATGTGTAGATATTTTAGCTATTGAGAAACCGAGAAAAGTTATTCTAACAACTGACAAGTGAGCTGAGTCAGGGAGCCCCTCACTCAGCAAGTCTCTCCATGCGTTCTTACCTTATTTGACTCCCATTGCCATTAAAAAATGTTGGGATGATTCTTAGCCCAAAAAGGATTTAGATGTAACATCTGTAGATATTTAACTGTTGAGAAACCGAGAAAAGTTATTCTAACAACTGACAAGTGAGCTGAGTCAGGGAGCCCCTCACTCAGCAAGTCTCTCCATGCGTTCTTACCTTATTTGACTCCCATTGCCATTAAGAAATGTTGGGATGATTCTTAGCCCAAAAAGGATTTATATGTAGCATCTGTAGATATTTTAGCTATTGAGAAACCGAGAAAAGTTATTCTAACAACTGACAAGTGACCTGAGTCAGGGAGCCCCTCACTCAGCAAGTCTCTCCATGCGTTCTTACCTTATTTGACTCCCATTGCCATTAAAAAATGTTGGGATGATTCTTAGCCCAAAAAGGATTTAGATGTAACATCTGTAGATATTTTAGCTATTGAGAAACCGAGAAAAGTTATTCTAACAAGTGAGCTGAGTCAGGGAGCCCCTCACTCAGCAAGTCTCTCTATGCGTTCTTACCTTATTTGACTCCCATTGCCATTAAAAAATGTTGGGATGATTCTTAGCCCAAAAAGGATTTAGATGTAACATCTGTAGATATTTTAGCTATTGATAAACCGAGAAAAGTTATTCTAACCACTGACAAGTGAGCTGAGTCAGGGAGCCCCTCACTCAGCAAGTCTCTCCATGCGTTCTTACCTTATTTAACTCCCATTGCCATTAAAAAATATTGGGATGATTTTTAGCCCAAAAAGGATTTAGATGTAATATCAGTAGATATTTTACCTATTGAGAAACCGGAGAAATTTATTCTAACATCTTACAAGTGATCTGAGTCAAGGAGCCCCTCACTCAGCAAGTCTCTCCATGCGCTCTGACCTTATTTGACTCCCATTGCCATTAAAAAATGTTGGGATGATTCTTATCCCAAAAAGGATTTAGATGTAACATCAGTAGATATTTTACCTATTAAAAAACCGGAGAAAGTTGTTATTCTAACAACGGACAAGTGAGCTGAGTCATGGGAGCCTCTCACCCAGCAAGTCTCTCTATGCGTTCTTACCTTATTTGACTTCCATTGCCATTATAAAATGTTCGGGTGATTCTTACCCTAACTTAGGGGTCAAAGTGAAACTACCAAAAATACCGGAAAATGTGTCCCGCTTTTATCAACAATTAATGAAATAACGTCAAATATCTGGTAGAAGATTTTGAGCTATTCAAAAAGAGTTATAATATCTTATTACATAATTAATAAATAATTACCAGAGAACGGCAGTTCTCGTCAGTGGCGCGCACACACACCCCCTACACGTACTATATATACACGAAATTTTTGATTTTCTCAATCTGACTGAATTGAAAATTGGGCCAACTCCCATCCTTAACTTCAGGAAAAGACTTACCCATTCATATGTCGACCATCCATTTTGGTCCAACGTTGTGGATTTTACGGTCCTTCCTATTTAGAGACTGTTTTTAGTCCTCATTCCCAAAACTCCCAAAAACTTCAAAAATTTAAGTCGGACCTTTGCGGCTTCTAATAGTACTGATCATTACCTTTCCAACGCATGTCTAATTTTGAAAATCGGTTACACCATTCAAAAGTTACCGAGCTCAAAAATATGACTCAATTTCTGTTTAAAAAAGGGAAAATGTTTGTGGATATGTATTGTTGTGATCTTACTTTTGAAATCTAATGATGTTCTCAGATGTAATTTATCTTAATTAATTAATCAATAATTATCTCATCAATCAAACAGATCAAATACCAATATAGTGTCAATCTCAGGGCTAAATTATAATATCAATTACTTACTTTCGTGGCTTCAAAGTATTTCTCAGTGGATTCCTAATCGGGATAGATAAAAGAGAGTAAAATAATACACACATACGGATTTCAATTAGAAATTATAAAAATCGTTTATTTTATCTAAATGGCAATAACTGCTTAATATTTCTTATATCTTATCTTTCTATCTTTATTTAATACAACAGTTACAAAAATGGGAATCTTATTTCTTTATGTCTCCAAATTTATTTTATTTATAATGAACTATTATGATTTATCCGTAACAAATTGATTTAGGTTTGATGAAAAATTTTTTTACTAGTGATTGTGTGGCTCAATTTTAAATGTGGTATTTAATACACAAACCATACATTCATGTCATAACAAATTAGACTGACCTTTACTGATGATTTGACAATGTCTTCACACAAAACACGTTTCCTATTGGCATGGGTTGCGATCCAACGACTCGTCCAAGTCTTCCAGTAATGCCTCGGCTCCTTTGAAAACTACGCCTCGTACAGCACTCGTTACTGCCTTCTCCTGATGCCGTGTTCCACTTTTATATCGGCCTATCACTCGTTCCACGATATCTTACTTTTTAATTTTCAAAAAACAATACTAACTAACCGGGCGTTTCACTTTTTTGTACACTCTTCTCGAAAACTGGACTTCGCCTCTCGATCGCTCAAAACACACTGACTCTCATTGCTCATTCATTCTCCTCCTTCCAAATACCCCTTCCAGCATTCAAAAATCAACCAATCCAAAGCAACTTTCAATTATCCGTATTTACCAACACAAACTTTCGTTTTTCTAAATATCTTAATGGATTTCAAGAAAAAATAATATTCCACATTTCAATTTTACTTTCCACATTAACCCTCTTTACAAATTTAATAACCTATTATATTATTTACTAGAATATGAATTATCGGTATTCACACCTTTCCACGAACACTTTCTTTTTAAACATCACTCTAATTGTTTACTTGAGTCGTATTGTTCCTGGGGTTCGTAAACACTTCTCCGAAACACTTTCTTAAAAACTACCTATACATAATTTGTTTTATACAGGGTGTTCCAAATTTACATGCCCGCGGTCGAGAAAAACGAAAACCTTTATTTTTATTTTAATTTTAAATATAACTATAGACTTTTATTTCTTATGTCAAATAGGAATATAACAGTATGTATGTGGAAAAGTTAAACCAATCTTAATTTTTTTTCTGTGTTTGAAGAGGGGGTCAGGTCCGAATCAGAACCGGTGTAATTTTTAAATTTTGACCAACCATAAGCCAGCTATAGGACTTGGTAGGTACAAAATGGTATATTTTTGGGGGTATATATCTTCGGTTCAAGAAGAGACAGGAGAATCGCAAATACACTAAATCAATGTGTTGAGTTAATGCTTTCAAATGGTGTCTAAGCCGTCAGGATCAGACATACACACGGCTCAGTATAGCCGAAAAACTGAAAAACAAACTTCGAAAATTTTGGTTTTTCAACAATTACTCAAAATTTCAACCTACGAATTGCGCCAATAACTGAGCGTTTGTAAAAGGACTCTAGACGAATCTAACGGTGTATACCTCATATCCGGAAAAATTCGAATTTTTAAGTTATAGGCTTCATAAATATGATCAAATCTATTTCCTATGGGAAAAAACGGTTTTTCAAGCTCAATAATTCCTGTAATAGCTTTAGTTATCATACTTGACTTTAGATGCATCAGATACTACTTGTCAATACGTTTCAAACTCATGTTTAGTGATCAAAATCGATCAAAAGCCGTTTAGAAGTTATTAAGCTACAAAAGTATAATCCAATCAACGATTATTCCCGAAACGGTTTATGTAGTTGTAGTGGTTACGACGCTAAATTTGATCTGACAACGGGCAATCCGAGTATATTTACCGACCATCCCAATATTTTTGTCGATCTATTTCGAATAGAAAAAAGTCTAGTGTACATTCGACGGACACTAGATCATTTGGGAGATAATGCGACAAAGGCGACCATCTATAAAGCTTAACGTACCATACATTTAATTTATAAATAACTTTGAAAAACTCCTGATACAAGAATAAAGAACCGCTAAACGCCGTAAAAATAAGTGGTGCATATAATATTCCAGCTACAAAAGATCTGATATAAATATTACGTGGCGCGAAAATGTATTTTCCTTTTGATGCAAAAAAAAATTCTAGTTTTATTTTAAAGGATTTTTCCATAATATTTGCTAAATTTGAAGTAAACGCGCCACAAAAGAGTTTCAAAATTCAAACTGTATCAAAGTTACTCTTTTGTGGCGCGTTTTACTTGAGCAAATTGAGCAAATATTATGAAAAAATCTTTTAAAATAAAACTAGAATTTTGTTTTGCATCAAAATGAAAATAAATTCTCGCGCCACATTATATTAATATCAGATCTTCTGTAGCTGGAATATTGTATGCGCCACTCATTTTTACGGTGTTTAGCGGTTTTTTATTCTTGTTTAATATATACACTGTAAAATGACAAACGTGTTTATTACAACAATTACAATAGTAATATTAAAATAACTCAATATTAAATAAATAAGTTAACTGCATTTATTCAGTGGCGTGCTGGAACTTTTCAAGCGGCCCGGTGGTTTTATAGAAAAGCGGCCTCCCATCCTCATTTTACCTTCTATTATCAGGATGTTTTATTCGTTATTTAAAAAAACAAAAAAAAAAAAAACAAAAATAAAAATTATTTTTGAATCAAATATAAAACTTCGAATTCAATGATTTTTTTAATTTGCTGTATTTTTTCATTTAAGAATAATAATCTTACAAATAATAAATGACATGTATGACAATATTGTATGCAGTAACGCAGAAACCATAATTTCCTGAATAAATATAATATGAATTTGATGTAAATTAAGATGAAAGTAAAATAAGATTTTAAGAATTTTTCAATTATGTATTAAGCTCAATTTTAGTAAATTAATTATGCAAGAGAGTACAAATGCAAGTAGAGTGCAAATACTTTAATTTAAAAATATTTAAAATGTTAATACAACGCAATAATCTAAATATTCTTTTGCGATTATTTTATAAAATAATTACTTAACTCTTGATCAATAATTGCCGCATTAAAGTAGATTGTTGAGCAAATACGTCGATTATTCCATCATTTTTAAGCTGATACAAAGCTTCTTTTTCTATAGCCATTAGCATAAAAGTGATCTTGTGTTAAAGTACTTCTTAACCGATTTTTTATGCCTTTCAATGTTGAAAAGCTTTTTTTGCAAGTTACTGGTGTCACTGAAAGAGTTAATAAATGCTTTATATTATACTACATATTTAAATTTGGATAAGCACACAGCACACTGATATAAGTTGTACTCATGCAAAACAGCGTAACAGCAAGCTATACAATCTTTACACTTTTTAGTACCACACGGAGGTGAAGTTTTCACGATATCGATATTGTCATTTGTTACTTCATGTTCATTATCACTTAGATTAATAAGTTTTCTTCAATCCATTTATCCGCTTGACCATTGATTTCATCATCAAAATAAGATCTCCATCCTCCACTGTTTCCAGATCGAACAAAATTTCCTTCAGTTCGATTTAAAATGCCCAAATCTTTTGCAAGTTACTGGTGTCACTGAAAGAGTTAATAAATGCTTTATATTATACTACATATTTAAATTTGGATAAGCACACAGCACACTGATATAAGTTGTACTTATGCAAAACAGCGTAACAGCAAGCTATACAATCTTTACACTTTTTAGTACCACACGGAGGTGAAGTTTTCACGATATCGATATTGTCATTTGTTACTTCATGTTCATTATCACTTAGATTAATAATAACATATTATTATCCTTCATATTTTCTGTAGACTGAACATATTCATCATTAACTCGATCTTCTATAATCTCAGGATGTATTGTGCAAAATCCTATTTTTAATACAATCCATTTATCAGAAAAATCCACGAGTTCTTCTCTAATAGCAGTTGCAGAAATGGTAGGATAAAAATTTCTTAATTTTTTAGTATACCATTTTTATTATATCAAAATTTCTAGGATGTAGAGTGCTTAGATCATCATAAAACGATTTCATTTGTCTTGATCAAATCGTTTTTCGATACTTCCAATAATTCGGTCAAAAATGTGCAAGACGTTTTTCCATTTTTATTCTGCAGAGTACATACATGTTTGAAGGAAATTGGAAAACTATAAATATACTTGTATGTATGAAAATAAATAATATTATCTGTAGCAGTCTACTTATGTATATAGACTATAGAGTCTTATTCGTTTACTTAAACTGTATTTCACAATTAAAAAAAAATTTTTTTAAATGTTTTATTCATATTATTAGCAAAATTAACATCCGATTGGAAATTAAAAAATATTTTTTTTATTACATCTAAAAATGTTTGTGAAAACCTATTTGACCGGCCTCAAGAGGCCGCGGCCTCTCGGTGATTGCACCGATTCATTTATATGGCCAGCACGCCACTGCATTTATTTAGGAAATTCAATATTCAGTAGCCTTAAGTTTTCTTCAATCCATTTATCCGCTTGACCATTGATTTCATCATCAAAATAAGATCTCCATCCTCCACTGTTTCCAGATCGAACAAAATTTCCTTCAGTTCGATTTAAAATGCCCAAATCTTTGAAATCTTCGTTATTTACTGACTTATTGTTCTTGAAGTTGTCTATACTAAGATGGTTGCTTAGATGGGACAATTCTTCTGTTGAGTAGCTTTTCCCCAAAAACTTTGATAACTTTTGAAGGACTGGATCAAGATTCTAAACAAAAACAAAATGAGTGTAAAAAATATACAACTGTGAAAATTAAGGGAGTGGGCGCAAAATGTTGATCCAATATTATTTTAATGCATTTATTTTTTTCGAATCCTGAGAAAACTAATAAATATTTTGAAAAATTTAAAAGCAGAATGAAAGATTACATAATTATCGAGTGCCGAAAGTCCCTTAGAACAAACAAAAAATTCTTTTGACTGAAATATTTGAAATTAAAAATCACACTAAATTTTCTCTTTTTATTTTCAACCCTGTAACTTATTAAGCGGGTAGTAAGCGGTGGTAGCGGGTAGATACTTCTCTGCGATCCCGGCAGGGAATAGATCTACTTCAGGAATAGCACACCTGCCCACGCGAGCTCATGGATTTCCCCAGCATCCCTTCACCGGGGAAACCATGTCCTATCCCAAAGCAATCCCATCTCCACCCTTTCCTCCCTCCACATCCAGTCCAACTCGCCAACACGCACTAGCCAAGCGTGGCGTTTTAATGGCTTAAAACCCCAAAGGCAAATTTTCATGAAAGACGATAGTACTGAACGGCCCTCAGTCTCCGGCCGCTCCAATACCCCCAACCAAGGTAGCGGATGGAAAAGGGTTGGAGCAGAGGGTGCTAAGAATCCCCGGAAAAGATCAGGCTACCACAAAGAACGACAAATGCATATCACCTCATACAATGTTAGAACCCTTATATCGGACCAGAAGATGATGGAACTGGAGGAAGAGCTGAAAACAATAAAATGGGACATCATCGGCCTCAGCGAAATCAGACGAAGAGGAGAAGCCCAAATTACTCTTAAATCGGGACATTTATTTCATTTTAGAGGAGAAGAAGACACTTCACACGGTGGAGTAGGATTTATTATACATAGAAAACACACCCAAAATATAACTAAAATTAACAGCATAAGTCCCAGGATTGTATACCTCATCTTCAAACTAAATGCAAGATATAACCTTAAGATAATCCAGGCATATGCTCCAACGACAAGCCACTCCGATGAAGAAATTGAAAAATTTTATGATGACCTAGAAACAGCATTACATACTACACCAGCATATTATACAATAATTATGGGCGACTTTAATGCGAAAATTGGCTTCAAACAAGATGATGCAGAAGTAGCAATGGGCAAGTATGGGTATGGCGACAGAAATGAACGAGGACAAAGACTGCTTAATTTCTTACACCAGGAAAATTTATCCATGATGAACTCTTTTTTCGATAAAAAGCCTCAGCGTAAATGGACATGGATAAGCCCAGATGGCAGTGTCAAAAATGAGATAGATTTTATCATAACAAACAGAAAAGAAATCATTAAAGACATTGAAATACTTAACAAATTTTCGGTAGGAAGCGACCACAGATTAATCCGAGCAAAGATACGATTAAATGTCAATTTCGAAAGAACCAAGATGATCTTCAAAACACGAAAGACGAAATGGATTCCCCCAGGAAACAACAACCTCTATGAAGATGTACTAACCAGACGTATACAAGACCTTGAAAACGACATAGAAGACATTGAACAAGCAAATAATGTCATAACGAAAGCACTAAAAAAAACAGAAAGGGAGTGCTGCCCGACTGTCGTGACCCATAAAGAAAAATTAAGCCAAAATACCAAAGATTTAATAAGTAAAAGAAGACAATTGACGGAAAAATACGACTCCAACTACACAACACTGAAGAAATTAAATAAAGATATCCACCGATCAATCCGAAAAGACATAAGAGAAAACAACACAAGAGAAATAACTCACATAATTCAAGAAAACAAAGGTTTAAAAGTTTTGAGGCGTAATACGAATAACATCGGTAACAAAAATATGTACAAAATCAGAAACAAAGATGGCAACATTGCCACGGATAAAGCCGAAATCCTCAAGGTTGTCGAATCGTTTTATCGCGAAATGTATGAGAGCACCAACGAAAGGCAAGATCAGCCCCTGCCCAAAATCACAAACCAGGGATCAGAATTAATGCCAGAAGTAACACCACATGAAGTTAAAAAGGCACTTTCAGAAATGAAAAATAATAAATCCCCTGGCGATGACGGAATAGTAATCGAAGCAATCAAACAAGGTGGAAATAAAATTATCCAGGCTTTGGCCAAACTTTTCACCCAATGCATTTACCAAGGAAAAACTCCTTCTCAATGGAACAATGCAGTCATTGTTTTATTACACAAAAAGGGTGACATAACAGATCTGAAAAACTACCGTCCTATCAGTTTGCTATCACACATATATA